>NW_028270168.1:46930887-47234445 GCF_037043375.1 Chiloscyllium plagiosum
TGTTTTGCTGGTGTTAATGTTGGGATTGTTGGTGTTTTGTAGGTGTTATAGTTGGGTTTGATGGTGTTTTTCTGGTGTTAATGATGGGATTGATGGTGTTTTGCTGGTGTTAATGTTGGGATTGTTGGTGATTTGTTGGTGTTAATGTTGGGATTGTTGGTGTTTTGTTGGTGTTATTGTTGGGATTGTTGGTGTTTTGCTGGTGTTAATGATGAGATTGATGGTGTTTTGCTGGTGTTAATGTTGGGATTGATGGTGTTTTGTTGGTGTTATTGTTGGGATTGATGGTGTTTTGTTGGTGTTAATGTTGGGATTGATGGTGTTTTGTTGGTGTCATTGTTGGGATTGATGGTGTTTTGTTGGTGTTATTGTTGGGATTGATGGTGTTTTGTTGGTGTTATTGTTGGGGTTGATGGTGTTTTGTTGGTGTCATTGTTGGGATTGATGGTGTTTTGTTGATGTTATTGTTGGGATTGATGGTGTTTTTTTGGTGCCATTGTTGGGATTGATGGTGTTTTGCTGGTGTTAATGATGAGATTGATGGTGTTTTGCTGGTGTTAATGTTGGGATTGATGGTGTTTTGTTGGTGTTATTGTTTGGATTGATGGTGTTTTGTTGGTGTTAATGTTGGGATTGTTGGGGTTTTGTTGGTGTTATTGTTGGGGTTGATGGTGTTTTGTTGGTGTTATTGTTGGGATTGATGGTGTTTTGTTGGTGTTAATGTTGGGATTGATGGTGTTTTGTTGGTGTTATTGTTGGGATTGATGGTGTTTTGCTGGTGTTAATGTTGGGAATGTTGGTGTTTTGCTGGTGTTATTGTTGGGATTGATGGTGTTTTGCTGGTGTTAATTTTGGGATTGTTGGTGTTTTGTTGGTGTTATTGTTGGGATTGATGGTGTTTTGCTGGTGTTAATGTTGGGATTGTTGGTGTTTTGCTGGTGTTAATGTTGGGATTGTTGGTGTTTTTTAGGTGTTATTGTTGGGATTGATGGTGTTTTGCTGGTGTTAATGATGGGATTGATGGTGTTTTGCTGGTGTTAATGTTGGGATTGTTGGTGATTTGTTGGTGTTAATGTTGGGATTGTTGGTGTTTTGTTGGTGTTATTGTTGGGATTGTTGGTGTTTTGCTGGTGTTAATGATGGGATTGATGGTGTTTTGCTGGTGTTAATGTTGGGATTGTTGGTGATTTGGTGTTATTGTTGGGATTGATGTTGTTTTGTTGGTGTTAAAGTTGGGATTGATGGTGTTTTGTTGGTGTCATTGTTGGGATTGTTGGTGTTTTGTTGGTGTTATTGTTGGGATTGATGGTGTTTTGTTGGTGTTAATGTTGGGATTGATGGTGTTTTGTTGGTGTTATTGTTGGGATTGATGGTGTTTTGTAGGTGTTAATGATGGGATTGATGGTGTTTTGTTGGTGTTATTGTTGGGATTGATGGTGTTTTGTTGGTGTTATTGTTTGGATTGATGGTGTTTTGTTGGTGTTAATGTTGGGGTTGATGGTGTTTTGTTGGTGTTATTGTTGGGATTGATGGTGTTTTGTTGGTGTTATTGTTGGGATTGATGGTGTTTTGTTGGTGTTAATGTTGGGGTTGATGGTGTTTTGTTGGTGTTATTGTTGGGATTGATGGTGTTATTGTTGGGATTGATGGTGTTTTGTTGGTGTTATTGTTTGGATTGATGGTGTTTTGTTGGTGTTAATGTTGGGGTTGATGGTGTTTTGTTGGTGTTATTGTTGGGATTGATGGTGTTTTGTTGGTGTTATTGTTGGGATTGATGGTGTTTTGTTGGTGTTAATGTGGGGATTGATGGTGATATGTTGGTGTTATTGTTGGGATTGATGGTGTTTTGTTGGTGTTATTGTTGGGATTGATGTTGTTTTGTTGGTGTTAATGATGGGATTGATGGTGTTTTGCTGGTGTTAATGTTGGGATTGATGGTGTTTTGCTGGTGTTAATGTTGGGATTGTTGGTGTTTTGCTGGTGTTACTGTTGGGATTGATGGTGTTTTGCTTGTGTTATTGTTGGGATTGATGGTGTTTTGTTGGTGTTATTGTTGCGATTGATGGTGTTTTGTTGGTGTTATTGTTGGGGTTGATGGTGCTTTGTTGGTGTTATTGTTGGGATTGATGGTGTTTTGTTGGTGTTATTGTTGGGATTGATGGTGTTTTGTAGGTGTTAATGTTGGGATTGATGGTGTTTTGTTGGTGTTATTGTTGGGGTTGATGTTGTTTTGTTGGTGTTATTGTTGGGATTGATGGTGTTTTGCTGGTGTAAATGTTGGGATTGTTGGTGTTTTGTTGGTGTTATTGTTGGGATTGATGGTGTTTTGCTGGTGTTAATGTTGGGATTGTTGGTGTTTTGTTGGTGTTATTGTTGGGGTTGATGGTGCTTTGTTGGTGTTATTGTTGGGATTGATGGTGTTTTGTTGGTGTTATTGTTGGGATTGATGGTGTTTTGTAGGTGTTAATGTTGGGATTGATGGTGTTTTGCTGGTGTTATTGTTGGGATTGATGGTGTTTTGCTGGTGTTAATGTTGGGATTGTTGGTGTTTTGCTGGTGTTATTGGGACTGTTGGTGTTTTGTAGGTGTTATTGTTGGGATTGATGGTGTTTTGCTGGTGTTAATGTTGGGATTGATGGTGTTTTGCTGGTGTTAATGTTGGGATTGTTGGTGATTTGTTGGTGTTAATGTTGGGATTGTTGGTGTTTTGTTGGTGTTATTGTTGGGATTGTTGGTGTTTTGCTGGTGTTAATGATGGGATTGATGGTGTTTTGCTGGTGTTAATGTTGGGATTGTTGGTGTTTTGCTGGTGTTATTGTTGGGATTGTTGGTGTTTTGTTGGTGTTATTGTTGGGATTGATGGTGTTTTGCTGGTGTTAATGTTGGGATTGTTGGTGTTTTGTAGGTGTTATAGTTGGGTTTGATGGTGTTTTTCTGGTGTTAATGATGGGATTGATGGTGTTTTGCTGGTGTTAATGATGGGATTGATGGTGTTTTGCTGGTGTTAATGTTGGGATTGTTGGTGTTTTGTTGGTGTTATTGTTGGGGTTGATGGTGCTTTGTTGGTGTTATTGTTGGGATTGATGGTGTTTTGTTGGTGTTATTGTTGGGATTGATGGTGTTTTGTAGGTGTTAATGTTGGGATTGATGGTGTTTTGCTGGTGTTATTGTTGGGATTGATGGTGTTTTGCTGGTGTTAATGTTGGGATTGTTGGTGTTTTGCTGGTGTTATTGGGACTGTTGGTGTTTTGTAGGTGTTATTGTTGGGATTGATGGTGTTTTGCTGGTGTTAATGTTGGGATTGATGGTGTTTTGCTGGTGTTAATGTTGGGATTGTTGGTGATTTGTTGGTGTTAATGTTGGGATTGTTGGTGTTTTGTTGGTGTTATTGTTGGGATTGTTGGTGTTTTGCTGGTGTTAATGATGGGATTGATGGTGTTTTGCTGGTGTTAATGTTGGGATTGATGGTGTTTTGCTGGTGTTATTGTTGGGATTGTTGGTGTTTTGTTGGTGTTATTGTTGGGATTGATGGTGTTTTGCTGGTGTTAATGTTGGGATTGTTGGTGTTTTGTAGGTGTTATAGTTGGGTTTGATGGTGTTTTTCTGGTGTTAATGATGGGATTGATGGTGTTTTGCTGGTGTTAATGATGGGATTGATGGTGTTTTGCTGGTGTTAATGTTGGGATTGTTGGTGTTTTGTTGGTGTTATTGTTGGGGTTGATGGTGCTTTGTTGGTGTTATTGTTGGGATTGATGGTGTTTTGTTGGTGTTATTGTTGGGATTGATGGTGTTTTGTAGGTGTTAATGTTGGGATTGATGGTGTTTTGCTGGTGTTATTGTTGGGATTGATGGTGTTTTGCTGGTGTTAATGTTGGGATTGTTGGTGTTTTGCTGGTGTTATTGGGACTGTTGGTGTTTTGTAGGTGTTATTGTTGGGATTGATGGTGTTTTGCTGGTGTTAATGTTGGGATTGATGGTGTTTTGCTGGTGTTAATGTTGGGATTGTTGGTGATTTGTTGGTGTTAATGTTGGGATTGTTGGTGTTTTGTTGGTGTTATTGTTGGGATTGTTGGTGTTTTGCTGGTGTTAATGATGGGATTGATGGTGTTTTGCTGGTGTTAATGTTGGGATTGATGGTGTTTTGCTGGTGTTATTGTTGGGATTGTTGGTGTTTTGTTGGTGTTATTGTTGGGATTGATGGTGTTTTGCTGGTGTTAATGTTGGGATTGTTGGTGTTTTGTAGGTGTTATAGTTGGGTTTGATGGTGTTTTTCTGGTGTTAATGATGGGATTGATGGTGTTTTGCTGGTGTTAATGTTGGGTTTGTTGGTGATTTGTTGGTGTTAATGTTGGGATTGTTGGTGTTTTGTTGGTGTTATTGTTGGGATTGTTGGTGTTTTGCTGGTGTTAATGATGAGATTGATGGTGTTTTGCTGGTGTTAATGTTGGGATTGATGGTGTTTTGTTGGTGTTATTGTTGGGATTGATGGTGTTTTGTTGGTGTTAATGTTGGGATTGATGGTGTTTTGTTGGTGTCATTGTTGGGATTGATGGTGTTTTGTTGGTGTTATTGTTGGGATTGATGGTGTTTTGTTGGTGTTATTGTTGGGGTTGATGGTGTTTTGTTGGTGTCATTGTTGGGATTGATGGTGTTTTGTTGGTGTTATTGTTGGGGTTGATGGCGTTTTGCTGGTGTTATTGTTGGGATTGATGGTGTTTTGTTGGTGTTATTGTTGGGGTTGATGGCGTTTTGCTGGTGTTATTGTTGGGATTGATGGTGTTTTGCTGGTGTTAATGTTGGGATTGATGGTGTTTTGGTGTTATTGTTTGGATTGATGGTGTTTTGTTGGTGTTATTGTTTGGATTGATGGTGTTTTGTTGGTGTTAATGTTGGGGTTGATGATGTTTTGTTGGTGTTATTGTTGGGATTGATGGTGTTTTGTTGGTGTTATTGTTGGGATTGATGGTGTTTTGTTGGTGTTAATGTGGGGATTGATGGTGATATGTTGGTGTTATTGTTGGGATTGATGGTGTTTTGTTGGTGTTATTGTTGGGATTGATGGTGTTTTGTTGGTGTTATTGTTGGGATTGATGGTGTTTTGTTGGTGTTAATGATGGGATTGATGGTGTTTTGTTGGTGTTAATGTTGGGATTGTTGATGTTTTGCTTGTGTTATTGTTGGGATTGATGGTGTTTTGTTGATGTTATTGTTGCGATTGATGGTGTTTTGCTGGTGTTATTGTTGGGGTTGATGGTCCTTTGTTGGTGTTATTGTTGGGATTGATGGTGATTTGCTGTTGTTATTGTTGGGGTTGATGGTGTTTTGTTGGTGTTATTGTTGGGGTTGATGGTGTTTTGTTGGTGTTATTGTTGGGGTTGATGGTGTTTTGTTGGTGTTAATGTTGGGATTGTTGGTGATTTGTTGGTGTTATTGTTGGGATTGATGGTGTTTTGTAGGTGTTATAGTTGGGTTTGATGGTGTTTTTCTGGTGTTAATGATGGGATTGATGGTGTTTTGCTGGTGTTAATGTTGGGATTGTTGGTGTTTTGTAGGTGTTATAGTTGGGTTTGATGGTGTTTTTCTGGTGTTAATGATGGGATTGATGGTGTTTTGCTGGTGTTAATGTTGGGATTGTTGGTGATTTGTTGGTGTTAATGTTGGGATTGTTGGTGTTTTGTTGGTGTTATTGTTGGGATTGTTGGTGTTTTGCTGGTGTTAATGATGAGATTGATGGTGTTTTGCTGGTGTTAATGTTGGGATTGATGGTGTTTTGTTGGTGTTATTGTTGGGATTGATGGTGTTTTGTTGGTGTTAATGTTGGGATTGATGGTGTTTTGTTGGTGTCATTGTTGGGATTGATGGTGTTTTGTTGGTGTTATTGTTGGGATTGATGGTGTTTTGTTGGTGTTATTGTTGGGGTTGATGGTGTTTTGTTGGTGTCATTGTTGGGATTGATGGTGTTTTGTTGATGTTATTGTTGGGATTGATGGTGTTTTTTTGGTGCCATTGTTGGGATTGATGGTGTTTTGCTGGTGTTAATGATGAGATTGATGGTGTTTTGCTGGTGTTAATGTTGGGATTGATGGTGTTTTGTTGGTGTTATTGTTTGGATTGATGGTGTTTTGTTGGTGTTAATGTTGGGATTGTTGGGGTTTTGTTGGTGTTATTGTTGGGGTTGATGGTGTTTTGTTGGTGTTATTGTTGGGATTGATGGTGTTTTGTTGGTGTTAATGTTGGGATTGATGGTGTTTTGTTGGTGTTATTGTTGGGATTGATGGTGTTTTGCTGGTGTTAATGTTGGGAATGTTGGTGTTTTGCTGGTGTTATTGTTGGGATTGATGGTGTTTTGCTGGTGTTAATTTTGGGATTGTTGGTGTTTTGTTGGTGTTATTGTTGGGATTGATGGTGTTTTGCTGGTGTTAATGTTGGGATTGTTGGTGTTTTGCTGGTGTTAATGTTGGGATTGTTGGTGTTTTTTAGGTGTTATTGTTGGGATTGATGGTGTTTTGCTGGTGTTAATGATGGGATTGATGGTGTTTTGCTGGTGTTAATGTTGGGATTGTTGGTGATTTGTTGGTGTTAATGTTGGGATTGTTGGTGTTTTGTTGGTGTTATTGTTGGGATTGTTGGTGTTTTGCTGGTGTTAATGATGGGATTGATGGTGTTTTGCTGGTGTTAATGTTGGGATTGTTGGTGTTTTGTTGGTGTTATTGTTGGGGTTGATGGTGCTTTGTTGGTGTTATTGTTGGGATTGATGGTGTTTTGTTGGTGTTATTGTTGGGATTGATGGTGTTTTGTAGGTGTTAATGTTGGGATTGATGGTGTTTTGCTGGTGTTATTGTTGGGATTGATGGTGTTTTGCTGGTGTGAATGTTGGGATTGTTGGTGTTTTGCTGGTGTTATTGGGACTGTTGGTGTTTTGTAGGTGTTATTGTTGGGATTGATGGTGTTTTGCTGGTGTTAATGTTGGGATTGATGGTGTTTTGCTGGTGTTAATGTTGGGATTGTTGGTGATTTGTTGGTGTTAATGTTGGGATTGTTGGTGTTTTGTTGGTGTTATTGTTGGGATTGTTGGTGTTTTGCTGGTGTTAATGATGGGATTGATGGTGTTTTGCTGGTGTTAATGTTGGGATTGATGGTGTTTTGCTGGTGTTATTGTTGGGATTGTTGGTGTTTTGTTGGTGTCATTGTTGGGATTGATGGTGTTTTGCTGGTGTTAATGTTGGGATTGTTGGTGTTTTGTAGGTGTTATAGTTGGGTTTGATGGTGTTTTTCTGGTGTTAATGATGGGATTGATGGTGTTTTGCTGGTGTTAATGTTGGGTTTGTTGGTGATTTGTTGGTGTTAATGTTGGGATTGTTGGTGTTTTGTTGGTGTTATTGTTGGGATTGTTGGTGTTTTGCTGGTGTTAATGATGAGATTGATGGTGTTTTGCTGGTGTTAATGTTGGGATTGATGGTGTTTTGTTGGTGTTATTGTTGGGATTGATGGTGTTTTGTTGGTGTTAATGTTGGGATTGATGGTGTTTTGTTGGTGTCATTGTTGGGATTGATGGTGTTTTGTTGGTGTTATTGTTGGGATTGATGGTGTTTTGTTGGTGTTATTGTTGGGGTTGATGGTGTTTTGTTGGTGTCATTGTTGGGATTGATGGTGTTTTGTTGATGTTATTGTTGGGATTGATGGTGTTTTTTTGGTGCCATTGTTGGGATTGATGGTGTTTTGTTGGTGTTATTGTTGGGGTTGATGGCGTTTTGCTGGTGTTATTGTTGGGATTGATGGTGTTTTGCTGGTGTTAATGTTGGGATTGATGGTGTTTTGGTGTTATTGTTTGGATTGATGGTGTTTTGTTGGTGTTATTGTTTGGATTGATGGTGTTTTGTTGGTGTTAATGTTGGGGTTGATGATGTTTTGTTGGTGTTATTGTTGGGATTGATGGTGTTTTGTTGGTGTTATTGTTGGGATTGATGGTGTTTTGTTGGTGTTAATGTGGGGATTGATGGTGATATGTTGGTGTTATTGTTGGGATTGATGGTGTTTTGTTGGTGTTATTGTTGGGATTGATGGTGTTTTGTTGGTGTTATTGTTGGGATTGATGGTGTTTTGTTGGTGTTAATGATGGGATTGATGGTGTTTTGTTGGTGTTAATGTTGGGATTGTTGATGTTTTGCTTGTGTTATTGTTGGGATTGATGGTGTTTTGTTGATGTTATTGTTGCGATTGATGGTGTTTTGCTGGTGTTATTGTTGGGGTTGATGGTCCTTTGTTGGTGTTATTGTTGGGATTGATGGTGATTTGCTGTTGTTATTGTTGGGGTTGATGGTGTTTTGTTGGTGTTATTGTTGGGGTTGATGGTGTTTTGTTGGTGTTATTGTTGGGGTTGATGGTGTTTTGTTGGTGTTAATGTTGGGATTGTTGGTGATTTGTTGGTGTTATTGTTGGGATTGATGGTGTTTTGTAGGTGTTATAGTTGGGTTTGATGGTGTTTTTCTGGTGTTAATGATGGGATTGATGGTGTTTTGCTGGTGTTAATGTTGGGATTGTTGGTGTTTTGTAGGTGTTATAGTTGGGTTTGATGGTGTTTTTCTGGTGTTAATGATGGGATTGATGGTGTTTTGCTGGTGTTAATGTTGGGATTGTTGGTGATTTGTTGGTGTTAATGTTGGGATTGTTGGTGTTTTGTTGGTGTTATTGTTGGGATTGTTGGTGTTTTGCTGGTGTTAATGATGAGATTGATGGTGTTTTGCTGGTGTTAATGTTGGGATTGATGGTGTTTTGTTGGTGTTATTGTTGGGATTGATGGTGTTTTGTTGGTGTTAATGTTGGGATTGATGGTGTTTTGTTGGTGTCATTGTTGGGATTGATGGTGTTTTGTTGGTGTTATTGTTGGGATTGATGGTGTTTTGTTGGTGTTATTGTTGGGGTTGATGGTGTTTTGTTGGTGTCATTGTTGGGATTGATGGTGTTTTGTTGATGTTATTGTTGGGATTGATGGTGTTTTTTTGGTGCCATTGTTGGGATTGATGGTGTTTTGCTGGTGTTAATGATGAGATTGATGGTGTTTTGCTGGTGTTAATGTTGGGATTGATGGTGTTTTGTTGGTGTTATTGTTTGGATTGATGGTGTTTTGTTGGTGTTAATGTTGGGATTGTTGGGGTTTTGTTGGTGTTATTGTTGGGGTTGATGGTGTTTTGTTGGTGTTATTGTTGGGATTGATGGTGTTTTGTTGGTGTTAATGTTGGGATTGATGGTGTTTTGTTGGTGTTATTGTTGGGATTGATGGTGTTTTGCTGGTGTTAATGTTGGGAATGTTGGTGTTTTGCTGGTGTTATTGTTGGGATTGATGGTGTTTTGCTGGTGTTAATTTTGGGATTGTTGGTGTTTTGTTGGTGTTATTGTTGGGATTGATGGTGTTTTGCTGGTGTTAATGTTGGGATTGTTGGTGTTTTGCTGGTGTTAATGTTGGGATTGTTGGTGTTTTTTAGGTGTTATTGTTGGGATTGATGGTGTTTTGCTGGTGTTAATGATGGGATTGATGGTGTTTTGCTGGTGTTAATGTTGGGATTGTTGGTGATTTGTTGGTGTTAATGTTGGGATTGTTGGTGTTTTGTTGGTGTTATTGTTGGGATTGTTGGTGTTTTGCTGGTGTTAATGATGGGATTGATGGTGTTTTGCTGGTGTTAATGTTGGGATTGTTGGTGATTTGTTGGTGTTATTGTTGGGATTGATGGTGTTTTGTAGGTGTTATAGTTGGGTTTGATGGTGTTTTTCTGGTGTTAATGATGGGATTGATGGTGTTTTGCTGGTGTTAATGTTGGGATTGTTGGTGTTTTGTAGGTGTTATAGTTGGGTTTGATGGTGTTTTTCTGGTGTTAATGATGGGATTGATGGTGTTTTGCTGGTGTTAATGTTGGGATTGTTGGTGATTTGTTGGTGTTAATGTTGGGATTGTTGGTGTTTTGTTGGTGTTATTGTTGGGATTGTTGGTGTTTTGCTGGTGTTAATGATGAGATTGATGGTGTTTTGCTGGTGTTAATGTTGGGATTGATGGTGTTTTGTTGGTGTTATTGTTGGGATTGATGGTGTTTTGTTGGTGTTAATGTTGGGATTGATGGTGTTTTGTTGGTGTCATTGTTGGGATTGATGGTGTTTTGTTGGTGTTATTGTTGGGATTGATGGTGTTTTGTTGGTGTTATTGTTGGGGTTGATGGTGTTTTGTTGGTGTCATTGTTGGGATTGATGGTGTTTTGTTGATGTTATTGTTGGGATTGATGGTGTTTTTTTGGTGCCATTGTTGGGATTGATGGTGTTTTGCTGGTGTTAATGATGAGATTGATGGTGTTTTGCTGGTGTTAATGTTGGGATTGATGGTGTTTTGTTGGTGTTATTGTTTGGATTGATGGTGTTTTGTTGGTGTTAATGTTGGGATTGTTGGGGTTTTGTTGGTGTTATTGTTGGGGTTGATGGTGTTTTGTTGGTGTTATTGTTGGGATTGATGGTGTTTTGTTGGTGTTAATGTTGGGATTGTTGGTGTTTTGTTGGTGTTATTGTTGGGATTGATGGTGTTTTGCTGGTGTTAATGTTGGGAATGTTGGTGTTTTGCTGGTGTTATTGTTGGGATTGATGGTGTTTTGCTGGTGTTAATTTTGGGATAGTTGGTGTTTTGTTGGTGTTATTGTTGGGATTGATGGTGTTTTGCTGGTGTTAATGTTGGGATTGTTGGTGTTTTGCTGGTGTTAATGTTGGGATTGTTGGTGTTTTTTAGGTGTTATTGTTGGGATTGATGGTGTTTTGCTGGTGTTAATGATGGGATTGATGGTGTTTTGCTGGTGTTAATGTTGGGATTGTTGGTGATTTGTTGGTGTTAATGTTGGGATTGTTGGTGTTTTGTTGGTGTTATTGTTGGGATTGTTGGTGTTTTGCTGGTGTTAATGATGGGATTGATGGTGTTTTGCTGGTGTTAATGTTGGGATTGTTGGTGATTTGGTGTTATTGTTGGGATTGATGTTGTTTTGTTGGTGTTAAAGTTGGGATTGATGGTGTTTTGTTGGTGTCATTGTTGGGATTGTTGGTGTTTTGTTGGTGTTATTGTTGGGATTGATGGTGTTTTGTTGGTGTTAATGTTGGGATTGATGGTGTTTTGTTGGTGTTATTGTTGGGATTGATGGTGTTTTGTAGGTGTTAATGATGGGATTGATGGTGTTTTGTTGGTGTTATTGTTGGGATTGATGGTGTTTTGTTGGTGTTATTGTTTGGATTGATGGTGTTTTGTTGGTGTTAATGTTGGGGTTGATGGTGTTTTGTTGGTGTTATTGTTGGGATTGATGGTGTTTTGTTGGTGTTATTGTTGGGATTGATGGTGTTTTGTTGGTGTTAATGTTGGGGTTGATGGTGTTTTGTTGGTGTTATTGTTGGGATTGATGGTGTTTTGTTGGTGTTATTGTTGGGATTGATGGTGTTTTGTTGGTGTTATTGTTTGGATTGATGGTGTTTTGTTGGTGTTAATGTTGGGGTTGATGGTGTTTTGTTGGTGTTATTGTTGGGATTGATGGTGTTTTGTTGGTGTTATTGTTGGGATTGATGGTGTTTTGTTGGTGTTAATGTGGGGATTGATGGTGATATGTTGGTGTTATTGTTGGGCTTGATGGTGTTTTGTTGGTGTTATTGTTGGGATTGATGTTGTTTTGTTGGTGTTAATGATGGGATTGATGGTGTTTTGCTGGTGTTAATGTTGGGATTGATGGTGTTTTGCTGGTGTTAATGTTGGGATTGTTGGTGTTTTGCTGGTGTTACTGTTGGGATTGATGGTGTTTTGCTTGTGTTATTGTTGGGATTGATGGTGTTTTGTTGGTGTTATTGTTGCGATTGATGGTGTTTTGTTGGTGTTATTGTTGGGGTTGATGGTGCTTTGTTGGTGTTATTGTTGGGATTGATGGTGTTTTGTTGGTGTTATTGTTGGGATTGATGGTGTTTTGTAGGTGTTAATGTTGGGATTGATGGTGTTTTGTTGGTGTTATTGTTGGGGTTGATGTTGTTTTGTTGGTGTTATTGTTGGGATTGATGGTGTTTTGCTGGTGTAAATGTTGGGATTGTTGGTGTTTTGTTGGTGTTATTGTTGGGATTGATGGTGTTTTGCTGGTGTTAATGTTGGGATTGTTGGTGTTTTGTTGGTGTTATTGTTGGGGTTGATGGTGCTTTGTTGGTGTTATTGTTGGGATTGATGGTGTTTTGTTGGTGTTATTGTTGGGATTGATGGTGTTTTGTAGGTGTTAATGTTGGGATTGATGGTGTTTTGCTGGTGTTATTGTTGGGATTGATGGTGTTTTGCTGGTGTTAATGTTGGGATTGTTGGTGTTTTGCTGGTGTTATTGGGACTGTTGGTGTTTTGTAGGTGTTATTGTTGGGATTGATGGTGTTTTGCTGGTGTTAATGTTGGGATTGATGGTGTTTTGCTGCTGTTAATGTTGGGATTGTTGGTGATTTGTTGGTGTTAATGTTGGGATTGTTGGTGTTTTGTTGGTGTTATTGTTGGGATTGTTGGTGTTTTGCTGGTGTTAATGGGATTGATGGTGTTTTGCTGGTGTTAATGTTGGGATTGTTGGTGTTTTGCTGGTGTTATTGTTGGGATTGTTGGTGTTTTGTTGGTGTTATTGTTGGGATTGATGGTGTTTTGCTGGTGTTAATGTTGGGATTGTTGGTGTTTTGTAGGTGTTATAGTTGGGTTTGATGGTGTTTTTCTGGTGTTAATGATGGGATTGATGGTGTTTTGCTGTTGTTAATGTTGGGCTTGTTGGTGATTTGTTGGTGTTAATGTTGGGATTGTTGGTGTTTTGTTGGTGTTATTGTTGGGATTGTTGGTGTTTTGCTGGTGTTAATGATGAGATTGATGGTGTTTTGCTGGTGTTAATGTTGGGATTGATGGTGTTTTGTTGGTGTTATTGTTGGGATTGATGGTGTTTTGTTGGTGTTAATGTTGGGATTGATGGTGTTTTGTTGGTGTCATTGTTGGGATTGATGGTGTTTTGTTGGTGTTATTGTTGGGATTGATGGTGTTTTGTTGGTGTTATTGTTGGGGTTGATGGTGTTTTGTTGGTGTCATTGTTGGGATTGATGGTGTTTTGTTGATGTTATTGTTGGGATTGATGGTGTATTTTTGGTGCCATTGTTGGGATTGATGGTGTTTTGTTGGTGTTATTGTTGGGGTTGATGGCGTTTTGCTGGTGTTATTGTTGGGATTGATGGTGTTTTGCTGGTGTTAATGTTGGGATTGATGGTGTTTTGGTGTTATTGTTTGGATTGATGGTGTTTTGTTGGTGTTATTGTTTGGATTGATGGTGTTTTGTTGGTGTTAATGTTGGGGTTGATGATGTTTTGTTGGTGTTATTGTTGGGATTGATGGTGTTTTGTTGGTGTTATTGTTGGGATTGATGGTGTTTTGTTGGTGTTAATGTGGGGATTGATGGTGATATGTTGGTGTTATTGTTGGGATTGATGGTGTTTTGTTGGTGTTATTGTTGGGATTGATGGTGTTTTGTTGGTGTTATTGTTGGGATTGATGGTGTTTTGTTGGTGTTAATGATGGGATTGATGGTGTTTTGTTGGTGTTAATGTTGGGATTGTTGATGTTTTGCTTGTGTTATTGTTGGGATTGATGGTGTTTTGTTGATGTTATTGTTGCGATTGATGGTGTTTTGCTGGTGTTATTGTTGGGGTTGATGGTCCTTTGTTGGTGTTATTGTTGGGATTGATGGTGATTTGCTGTTGTTATTGTTGGGGTTGATGGTGTTTTGTTGGTGTTATTGTTGGGGTTGATGGTGTTTTGTTGGTGTTATTGTTGGGGTTGATGGTGTTTTGTTGGTGTTAATGTTGGGATTGTTGGTGATTTGTTGGTGTTATTGTTGGGATTGATGGTGTTTTGTAGGTGTTATAGTTGGGTTTGATGGTGTTTTTCTGGTGTTAATGATGGGATTGATGGTGTTTTGCTGGTGTTAATGTTGGGATTGTTGGTGTTTTGTAGGTGTTATAGTTGGGTTTGATGGTGTTTTTCTGGTGTTAATGATGGGATTGATGGTGTTTTGCTGGTGTTAATGTTGGGATTGTTGGTGATTTGTTGGTGTTAATGTTGGGATTGTTGGTGTTTTGTTGGTGTTATTGTTGGGATTGTTGGTGTTTTGCTGGTGTTAATGATGAGATTGATGGTGTTTTGCTGGTGTTAATGTTGGGATTGATGGTGTTTTGTTGGTGTTATTGTTGGGATTGATGGTGTTTTGTTGGTGTTAATGTTGGGATTGATGGTGTTTTGTTGGTGTCATTGTTGGGATTGATGGTGTTTTGTTGGTGTTATTGTTGGGATTGATGGTGTTTTGTTGGTGTTATTGTTGGGGTTGATGGTGTTTTGTTGGTGTCATTGTTGGGATTGATGGTGTTTTGTTGATGTTATTGTTGGGATTGATGGTGTTTTTTTGGTGCCATTGTTGGGATTGATGGTGTTTTGTTGGTGTTATTGTTGGGGTTGATGGCGTTTTGCTGGTGTTATTGTTGGGATTGATGGTGTTTTGCTGGTGTTAATGTTGGGATTGATGGTGTTTTGGTGTTATTGTTTGGATTGATGGTGTTTTGTTGGTGTTATTGTTTGGATTGATGGTGTTTTGTTGGTGTTAATGTTGGGGTTGATGATGTTTTGTTGGTGTTATTGTTGGGATTGATGGTGTTTTGTTGGTGTTATTGTTGGGATTGATGGTGTTTTGTTGGTGTTAATGTGGGGATTGATGGTGATATGTTGGTGTTATTGTTGGGATTGATGGTGTTTTGTTGGTGTTATTGTTGGGATTGATGGTGTTTTGTTGGTGTTATTGTTGGGATTGATGGTGTTTTGTTGGTGTTAATGATGGGATTGATGGTGTTTTGTTGGTGTTAATGTTGGGATTGTTGATGTTTTGCTTGTGTTATTGTTGGGATTGATGGTGTTTTGTTGATGTTATTGTTGCGATTGATGGTGTTTTGCTGGTGTTATTGTTGGGGTTGATGGTCCTTTGTTGGTGTTATTGTTGGGATTGATGGTGATTTGCTGTTGTTATTGTTGGGGTTGATGGTGCTTTGTTGGTGTTATTGTTGGGATTGATGGTGTTTGTTGGTGTTATTATTGGGATTGATGGTGTTTTGCTTGTGTTCTTGTTGGGATTGATGGTGTTTTGTTGGTGTTATTGTTGGGGTTGATGGTGTTTTGTTGGTGTTATTGTTGGGGTTGATGGTGTTTTGTTGGTGTTAATGTTGGGATTGTTGGTGATTTGTTGGTGTTATTGTTGGGATTGATGGTGTTTTGTAGGTGTTAATGTTGGGATTGATGGTGTTTTGTTGGTGTTATTGTTGGGGTTGATGTTGTTTTGTTGGTGTTATTGTTGGGATTGATGGTGTTTTGCTGGTGTTAATGTTGGGATTGTTGGTGTTTTGTTGGTGTTATTGTTAGGATTGATGGTGTTTTGCTGGTGTTAATGTTGGGATTGTTGGTGTTTTGCTGGTGTTATTGGGATTGTTGGTGTTATGCTGGTGTTAATGTTGGGATTTGTATTTTGCTGGTGTTAATGATGGGATTGATGGTGTTTTGCTGGTGTTAATGTTGGGATTGTTGGTGATTTGTTGGTGTTAATGTTGGGATTGTTGGTGTTTTGTTGGTGTTATTGTTGGGATTGTTGGTGTTTTGCTGGTGTTAATGTTGGGATTGTTGGTGATTTGGTGTTATTGTTGGGATTGATGTTGTTTTGTTGGTGTTATTTTTGGAATTGATGGTGTTTTGTTGGTGTTATTGTTGGGGTTGATGGTGTTTTGTTGGTGTTATTGTTGGGATTGATGGTGTTTTGTTGGTGTTAATGTTGGGATTGATGGTGTTTTGTTGGTGTTATTGTTTGGATTGATGGTGTTTTGTTGGTGTTATTGTTTGGATTGATGGTGTTTTGTTGGTGTTAATGTTGGGATTGATGGTGTTTTGTTGGTGTTATTGTTGGGGTTGATGGTGTTTTGTTGGTGTTATTGTTAGGATTGATGGTGTTTTGTTGGTGTTATTGTTGGGGTTGATGGTGTTTTGTTGGTGTTATTGTTGGGGTTGATGGTGTTTTGTTGGTGTTATTGTTAGGATTGATGGTGTTTTGTTGGTGTTAATGTTGGGATTGATGGTGTTTTGTTGGTGTTATTGTTGGGATTGATGGTGTTTTGTTGGTGTTAATGTTGGGATTGATGGTGTTTTGTTGGTGTTATTGTTGGGATTGATGGTGTTTTGTTGGTGTTATTGTTTGGATTGATGGTGTTTTGTTGGTGTTATTGTTGGGGTTGATGGTGTTTTGTTGGTGTTATTGTTGGGATTGATGGTGTTTTGTTGGTGTTATTGTTTGGATTGATGGTGTTTTGTTGGTGTTATTGTTGGGGTTGATGGTGTTTTGTTGGTGTTATTGTTAGGATTGATGGTGTTTTGTTGGTGTTAATGTTGGGATTGATGGTGTTTTGTTGGTGTTATTGTTGGGATTGATGGTTTTTTGTTGGTGTTATTGTTGGGATTGATGGTGTTTTGTTGGTGTTATTGTTTGGATTGATGGTGTTTTGTTGGTGTTATTGTTGGGGTTGATGGTGTTTTGTTGGTGTTATTGTTAGGATTGATGGTGTTTTGTTGGTGTTAATGTTGGGATTGATGGTGTTTTGTTGGTGTTATTGTTGGGATTGATGGTGTTTTGTTGGTGTTAATATTGGGGTTGATGGTGTTTTGTTGGTGTTATTGTTTGGATTGATGGTGTTTTGTTGGTGTTAATGTTGGGATTGATGGTGTTTTGTTGGTGTTAATATTGGGGTTGATGGTGTTTTGTTGGTGTTATTGTTGGGATTGATGGTGTTTTGTTGGTGTTATTGTTGCGATTGATGGTGTTTTGTTGGTGTTATTGTTGGGGTTGATGGTGCTTTGTTGGTGTTAATGTTGGGATTGTTGGTGTTTTGCTGGTGTTACTGTTGGGATTGATGGTGTTTTGCTTGTGTTATTGTTGGGATTGATGGTGTTTTGTTGGTGTTATTGTTGCGATTGATGGTGTTTTGTTGGTGTTATTGTTGGGGTTGATGGTGCTTTGTTGGTGTTATTGTTGGGATTGATGGTGTTTTGTTGGTGTTATTGTTGGGATTGATGGTGTTTTGTAGGTGTTAATGTTGGGATTGATGGTGTTTTGTTGGTGTTATTGTTGGGGTTGATGTTGTTTTGTTGGTGTTATTGTTGGGATTGATGGTGTTTTGCTGGTGTTAATGTTGGGATTGTTGGTGTTTTGTTGGTGTTATTGTTGGGATTGATGGTGTTTTGCTGGTGTTAATGTTGGGATTGTTGGTGTTTTGTTGGTGTTATTGTTGGGGTTGATGGTGCTTTGTTGGTGTTATTGTTGGGATTGATGGTGTTTTGTTGGTGTTATTGTTGGGATTGATGGTGTTTTGTAGGTGTTAATGTTGGGATTGATGGTGTTTTGCTGGTGTTATTGTTGGGATTGATGGTGTTTTGCTGGTGTTAATGTTGGGATTGTTGGTGTTTTGCTGGTGTTATTGGGACTGTTGGTGTTTTGTAGGTGTTATTGTTGGGATTGATGGTGTTTTGCTGGTGTTAATGTTGGGATTGATGGTGTTTTGCTGGTGTTAATGTTGGGATTGTTGGTGATTTGTTGGTGTTAATGTTGGGATTGTTGGTGTTTTGTTGGTGTTATTGTTGGGATTGTTGGTGTTTTGCTGGTGTTAATGATGGGATTGATGGTGTTTTGCTGGTGTTAATGTTGGGATTGTTGGTGTTTTGCTGGTGTTATTGTTGGGATTGTTGGTGTTTTGTTGGTGTTATTGTTGGGATTGATGGTGTTTTGCTGGTGTTAATGTTGGGATTGTTGGTGTTTTGTAGGTGTTATAGTTGGGTTTGATGGTGTTTTGCTGGTGTTAATGATGGGATTGATGGTGTTTTGCTGGTGTTAATGTTGGGATTGTTGGTGATTTGTTGGTGTTAATGTTGGGATTGTTGGTGTTTTGTTGGTGTTATTGTTGGGATTGTTGGTGTTTTGCTGGTGTTAATGATGAGATTGATGGTGTTTTGCTGGTGTTAATGTTGGGATTGATGGTGTTTTGTTGGTGTTATTGTTGGGATTGATGGTGTTTTGTTGGTGTTAATGTTGGGATTGATGGTGTTTTGTTGGTGTCATTGGTGGGATTGATGGTGTTTTGTTGGTGTTATTGTTGGGATTGATGGTGTTTTGTTGGTGTTATTGTTGGGGTTGATGGTGTTTTGTTGGTGTCATTGTTGGGATTGATGGTGTTTTGTTGATGTTATTGTTGGGATTGATGGTGTTGTTTTGGTGTCATTGTTGGGATTGATGGTGTTTTGTTGGTGTTATTGTTGGGGTTGATGGCGTTTTGCTGGTGTTATTGTTGGGATTGATGGTGTTTTGTTGGTGTTAATGTTGGGATTGATGGTGTTTTGGTGTTATTGTTTGGATTGATGGTGTTTTGTTGGTGTTATTGTTTGGATTGATGGTGTTTTGTTGGTGTTAATGTTGGGGTTGATGATGTTTTGTTGGTGTTATTGTTGGGATTGATGGTGTTTTGTTGGTGTTATTGTTGGGATTGATGGTGTTTTGTTGGTGTTAATGTGGGGATTGATGGTGATATGTTGGTGTTATTGTTGGGATTGATGGTGTTTTGTTGGTGTTATTGTTGGGATTGATGGTGTTTTGTTAGTGTTATTGTTGGGATTGATGGTGTTTTGTTGGTGTTAATGATGGGATTGATGGTGTTTTGTTGGTGTTAATGTTGGGATTGTTGATGTTTTGCTTGTGTTATTGTTGGGATTGATGGTGTTTTGTTGATGTTATTGTTGCGATTGATGGTGTTTTGCTGGTGTTATTGTTGGGGTTGATGGTCCTTTGTTGGTGTTATTGTTGGGATTGATGGTGATTTGCTGTTGTTATTGTTGGGGTTGATGGTGCTTTGTTGGTGTTATTGTTGGGATTGATGGTGTTTGTTGGTGTTATTATTGGGATTGATGGTGTTTTGCTTGTGTTATTGTTGGGATTGATGGTGTTTTGTTGGTGTTATTGTTGGGGTTGATGGTGTTTTGTTGGTGTTATTGTTGGGGTTGATGGTGTTTTGTTGGTGTTAATGTTGGGATTGTTGGTGATTTGTTGGTGTTATTGTTGGGATTGATGGTGTTTTGTAGGTGTTAATGTTGGGATTGATGGTGTTTTGTTGGTGTTATTGTTGGGGTTGATGTTGTTTTGTTGGTGTTATTGTTGGGATTGATGGTGTTTTGCTGGTGTTAATGTTGGGATTGTTGGTGTTTTGTTGGTGTTATTGTTAGGATTGATGGTGTTTTGCTGGTGTTAATGTTGGGATTGTTGGTGTTTTGCTGGTGTTATTGGGATTGTTGGTGTTATGCTGGTGTTAATGTTGGGATTGGTATTTTGCTGGTGTTAATGATGGGATTGATGGTGTTTTGCTGGTGTTAATGTTGGGATTGTTGGTGATTTTTTGGTGTTAATGTTGGGATTGTTGGTGTTTTGTTGGTGTTATTGTTGGGATTGTTGGTGTTTTGCTGGTGTTAATGTTGGGATTGTTGGTGATTTGGTGTTATTGTTGGGATTGATGTTGTTTTGTTGGTGTTATTTTTGGAATTGATGGTGTTTTGTTGGTGTTATTGTTGGGGTTGATGGTGTTTTGTTGGTGTTATTGTTGGGATTGATGGTGTTTTGTTGGTGTTAATGTTGGGATTGATGGTGTTTTGTTGGTGTTATTGTTTGGATTGATGGTGTTTTGTTGGTGTTATTGTTTGGATTGATGGTGTTTTGTTGGTGTTAATGTTGGGATTGATGGTGTTTTGTTGGTGTTATTGTTGGGGTTGATGGTGTTTTGTTGGTGTTATTGTTAGGATTGATGGTGTTTTGTTGGTGTTATTGTTGGGGTTGATGGTGTTTTGTTGGTGTTATTGTTGGGGTTGATGGTGTTTTGTTGGTGTTATTGTTAGGATTGATGGTGTTTTGTTGGTGTTAATGTTGGGATTGATGGTGTTTTGTTGGTGTTATTGTTGGGATTGATGGTGTTTTGCTGGTGTTAATGTTGGGATTGATGGTGTTTTGTTGGTGTTATTGTTGGGATTGATGGTGTTTTGTTGGTGTTATTGTTTGGATTGATGGTGTTTTGTTGGTGTTATTGTTGGGGTTGATGGTGTTTTGTTGGTGTTATTGTTGGGATTGATGGTGTTTTGTTGGTGTTATTGTTTGGATTGATGGTGTTTTGTTGGTGTTATTGTTGGGGTTGATGGTGTTTTGTTGGTGTTATTGTTAGGATTGATGGTGTTTTGTTGGTGTTAATGTTGGGATTGATGGTGTTTTGTTGGTGTTATTGTTGGGATTGATGGTGTTTTGTTGGTGTTATTGTTGGGATTGATGGTGTTTTGTTGGTGTTATTGTTTGGATTGATGGTGTTTTGTTGGTGTTATTGTTGGGGTTGATGGTGTTTTGTTGGTGTTATTGTTAGGATTGATGGTGTTTTGTTGGTGTTAATGTTGGGATTGATGGTGTTTTGTTGGTGTTATTGTTGGGATTGATGGTGTTTTGTTGGTGTTAATATTGGGGTTGATGGTGTTTTGTTGGTGTTATTGTTTGGATTGATGGTGTTTTGTTGGTGTTAATGTTGGGATTGATGGTGTTTTGTTGGTGTTAATATTGGGGTTGATGGTGTTTTGTTGGTGTTATTGTTTGGATTGATGGTGTTTTGTTGGTGTTAATGTTGGGGTTGATGGTGTTTTGTTGGTGTTATTGTTTGGATTGATGGTGTTTTGTTGGTGTTAATGTTGGGATTGATGGTGTTTTGTTGGTGTTATTGTTGGGATTGATGGTGTTTTGTTGGTGTTAATGTGGGGATTGATGGTGTTTTGTTGGTGTTATTGGGACTGTTGGTGTTTTGTTGGTGTTATTGTTGGGATTGATGGTGTTTTGTTGGTGTTATTGTTTGGATTGATGGTGTTTTGTTGGTGTTAATGTTGGGGTTGATGGTGTTTTGTTGGTGTTATTGTTGGGATTGATGGTGTTTTGTTGGTGTTATTGTTGGGATTGATGGTGTTTTGTTGGTGTTAATGTGGGGATTGATGGTGATATGTTGGTGTTATTGATGGGATTGATGGTGTTTTGTTGGTGTTATTGTTGGGATTGATGGTGTTTTGTAGGTGTTAATGTTGGGATTGATGGTGTTTTGTTGGTGTTATTGTTGGGGTTGATGTTGTTTTGTTGGTGTTAATGTTGGGATTGATGGTGTTTTGCTGGTGTTAATGTTGGGATTGTTGGTGTTTTGCTGGTGTTAATGTTGGGATTGATGGTGTTTTGCTGGTGTTATTGTTGGGATTGATGGTGTTTTGTTGGTGTTATTGTTGGGGTTGATGGTGTTTTGTTGGTGTTATTGTTGGGATTGATGGTGTTTTGTAGGTGTTAATGTTGGGATTGATGGTGTTTTGTTGGTGTTATTGTTGGGGTTGATGTTGTTTTGTTGGTGTTATTGTTGGGATTGATGGTGTTTTGCTGGTGTTAATGTTGGGATTGTTGGTGTTTTGTTGGTGTTATTGTTGGGATTGATGGTGTTTTGCTGGTGTTAATGTTGGGATTGTTGGTGTTTTGCTGGTGTTATTGGGATTGTTGGTGTTTTGCTGGTGTTAATGTTGGGATTGTTGGTGTTTTGCTGGTGTTATTGTTGGGATTGATGGTGTTTTGCTGGTGTTAATGTTGGGATTGTTGGTGTTTTGCTGGTGTTATTGTTGGGATTGTTGTTGTTTTGTTGGTGTTATTGTTGGGATTGATGGTGTTTTGCTGGTGTTAATGTTGGGATTGTTGGTGTTTTGTAGGTGTTATTGTTGGGATTGATCGTGTTTTGCTGGTGTTATTGTTGGGATTGTTGGTGATTTCTTGGTGTTAATGTTGGGATTGTTGGTGATTTCTTGGTGTTAATGTTGGGATTGTTGGTGATTTCTTGGTGTTAATGTTGGGATTGTTGGTGTTTTGTTGGTGTAAATGATGGGATTGTTGGTGATTTCTTGGTGTTAATGTTGGGATTGTTGGTGATTTCTTGGTTTTAATGTTGGGATTGTTGGTGTTTTGTTGGTGTTAATGATGGGATTGATGGTGTTTTGCTGGTGTTAATGTTGGGATTGTTGGTGATTTGTTGGTGTTATTGTTGGGATTGATGTTGTTTTGTTGGTGTTAATGTTGGGATTGATGGAGTTTTGTTGGTGTCATTGTTGGGATTGATGGTGTTTTGTTGGTGTCATTGTTGGGATTGATGGTGTTTTATTGGTGTCATTGGGGTTGATGGTGTTTTGTTGGTGTCATTGTTGGGATTGATGGTGTTTTGTTGGTGTTAATGATGGGATTGATGGTGTTTTGCTGGTGTAAATGTTGGGATTGTTGGTGTTTTGTTGGTGTTATTGTTGGGATTGATGGTGTTTTGTTGGTGTTATTGTTGGGATTGATGGTGTTTTGTTGGTGTTAATGTGGGGATTGATGGTGATATGTTGGTGTTATTGATGGGATTGATGGTGTTTTGTTGGTGTTATTGTTGGGATTGATGGTGTTTTGTTGGTGTTAATGATGGGATTGATGGTGTTTTGTTGGTGTTATTGTTGGGGTTGATGGTGTTTTGTTGGTGTTATTGTTGGGATTGATGGTGTTTTGTAGGTGTTAATGTTGGGATTGATGGTGTTTTGTTGGTGTTATTGTTGGGGTTGATGTTGTTTTGTTGGTGTTAATGTTGGGATTGATGGTGTTTTGCTGGTGTTAATGTTGGGATTGTTGGTGTTTTGCTGGTGTTAATGTTGGGATTGATGGTGTTTTGCTGGTGTTATTGTTGGGATTGATGGTGTTTTGTTGGTGTTATTGTTGGGGTTGATGGTGTTTTGTTGGTGTTATTGTTGGGATTGATGGTGTTTTGTAGGTGTTAATGTTGGGATTGATGGTGTTTTGTTGGTGTTATTGTTGGGGTTGATGTTGTTTTGTTGGTGTTATTGTTGGGATTGATGGTGTTTTGCTGGTGTTAATGTTGGGATTGTTGGTGTTTTGTTGGTGTTATTGTTGGGATTGATGGTGTTTTGCTGGTGTTAATGTTGGGATTGTTGGTGTTTTGCTGGTGTTATTGGGATTGTTGGTGTTTTGCTGGTGTTAATGTTGGGATTGTTGGTGTTTTGCTGGTGTTATTGTTGGGATTGATGGTGTTTTGCTGGTGTTAATGTTGGGATTGTTGGTGTTTTGCTGGTGTTATTGTTGGGATTGTTGTTGTTTTGTTGGTGTTATTGTTGGGATTGATGGTGTTTTGCTGGTGTTAATGTTGGGATTGTTGGTGTTTTGTAGGTGTTATTGTTGGGATTGATCGTGTTTTGCTGGTGTTATTGTTGGGATTGTTGGTGATTTCTTGGTGTTAATGTTGGGATTGTTGGTGATTTCTTGGTGTTAATGTTGGGATTGTTGGTGATTTCTTGGTGTTAATGTTGGGATTGTTGGTGTTTTGTTGGTGTAAATGATGGGATTGTTGGTGATTTCTTGGTGTTAATGTTGGGATTGTTGGTGATTTCTTGGTTTTAATGTTGGGATTGTTGGTGTTTTGTTGGTGTTAATGATGGGATTGATGGTGTTTTGCTGGTGTTAATGTTGGGATTGTTGGTGATTTGTTGGTGTTATTGTTGGGATTGATGTTGTTTTGTTGGTGTTAATGTTGGGATTGATGGAGTTTTGTTGGTGTCATTGTTGGGATTGATGGTGTTTTGTTGGTGTCATTGTTGGGATTGATGGTGTTTTATTGGTGTCATTGGGGTTGATGGTGTTTTGTTGGTGTCATTGTTGGGATTGATGGTGTTTTGTTGGTGTTAATGATGGGATTGATGGTGTTTTGCTGGTGTAAATGTTGGGATTGTTGGTGATTTGTTGGTGTTAATGTTGGGATTGTTGGTGTTTTGTTGGTGTTAATGTTGGGATTGATGGTGTTTTGCTTGTGTTAATGATGGGATTGATGGTGTTTTGCTGGTGTTAATGTTGGGATTGTTGGTGATTTGTTGGTGTTAATGTTGGGATTGTTGGTGTTTTGTTGGTGTTAATGTTGGGATTGATGGTGTTTTGTTGGTGTTATTGTTTGGATTGATGGTGTTTTGTTGGTGTTATTGTTTGGATTGATGGTGTTTTGTTGGTGTTAATGTTGGGATTGATGGTGTTTTGCTTGTGTTATTGTTGGGATTGATGGTGTTTTGTTGGTGTTATTGTTGCGATTGATGGTGTTTTGCTGGTGTTAATGTTGGGATTGTTGGTGTTTTGCTGGTGTTAATGTTGGGATTGATGGTGTTTTGCTTGTGTTATTGTTGGGATTGATGGTGTTTTGTTGGTGTTATTGTTGCGATTGATGGTGTTTTGCTGGTGTTATTGTTGGGGTTGATGGTCCTTTGTTGGTGTTATTGTTGGGATTGATGGTGTTTTGCTGGTATTATTGTTGGGGTTGATGGTGCTTTGTTGGTGTTATTGTTGCGATTGATGGTGTTTTGCTGGTGTTATTGTTGGGGTTGATGGTCCTTTGTTGGTGTTATTGTTGGGATTGATGGTGTTTTGCTGGTATTATTGTTGGGGTTGATCGTGCTTTTTTGGTGTTATTGTTGGGATTGTTGGTGTTTTGTAGGTGTTATTGTTGGGATTGATGGTCCTTTGTTGGTGTTATTGTTGGGATTGATGGTGTTTGCTGGTATTATTGTTGGGGTTGATGGTGCTTTGTTGGTGTTATTGTTGGGATTGTTGGTGTTTTGTAGGTGTTATTGTTGGGATTGATGGTATTTTGCTGGTGTTAATGTTGGGATTGATGGTATTTTGCTGGTGTTATTGTTGGGCTTGATGGTGTTTTATTGGTGTTATTGTTGGGATTGATGGTGTTTTGCTGGTGTTATTGTTTGGATTGATGGTGTTTTGCTGGTGTTAATGTTGGGATTGTTGGTGTTTTGCTGCTGTTATTGTTGGGCTTGATGGTGTTTTATTGGTGTTATTGTTGGGATTGATGGTGTTTTGCTGGTGTTAATGTTGGGATTGTTGGTGTTTTGTAGATGTTATTGTTGGGATTGATGGTGTTTTGCTGGTGTTAATGTTGGGATTGATGGTGTTTTGTAGGTGTTATTGTTGGGATTGTTGGTGTTTTGCTGGTGTTAATGATGGGATTGATGGTGTTTTGCTGGTGTTAATGTTGGGATTGTTGGTGATTTGTTGGTGTTATTGTTGGGATTGATGTTGTTTTGTTGGTGTTAATGTTGGGATTGATGGTGTTTTGTTGGTGTCATTGTTGGGATTGATGGTGTTTTGTTGGTGTTATTGTTGGGATTGATGGTGTTTTGTTGGTGTCATTGGGGTTGATGGTGTTTTGTTGGTGTCATTGTTGGGATTGATGGTGTTTTGTTGGTGTTCATGATGGGTTTGATGGTGTTTTGCTGGTGTTAATGTTGGGATTGTTGGTGATTTGTTGGTGTTAATGTTGGGATTGTTGGTGTTTTGTTGGTGTTATTGTTGGGATTGTTGGTGTTTTGCTGGTGTTAATGATGGGATTGATGGCGTTTTGCTGGTGTTAATGTTGGGATTGTTGGTGATTTGTTGGTGTTATTGTTGGGATTGATGTTGTTTTGTTGGTGTTAATGTTGGGATTGATGGTGTTTTGTTGGTGTCATTGTTGGGATTGATGGTGTTTTGTTGGTGTTATTGTTGGGATTGATGGTGTTTTGTTGGTGTCATTGTTGGGATTGATGGTGTTTTGTTGGTGTTATTGTTGGGATTGATGGTGTTTTGTTGGTGTCATTGGGGTTGATGGTGTTTTGTTGGTGTCATTGTTGGGATTGATGGTGTTTTTTTGGTGTTATTGTTGGGATTGATGGTGTTTTGTTGGTGTCATTGTTGGGATTGATGGTGTTTTGTTGGTGTTATTGTTGGGATTGATGGTGTTTTGTTGGTGTCATTGGGGTTGATGGTGTTTTGTTGGTGTCATTGTTGGGATTGATGGTGTTTTGTTGGTGTTATTGTTGGGATTGATGGTGTTTTGTTGGTGTCATTGTTGGGATTGATGGTGTTTTGTTGGTGTCATTGTTGGGATTGATGGTGTTTTGTTGGTGTTATTGTTGGGATTGATGGTGTTTTGTTGGTGTTATTGTTGGGATTGATGGTGTTTTGTTGGTGTCATTGTTGGGATTGATGGTGTTTTGTTGGTGTTATTGTTGGGATTGATGATGTTTTGTTGGTGTTATTGTTGGGATTGATGGTGTTTTGTTGGTGTCATTGTTGGGATTGATGATGTTTTGTTGGTGTCATTGTTGGGATTGATGGTGTTTTGTTGGTGTTATTGTTGGGATTGATGGTGTTTTGTTGGTGTTATTGTTGGGATTGATGGTGTTTTGTTGGTGTTAATGTTGGGATTGATGGTGTTTTGTTGGTGTTATTGTTTGGATTGATGGTGTTTAGTTGGTGTTAATATTGGGATTGATGGTGTTTTGTTGGTGTTATTGTTGGGGTTGATCGTGTTTTGTTGGTGTTAATGTTGCGATTGATGGTGTTTTGCTTGTGTTATTTTTGGGAT
The DNA here is from genome assembly GCF_037043375.1 of Chiloscyllium plagiosum. Classification (NCBI taxonomy): domain Eukaryota; kingdom Metazoa; phylum Chordata; class Chondrichthyes; order Orectolobiformes; family Hemiscylliidae; genus Chiloscyllium; species Chiloscyllium plagiosum. The sequence continues at coordinate 46,957,504 of NW_028270168.1, forward strand.
TGATGGTGTTTTGTTGGTGTTATTGTTGGGGTTGATGGTGTTTTGCTGGTGTTATTGTTGGGGCTGATGGTGCTTTGTTGGTGTTATTGTTGGGATTGATGGTGTTTGTTGGTGCTATTGTTGGGATTGATGGTGTTTTGCTTGTGTTATTTTTGGGATTGATGGTGTTTTGTTGGTGTTATTGTTGGGATTGATGGTGTTTTGTAGGTGTTAATATTGGGATTGATGGTGTTTTGTTGGTGTTATTGTTGGGGTTGATGGTGTTTTGTTGGTGTTATTGTTGGGATTGATGGTGTTTGTTGGTGTTATTGTTGGGATTGATGGTGTTTTGCTGGTGTTAATGTTGGGATTGATGGTGTTTGTTGGTGTTATTGTTGGGATTGATGGTGTTTTGTTGGTGTTATTGTTGGGATTGATGGTGTTTTGTTGGTGTCATTGGGGTTGATGGTGTTTTGTTGGTGTCATTGTTGGGATTGATGGTGTTTTGTTGGTGTTCATGATGGGTTTGATGGTGTTTTGCTGGTGTTAATGTTGGGATTGTTGGTGTTTTGTTGGTGTTAATGTTGGGATTGTTGGTGTTTTGCTGGTGTTAATGTTGGGATTGTTGGTGTTATGCTGGTGTTATTGGGATTGTTGGTGTTTTGCTGGTGTTAATGTTGGGATTGTTGGTGTTTTGCTGGTGTTATTGTTGGGATTGATGGTGTTTTGCTGGTGTTAATGTTGGGATTGTTGGTGTTTTGCTGGTGTTATTGTTGGGATTGATGGTGTTTTTCTGGTGTTAATGTTGGGATTGTTGGTGTTTAGTTGGTGTTATTGTTGGGATTGATGGTGTTTTGTTGGTGTCATTGTTGGGATTGATGGTGTTTTGTTGGTGTCATTGTTGGGATTGATGGTGTTTTGTTGGTGTTATTGTTGGGGTTGATGGTGTTTTGTTGGTGTCATTGTTGGTATTGATGGTGTTTTGTTGGTGTCATTGTTGGGATTGATGGTGTTTTGTTGGTGTTATTGTTGGGGTTGATGGTGTTTTGTTGGTGTCATTGTTGGGATTGATGGTGTTTTGTTGGTGTCATTGTTGGGATTGATGGTGTTTTGTTGGTGTTATTGTTGGGGTTGATGGTGTTTTGTTGGTGTTATTGTTGGGATTGTTGGTGTTTTGCTGGTGTTAATGATGGGATTGATGGCGTTTTGCTGGTGTTAATGTTGGGATTGTTGGTGATTTGTTGGTGTTATTGTTGGGATTGATGTTGTTTTGTTTGTGTTAATGTTGGGATTGATGGTGTTTTGTTGGTGTCATTGTTGGGATTGATGGTGTTTTGTTGGTGTTATTGTTGGGATTGATGGTGTTTTGTTGGTGTCATTGGGGTTGATGGTGTTTTGTTGGTGTTATTGTTGGGATTGATGGTGTTTTGTTGGTGTCATTGTTGGGATTGATGGTGTTTTGTTGGTGTCATTGTTGGGATTGATGGTGTTTTGTTGGTGTTATTGTTGGGGTTGATGGTGTTTTGTTGGTGTTATTGTTGGGATTGATGGTGTTTTGTTGGTGTTATTGTTGGGATTGATGGTCTTTTGTTGGTGTCATTGTTGGGATTGATGGTGTTTTGTTGGTGTTATTGTTGGGGTTGATGGTGTTTTGTTGGTGTTATTGTTGGGATTGATGGTGTTTTGTTGGTGTTATTGTTGGGATTGATGGTGTTTTGTTGGTGTTAATGTTGGGATTGATGGTGTTTTGTTGGTGTTATTGTTTGGATTGATGGTGTTTAGTTGGTGTTAATATTGGGATTGATGGTGTTTTGTTGGTGTTAATGTTGCGATTGATGGTGTTTTGCTTGTGTTATTTTTGGGATTGATGGTGTTTTGTTGGTGTTATTGTTGGGGTTGATGGTGTTTTGCTGGTGTTATTGTTGGGGTTGATGGTGCTTTGTTGGTGTTATTGTTGGGATTGATGGTGTTTGTTGGTGCTATTGTTGGGATTGATGGTGTTTTGCTTGTGTTATTTTTGGGATTGATGGTGTTTTGTTGGTGTTATTGTTGGGGTTGATGGTGTTTTGTTGGTGTTAATGTTGGGATTGATGGTGTTTTGTTGGTGTTAATGTTGGGATTGATGGTGTTTGTTGGTGTTATTGTTGGGATTGATGGTGTTTTGTTGGTGTTATTGTTGGGATTGATGGTGTTTGTTGGTGTTATTGTTGGGATTGATGGTGTTTTGCTGGTGTTAATGTTGGGATTGTTGGTGTTTTGTTGGTGTTATTGTCGGGATTGATGGTGTTTTGCTGGTGTTAATGTTGGGATTGTTGGTGTTTTGTTGGTGTTAATGTTGGGATTGTTGGTGTTTTGCTGGTGTTAATGTTGGGATTGTTGGTGTTTTGCTGGTGTTATTGGGATTGTTGGTGTTTTGCTGGTGTTAATGTTGGGATTGTTGGTGTTTTGCTGGTGTTATTGTTGGGATTGATGGTGTTTTGCTGGTGTTAATGTTGGGATTGTTGGTGTTTTGCTGGTGTTATTGTTGGGATTGATGGTGTTTTGCTGGTGTTAATGTTGGGATTGTTGGTGTTTTGCTGGTGTTAATGATGGGATTGATGGTGTTCTGCTGGTGTTAATGTTGGGATTGTTGGTGATTTGTTGGTGTTATTGTTGGGATTGATGGTGTTTTGCTGGTGTTAATGATGGGATTGATGGTGTTTTGCTGGTGTTATTGTTGGGATTGATGGTGTTTTTCTGGTGTTAATGTTGGGATTGTTGGTGTTTTGTTGGTGTTATTGTTGGGATTGATGGTGTTTTGCTGGTGTTAATGTTGGGATTGTTGGTGTTTTGCTGGTGTTAATGATGGGATTGATGGTGTTCTGCTGGTGTTAATGTTGGGATTGTTGGTGATTTGTTGGTGTTATTGTTGGGATTGATGGTGTTTTGCTGGTGTTAATGATGGGATTGATGGTGTTTTGCTGGTGTTATTGTTGGGATTGTTGGTGTTTTGTTGGTGTTATTGTTGGGATTGATGGTGTTTTGCTGGTGTTAATGTTGGGATTGTTGGTGTTTTATATGTGTTATTGTTGGGATTGATGGTGTTTTGGTGGTGTTAATGATGGGATTGATGGTGTTTTGCTGGTGTTAATGTTGGGATTGTTGGTGATTTGTTGGTGTTAATGTTGGGATTGTTGGTGTTTTGTTGGTGTTATTGTTCGGATTGATGGTGTTTTGTTGGTGTCATTGTTGGGATTGTTGGTGTTTTGTTGGTGTTATTGTTGGGATTGTTGGTGTTTTGCTGGTGTTAATGATGGGATTGATGGTGTTTTGCTGGTGTTAATGTTGTGATTGTTGGTGATTTGTTGGTGTTATTGTTGGGATTGATCTTGTTTTGTTGGTGTTAATGTTGGGATTGATGGTGTTTTGTTGGTGTCATTGTTGGGATTGATGGTGTTTTGTTGGTGTCATTGTTGGGATTGTTGGTGTTTTGTTGGTGTCATTGTTGGGATTGATGGTGTTTTGTTGGTGTTATTGTTGGGGTTGATGGTGTTTTGTTGGTGTTATTGTTGGGGTTGATGGTGTTTTGTTGGTGTTATTGTTGGGATTGATGGTGTTTTGTTGGTGTTATTGTTGGGATTGATGGTGTTTTGTTGGTGTTAATGTTGGGATTGATGGTGTTTTGTTGGTGTTATTGTTTGGATTGATGGTGTTTTGTTGGTGTTATTGTTTGGATTGATGTTGTTTTGTTGGTGTTAATGTTGGGGTTGATGGTGTTTTGTTGGTGTTATTGTTGGGATTGATGGTGTTTTGTTGGTGTTATTGTTGGGATTGATGGTGTTTTGTTGGTGTTATTGTTGGGATTGATGGTGTTTTGTTGGTGTTATTGTTGGGATTGATGGTGTTTTGTTGGTGTTAATGATGGGATTGATGATGTTTTGTTGGTGTTAATGTTGGGATTGATGGTGTTTTGTTGGTGTTAATGATGGGCTTGTTGGTGTTTTGCTGGTGTTAATGTTGGGTTTGATGGTGTTTTGCTTGTGTTATTGTTGGGATTGTCGGTGTTTTGCTGGTGTTAATGTTGGTGTTGTTGGTGTTTTGCTGGTGTTATTGGGATTGTTGGTGTTTTGCTGGTGTTAATGTTGGGATTGTTGGTGTTTTGCTGGTGTTATTGTTGGGATTGATGGTGTTTTCCTGGTGTTAATGTTGGGATTGTTGGTGTTTTGCTGGTGTTATTTTTGGGATTGTTAGTGTTTTGCTGGTGTTAATGTTGGGATTGTTGGTGTTTTGCTGGTGTTAATGATGGGATTGATGGTGTTTTGCTGGTGTTAATGTTGGGATTGTTGGTGATTTGTTGGTGTTATTGTTGGGATTGATGGTGTTTTGTAGGTGTCATTGTTGGGATTGATGGTGTTTTGTTGGTGTTAATGATGGGATTGATGGTGTTTTGCTGGTGTTATTGTTGGGGTTGATGGTCCTTTGTTGGTGTTATTGTTGGGATTGATGGTGTTTTGCTGGTATTATTGTTGGGGTTGATGGTGCTTTGTTGGTGTTATTGTTGGGATTGATGGTGTTTGTTGGTGTTAATGTTGGGATTGTTGGTGTTTTGTTGGTGTTATTGTTGGGATTTATGGTATTTCGCTGGTGTTAATGTTGGGATTGTTGGTGTTTTGCTGGTGTTATTGGGATTGTTGGTGTTTTGCTGGTGTTAATGTTGGGATTGTTGGTGTTTTGCTGGTGTTATTGTTTGGATTGATGGTGTTTTGCGGGTGTTAATGTTGGGATTGTTGGTGTTTTGCTAGTGTTATTGTTGGGATTGATGGTGTTTTGTTGGTGTTATTGTTGGGATTGATGGTGTTTTGCTGGTGTTAATGTTGGGATTGATGGTGTTTTGTTGGTGTTATTGTTGGGATTGTTGGTGTTTTGTAGGTGTTATTGTTGGGATTGATGGTGTTTTGCTGGTGTTAATGATGGGATTGATGGTGTTTTGCTGGTGTTAATGTTGGGATTGTTGGTGATTTGTTGTTGTTAATGATGGGATTGATGGTGTTTTGCTGGTGTTAATGTTGGGATTGTTGGTGATTTGTTGGTGTTATTGTTGGGATTGATGGTGTTTTGTTGGTGTCATTGGGGTTGATGGTGTTTTGTTGGTGTCATTGTTGGGATTGATGGTGTTTTGTTGGTGTTATTGTTGGGATTGATGGTGTTTTGTTGGTGTCATTGTTGGGATTGATGGTGTTTTGTTGGTGTTATTGTTGGGGTTGATGGTGTTTTGTTGGTGTTATTGTTGGGATTGATGGTGTTTTGTTGGTGTTATTGTTGGGATTGATGGTGTTTTGTTGGTGTCATTGTTTGGATTGATGGTGTTTGTTGGTATTATTGTTGGGGTTGATGGTGTTTTGTTGGTGTTATTGTTGGGATTGATGGTGTTTTGTTGGTGTTATTGTTGGGATTGATGGTGTTTTGTTGGTGTTAATGTTGGGATTGATGGTGTTTTGTTGGTGTTATTGTTTGGATTGATGGTGTTTAGTTGGTGTTAATATTGGGGTTGATGGTGTTTTGTTGGTGTTATTGTTGGGATTGATGGTGTTTTGTTGGTGTTATTGTTGGGTTTGATGGTGTTTTGTTGGTGTTAATGTGGGGATTGATGGTGATTTGTTGGTGTTATTGTTGGGATTGATGGTGTTTTGTTGGTGTTAATGATGGGATTGATGGTGTTTTGTTGGTGTTATTGTTGGGATTGATGGTGTTTTGTTGGTGTTAATGATGGGATTGATGGTCTTTTGTTGCTGTTAATGTTGGGATTGATGGTGTTTTGTTGGTGTTAATGTTGGGATTGTTGGTGTTTTGCTGTTGTTAATGTTGGGATTGATGGTGTTTTGTTGATGTTAATGTTGGGATTGATGGTGTTTTGTTAGTGTTAATGTTGCGATTGATGGTGTTTTGCTTGTGTTATTTTTGGGATTGATGGTGTTTTGTTGGTGTTATTGTTGGGGTTGATGGTGTTTTGCTGGTGTTATTGTTGGGGTTGATGGTGCTTTGTTGGTGTTATTGTTGGGATTGATGGTGTTTGTTGGTGCTATTGTTGGAATTGATGGTGTTTTGCTTGTGTTATTTTTGGGATTGATGGTGTTTTGTTGGTGTTATTGTTGGGATTGATGGTGTTTTGTAGGTGTTAATGTTGGGATAGATGGTGTTTTGTTGGTGTTATTGTTGGGGTTGATGGTGTTTTGCTGGTGTTATTGTTGGGATTGATGGTGTTTTGCTGGTGTTAATGTTGGGATTGTTGGTGTTTTGCTGGTGTTATTGTCGGGATTGATGGTGTTTTGCTGGTGTTAATGTTGGGATTGTTGGTGTTTTGTTGGTGTTAATGTTGGGATTGTTGGTGTTTTGCTGGTGTTATTGTTGGGGTTGATGGTCCTTTGTTGGTGTTATTGTTGGGATTGATGGTGTTTTGCTGGTATTATTGTTGGGGTTGATGGTGCTTTGTTGGTGTTATTGTTGGGATTGATGGTGTTTTGCTGGTGTTAATGTTGGGATTGTTGGTGTTTTGTTGGTGTTATTGTTGGGATTGATGGTATTTTGCTGGTGTTAATGTTGGGATTGATGGTGTTTTGCTGGTGTTATTGGGATTGTTGGTGTTTTGCTGGTGTTAATGTTGGGATTGTTGGTGTTTTGCTGGTGTTATTGTTTGGATTGATGGTGTTTTGCTGGTGTTAATGTTGGGATTGTTGGTGTTTTGCTGGTGTTATTGTTGGGATTGATGGTGTTTTGTTGGTGTTATTGTTGGGATTGATGGTGTTTTGCTGGTGTTAATGTTGGGATTGTTGGTGTTTTGTAGGTGTTATTGTTGGGATTGATGGTGTTTTGCTGGTGTTAATGATGGGATTGATGGTGTTTTGCTGGTGTTAATGTTGGGATTGTTGGTGATTTGTTGTTGTTAATGTTGGGATTGTTGGTGTTTTGTTGGTGTTATTGTTGGGATTGTTGGTGTTTTGCTGGTGTTAATGATGGGATTGATGGTGTTTTGCTGGTGTTAATGTTGGGATTGTTGGTGATTTGTTGGTGTTATTGTTGGGATTGATGTTGTTTTGTTGGTGTTAATGTTGGGATTGATGGTGTTTTGTTGGTGTCATTGTTGGGATTGATGGTGTTTTGTTGGTGTCATTGTTGGGATTGATGGTGTTTTGTTGGTGTTATTGTTGGGATTGATGGTGTTTTGTTGGTGTCATTGGGGTTGATGGTGTTTTGTTGGTGTCATTGTTGGGATTGATGGTGTTTTGTTGGTGTTCATGATGGGTTTGATGGTGTTTTGCTGGTGTTAATGTTGGGATTGTTGGTGATTTGTTGGTGTTAATGTTGGGATTGTTGGTGTTTTGTTGGTGTTATTGTTGGGATTGTTGGTGTTTTGCTGGTGTTAATGATGGGATTGATGGCGATTTGCTGGTGTTAATGTTGGGATTGTTGGTGATTTGTTGGTGTTATTGTTGGGATTGATGTTGTTTTGTTGGTGTTAATGTTGGGATTGATGGTGTTTTGTTGGTGTTATTGTTGGGATTGATGGTGTTTTGTTGGTGTCATTGGGGTTGATGGTGTTTTGTTGGTGTCATTGTTGGGATTGATGGTGTTTTGTTGGTGTTATTGTTGGGATTGATGGTGTTTTGTTGGTGTCATTGTTGGGATTGATGGTGTTTTGTTGGTGTCATTGTTGGGATTGATGGTGTTTTGTTGGTGTTATTGTTGGGGTTGATGTTGTTTTGTTGGTGTTAATGTTGGGATTGATGGTGTTTTGTTGGTGTTATTGTTGGAATTGATGGTGTTTTGTTGGTGTTATTGTTGGGATTGATGGTGTTTTGTTGGTGTCATTGTTGGGATTGATGGTGTTTTGTTGGTGTTATTGTTGGGGTTGATGGTGTTTTGTTGGTGTTATTGTTGGGATTGATGGTGTTTTGTTGGAGTTAATGTTGGGATTGATGGTGTTTTGTTGGTGTTATTGTTTGGATTGATGGTGTTTAGTTGGTGTTAATATTGGGGTTGATGGTGTTTTGTTGGTGTTATTGTTGGGATTGATGGTGTTTTGTTGGTGTTATTGTTGGGTTTGATGGTGTTTTGTTGGTGTTAATGTGGTGATTGATGGTGATTTGTTGGTGTTATTGTTGGGATTGATGGTGTTTTGTTGGTGTTAATGATGGGCGTTGATGGTGTTTTGTTGGTGTTATTGTTGGGATTGATGGTGTTTTGTTGGTGTTAATGATAGGATTGATGGTCTTTTGTTGCTGTTAATGTTGGGATTGATGGTGTTTTGTTGGTGTTAATGTTGGGATTGTTGGTGTTTTGCTGGTGTTAATGTTGGGATTGATGGTGTTTTGTTGATGTTAATGTTGGGATTGATGGTGTTTTGTTGCTGTTAATGTTGGGATTGATGGTGTTTTGTTGGTGTTAATGTTGCGATTGATGGTGTTTTGCTTGTGTTATTTTTGGGATTGATGGTGTATTGTTGGGGTTATTGTTGGGGTTGATGGTGTTTTGTTGGTGTTAATGTTGGGATTGTTGGTGTTTTGTTGGTGTTAATGTTGCGATTGATGGTGTTTTGCTTGTGTTATTTTTGGGATTGATGGTGTTTTGTTGGTGTTATTGTTGGGATTGATGGTGTTTTGTTGGTGTTAATGATGGGATTGATGGTCTTTTGTTGCTGTTAATGTTGGGATTGATGGTGTTTTGTTGGTGTTAATGTTGGGATTGTTGGTGTTTTGCTGGTGTTAATGTTGGGATTGATGGTGTTTTGTTGATGTTAATGTTGGGATTGATGGTGTTTTGTTGCTGTTAATGTTGGGATTGATGGTGTTTTGTTGGTGTTAATGTTGCGATTGATGGTGTTTTGTTGGTGTTATTGTTGGGATTGATGGTGTTTTGTTGGTGTTAATGTTGGGGTTGATGGTGTTTTGTTGGTGTTATTTTTGGGATTGATGGTGTTTTGCTGTTGTTATTGTTGGGGTTGATGGTGCTTTGTTGGTGTTATTGTTGGGATTGATGGTGTTTGTTGGTGCTATTGTTGGGATTGATGGTGTTTTGCTTGTGTTATTTTTGGGATTGATGGTGTTTTGGTGTTATTGTTGGGATTGATGGTGTTTTGTAGGTGTTAATGTTGGGATTGATGGTGTTTTGTTGGTGTTATTGTTGGGGTTGATGGTGTTTTGTTGGTGTTATTGTTGGGATTGATGGTGTTTTGCTGGTGTTAATGTTGGGATTGTTGGTGTTTTGCTGGTGTTATTGTCGGGATTGATGGTGTTTTGCTGGTGTTAATGTTGGGATTGTTGGTGTTTTGTTGGTGTTAATGTTGGGATTGTTGGTGTTCTGCTGGTGTTAATGTTGGGATTGTTGGTGTTTTGCTGGTGTTAATGTTGGGATTGTTGGTGTTTTGCTGGTGTTAATGTTGGGATTGTTGGTGTTTTGCTGGTGTTAATGTTGGGATTGTTGGTGTTTTGCTGGTGTTATTGTTGGGATTGATGGTGTTTTGCTGGTGTTAATGTTGGGATTGTTGGTGTTTTGCTGGTGTTATTGTTGGGATTGATGTTGTTTTGTTGGTGTTAATGTTGGGGTTGATGGTGTTTTGTTTGTGTTATTGTTGGGATTGATGGTGTTTTGCTGGTGTTAATGTTGGGATTGTTGGTGTTTTGCTGGTGTTAATGATGGGATTGATGGTGTTTTGCTGGTGTTAATGTTGGGATTGTTGGTGATTTGTTGGTGTTATTGTTGGGATTGATGGTGTTTTGCTGGTGTTAATGATGGGATTGATGGTGTTTTGCTGGTGTTATTGTTGGGATTGTTGGTGTTTTGTTGGTGTTATTGTTGGGATTGATGGTGTTTTGCTGGTGTTAATGTTGGGATTGTTGGTGTTTTATAGGTGTTATTGTTGGGATTGATGGTGTTTTGCTGGTGTTAATGATGGGATTGATGGTGTTTTGCTGGTGTTAATGTTGGGATTGTTGGTGATTTGTTGGTGTTAATGTTGGGATTGTTGGTGTTTTGTTGGTGTTATTGTTGGGATTGTTGGTGTTTTGCTGGTGTTGATGATGGGATTGATGGTGTTTTGCTGGTGTTAATGTTGGGATTGTTGGTGATTTGTTGGTGTTATTGTTGGGATTGATCTTGTTTTGTTGGTGTTAATGTTGGGATTGATGTTGTTTTGTTGGTGTTAATGTTGGGATTGATGGTGTTTTGTTGGTGTCATTGTTGGGATTGATGGTGTTTTGTGGTTTTATGTTGGGATTGATGGTGTTTTGTTGGTGTCATTGTTGGGATTGATGGTGTTTTGTTGGTATCATTGTTGGGATTGATGGTGTTTTGTTGGTGTTATTGTTGGGATTGATGGTGTTTTGTTGGTGTTATTGTTGGGGTTGATGGTGTTTTGTTGGTGTTATTGTTGGGATTGATGGTGTTTTGTTGGTGTTATTGTTGGGATTGATGGTGTTTTGTTGGTGTTAATGTTGGGATTGATGGTGTTTTGTTGGTGTTATTGTTTGGATTGATGGTGTTTTGTTGGTGTTAATGTTGGGGTTGATGGTGTTTTGTTGGTGTTATTGTTGGGATTGATGGTGTTTTGTTGATGTTATTGTTGGGATTGATGGTGTTTTGTTGGTGTTATTGTTGGGATTGATGGTGTTTTGTTGGTGTTAATGTTGGGATTGATGGTGTTTTGTTGGTGTTATTGTTTGGATTGATGGTGTTTTGTTGGTGTTAATGTTGGGGTTGATGGTGTTTTGTTGGTGTTATTGTTGGGATTGATGGTGTTTTGTTGGTGTTATTGTTGGGATTGATGGTGTTTTGTTGGTGTCATTGTTGGGATTGATGGTGTTTTGTTGGTGTTAATGATGGGATTGATGGTGTTTTGTTGGTGTTAATGTTGTGATTGATGGTGTTTTGTTGGTGTTAATGATGGGCTTGTTGGTGTTTTGCTGGTGTTAATGTTGGGTTTGATGGTGTTTTGCTTGTGTTATTGTTGGGATTGTCGGTGTTTTGCTGGTGTTAATGTTGGTGTTGTTGGTGTTTTGCTGGTGTTATTGGGATTGTTGGTGTTTTGCTGGTGTTAATGTTGGGATTGTTGGTGTTTTGCTGGTGTTATTGTTGGGATTGATGGTGTTTTCCTGGTGTTAATGTTGGGATTGTTGGTGTTTTGCTGATGTTATTTTTTGGATTGTTAGTGTTTTGCTGGTGTTAATGTTGGGATTGTTGGTGTTTTGCTGGTGTTAATGATGGGATTGATGGCGTTTTGCTGGTGTTAATGTTGGGATTGTTGGTGATTTGTTGGTGTTATTGTTGGGATTGATGGTGTTTTGCTGGTGTTAATGATGGGATTGATGGTGTTTTGCTGGTGTTATTGTTGGGATTGATGGTGTTTTGTTGGTGTCATTGGGGTTGATGGTGTTTTGTTGGTGTCATTGTTGGGATTGATGGTGTTTTGTTGGTGTTAATGATGGGATTGATGGTGTTTTGCTGGTGTTAATGTTGGGATTGTTGGTGATTTGTTGATGTTAATGTTGGGATTGTTGGTGTTTTGTTGGTGTTAATGTTGGGATTGATGGTGTTTTGCTGGTGTTAATGATGGGATTGATGGTGTTTTGCTCGTGTTAATGTTGGGATTGTTGGTGATTTGTTGGTGTTAATGGGATTGTTGGTGTTTTGTTGGTGTTATTGTTGGGATTGTTGGTGTTTTGCTGGTGTTAACGATGGGATTGATGGTGTTTTGCTGGTGTTAATGTTGGGATTGTTGGTGATTTGGTGTTATTGTTGGGATTGATGTTGTTTTGTTGGTGTTAATGTTGTGATTGATGGTGTTTTGTTGGTGTCATTGTTGGGATTGATGGTGTTTTGTTGGTGTTATTGTTGGGATTGATGGTGTTTTGTTGGTGTTATTGTTGGGGTTGATGGTGTTTTGTTGGTGTCATTGTTGGGATTGATGGTGCTTTGTTGATGTTATTGTTGGGATTGATGGTGTTTTTTGGTGTCATTGTTGGGATTGAAGGTGTTTTGTTGGTGTTATTGTTGGGATTGATGGTGTTTTGTTGGTGTTATTGTTGGGGTTGATGGTGTTTTGTTGGTGTTATTGTTGGGATTGATGGTGTTTTGTTGGTGTTATTGTTGGGACTGATGGTGTTTTGTTGGTGTTAATGTTGGGATTGATGGTGTTTTGGTGTTATTGTTTGGATTGATGGTGTTTTGTTGGTGTTATTGCTTGGATTGATGGTGTTTTGTTGGTGTTAATGTTGGGGTTGATGGTGTTTTGTTGGTGTTATTGTTGGGATTGATGGTGTTTTGGTGTTATTGTTTTGATTGATGGTGTTTTGTTGGTGTTATTGTTTGGATTGATGGTGTTTTGTTGGTGTTAATGTTGGGGTTGATGGTGTTTTGTTGGTGTTATTGTTGGGATTGATGGTGTTTTGGAGTTAATGTGGGGATTGATGGTGATATGTTGGTGTTATTGTTGGGATTGATGGTGTTTTGTTGGTGTTATTGTTGGGATTGATGGTGTTTTGTTGGTGTTATTGTTGGGATTGATGGTGTTTTGTTGGTGTTAATGATGGGATTGATGGTGTTTTGTTGGTGTTAATTGTTGGGATTGATGGTGTTTTGCTGGTGTTAATGTTGGGATTGGTGTTTTGCTTGTGTTATTGTTGGGATTGATGGTGTTTTGTTGGTGTTATTGTTGCGATTGATGGTGTTTTGCTGGTGTTATTGTTGGGGTTGATGGTCCTTTTTTGGTGTTATTGTTGGGATTGATGGTGTTTTGCTGGTGTTATTGTTGGGATTGATCGTGTTTGTTGGTGTTATTGTTGGGATTGATGGTGTTTTGCTGGTGTTAATGTTGGGATTGTTGGTGTTTTGCTGGTGTTATTGGGATTGTTGGTGTTTTGCTGGTGTTAATGTTGGGATTGTTGGTGTTTTGCTGTTGTTATTGTTTGGATTGATGGTGTTTTGCTGGTGTTAATGTTGGGATTGTTGGTGTTTTGCTGGTGTTATTGTTGGGATTGTTGGTGTTTTGTTGGTGTTATTGTTGGGATTGATGGTGTTTTGCTGGTGTTAATGATGGGATTGATGGTGTTTTGCTGGTGTTAATGTTGGGATTGTTGGTGATTTGTTGTTGTTAATGTTGGGATTGTTGGTGTTTTGTTGGTGTTATTGTTGGGATTGTTGGTGTTTTGCTGGTGTTAATGATGGGATTGATGGTGTTTTGCTGGTGTTAATGTTGGGATTGTTGGTGATTTGTTGGTGTTATTGTTGGGATTGATGTTGTTTTGTTGGTGTTATTGTTTTGATTGATGGTGTTTTGTTGGTGTCATTGGGGTTGATGGTGTTTTGTTGGTGTCATTGTTGGGATTGATGGTGTTTTGTTGGTGTTCATGATGGGATTGATGGTGTTTTGCTGGTGTTAATGTTGGGTTTGTTGGTGATTTGTTGGTGTTAATGTTGGGATTGTTGATGTTTTGTTGGTGTTATTGTTGGGATTGTTGGTGTTTTGCTGGTGTTAATGATGGGGTTGATGGTGTTTTGCTCGTGTTAATGTTGGGATTGTTGGTGATTTGTTGGTGTTATTGTTGGGATTGATGTTGTTTTGTTGGTGTTAATGTTGGGATTGATGGTGTTTTGTTGGTGTTATTGTTGGGATTGATGGTGTTTTGTTGGTGTTAATGTTGGGGTTGATGGTGTTTTGTTGGTGTTATTGTTGGGATTGATGGTGTTTTGTTGGTGTCATTGTTGGGATTGATGGTGTTTTGTTGGTGTTATTGTTGGGATTGATGGTGTTTTGTTGGTGTTATTGTTGGGGTTGATGGTGTTTTGTTGGTGTCATTGTTGGGATTGATGGTGCTTTGTTGATGTTATTGTTGGGATTGATGGTGTTTTTTGGTGTCATTGTTGGGATTGAAGGTGTTTTGTTGGTGTTATTGTTGGGATTGATGGTGTTTTGTTGGTGTTATGGTTGGGGTTGATGGTGTTTTGTTGGTGTTATTGTTGGGATTGATGGTGTTTTGTTGGTGTTATTGTTGGGACTGATGGTGTTTTGTTGGTGTTAATGTTGGGATTGATGGTGTTTTGGTGTTATTGTTTGGATTGATGGTGTTTTGTTGGTGTTATTGCTTGGATTGATGGTGTTTTGTTGGTGTTAATGTTGGGGTTGATGGTGTTTTGTTGGTGTTATTGTTGGGATTGATGGTGTTTTGTTGGTGTTAATGTTGGGGTTGATGGTGTTTTGTTGGTGTTATTGTTGGGATTGATGGTGTTTTGGAGTTAATGTGGGGATTGATGGTGATATGTTGGTGTTATTGTTGGGATTGATGGTGTTTTGTTGGTGTTATTGTTGGGATTGATGGTGTTTTGTTGGTGTTATTGTTGGGATTGATGGTGTTTTGTTGGTGTTAATGATGGGATTGATGGTGTTTTGTTGGTGTTAATTGTTGGGATTGATGGTGTTTTGCTGGTGTTAATGTTGGGATTGGTGTTTTGCTTGTGTTATTGTTGGGATTGATGGTGTTTTGTTGGTGTTATTGTTGCGATTGATGGTGTTTTGCTGGTGTTATTGTTGGGGTTGATGGTCCTTTTTTGGTGTTATTGTTGGGATTGATGGTGTTTTGCTGGTGTTATTGTTGGGATTGATCGTTTTTGTTGGTGTTATTGTTGGGATTGATGGTGTTTTGCTGGTGTTAATGTTGGGATTGTTGGTGTTTTGCTGGTGTTATTGGGATTGTTGGTGTTTTGCTGGTGTTAATGTTGGGATTGTTGGTGTTTTGCTGTTGTTATTGTTTGGATTGATGGTGTTTTGCTGGTGTTAATGTTGGGATTGTTGGTGTTTTGCTGGTGTTATTGTTGGGATTGTTGGTGTTTTGTTGGTGTTATTGTTGGGATTGATGGTGTTTTGCTGGTGTTAATGATGGGATTGATGGTGTTTTGCTGGTGTTAATGTTGGGATTGTTGGTGATTTGTTGTTGTTAATGTTGGGATTGTTGGTGTTTTGTTGGTGTTATTGTTGGGATTGTTGGTGTTTTGCTGGTGTTAATGATGGGATTGATGGTGTTTTGCTGGTGTTAATGTTGGGATTGTTGGTGATTTGTTGGTGTTATTGTTGGGATTGATGTTGTTTTGTTGGTGTTATTGTTGGGATTGATGGTGTTTTGTTGGTGTCATTGGGGTTGATGGTGTTTTGTTGGTGTCATTGTTGGGATTGATGGTGTTTTGTTGGTGTTCATGATGGGATTGATGGTGTTTTGCTGGTGTTAATGTTGGGATTGTTGGTGATTTGTTGGTGTTAATGTTGGGATTGTTGATGTTTTGTTGGTGTTATTGTTGGGATTGTTGGTGTTTTGCTGGTGTTAATGATGGGGTTGATGGTGTTTTGCTCGTGTTAATGTTGGGATTGTTGGTGATTTGTTGGTGTTATTGTTGGGATTGATGTTGTTTTGTTGGTGTTAATGTTGGGATTGATGGTGTTTTGTTGGTGTTATTGTTGGGATTGATGGTGTTTTGTTGGTGTTAATGTTGGGATTGATGGTGTTTTGTTGGTGTCATTGTTGGGTTTGATGGTGTTTTGTTGGTGTCATTGGGGTTGATGGTGTTTTGTTGGTGTTACTGTTGGGATTGATGGTGTTTTGTTGGTGTCATTGTTGGGATTGATGGTGTTTTGTTGGTGTTATTGTTGGGATTGATGGTGTTTTGTTGGTGTCATTGTTGGGATTGATGGTGTTTTGTAGGTGTCATTGTTGGGATTGATGGTGTTTTGTTGGTGTTATTGTTGGGATTGATGGTGTTTAGTTGGTGTTATTGTTGGGATTGAAGGTGTTTTGTTGGTGTCATTGTTGGGATTGATGGTGTTTTGTTGGTGTTATTGTTGGGGTTGATGGTGATTTGTTGGTGTTATTGTTGGGATTGATGGTGTTTTGTTGGTGTTATTGTTGGGATTGATGGTGTTTTGTTGGTGTTAATGTTGGGATTGATGGTGTTTTGTTGGTGTTAATGTTGGGATTGATGGTGTTTTGTTGGTGTTATTGTTTGGATTGATGGTGTTTAGTTGGTGTTAATGTTGGGGTTGATGGTGTTTTGTTGGTGTTATTGTTGGGATTGATGGTGTTTTGTTGGTGTTATTGTTGGGATTGATGGTGTTTTGTTGGTGTTATTGTTGGGTTTGATGGTGTTTTGTTGGTGTTAATGTGGGGATTGATGGTGATTTGTTGGTGTTATTGTTGGGATTGATGGTGTTTTGTTGGTGTTATTGTTGGGTTTGATGGTGTTTTGTTGGTGTTAATGTGGGGATTGATGGTGATTTGTTGGTGTTATTGTTGGGATTGATGGTGTTTTGTTGGTGTTAATGATGGGATTGATGGTGTTTTGTTGGTGTTAATGTTGGGATTGTTGGTGTTTTGTTGGTGTTAATGATGGGATTGATGGTCTTTTGTTGCTGTTAATGTTGGGACTGATGGTGTTTTGTTGGTGTTAATGTTGGGATTGTTGGTGTTTTGCTGGTGTTAATGTTGGGATTGATGGTGTTTTGTTGCTGTTAATGTTGGGATTGATGGTGATTTGTTTGTGTTATTGTTGGGATTGATGGTGTTTTGTTGGTGTTAATGTTGCGATTGATGGTGTTTTGCTTGTGTTATTTTTGGGATTGATGGTGTTTTGTTGGTGTTATTGTTGGGGTTGATGGTGCTTTGTTGGTGTTATTGTTGGGATTGATGGTGTTTGTTGGTGCTATTGTTGGGATTGATGGTGTTTTGCTTGTGTTATTTTTGGGATTGATGGTGTTTTGTTGGTGTCATTGTTGGGATTGATGGTGTTTTGTAGGTGTTAATGTTGGGATTGATGGTGTTTTGTTGGTGTTATTGTTGGGGTTGATGGTGTTTTGTTGGTGTTATTGTTGGGATTGATGGTGTTATGGTGGTGTTAATGTTGGGATTGTTGGTGTTTTGTTGGTGTTATTGTTGGGATTGATGGTGTTTTGCTGGTGTTAATGTTGGGATTGTTGGTGTTTTGCTGGTGTTATTCGGATTGTTGGTGTTTTGCTGGTGTTAATGTTGGGATTGTTGGTGTTTTGCTGGTGTTAATGTTGGGATTGTTGGTGTTTTGTTGGTGTTAATGTTGGGATTGTTGGTGTTTTGCTGGTGTTAATGTTGGGATTGATGGTGTTTTGCTGGTGTTAATGATGGGATTGATGGTGTTTTGCTGGTGTTAATGTTGGGATTGTTGGTGATTTGTTGGTGTTATTGTTGGGATTGATGGTGTTTTGCTGGTGTTAATGATGGGATTGATGGTGTTTTGCTGGTGTTCATGTTGGGATTGTTGGTGTTTTGTTGGTGTTAATGATGGGTTTGTTGGTGTTTTGTTGGTGTTAATGTTGGGATTGTTGGTGTTTTGCTGGTGTTAATGTTGGGATTGATGGTGTTTTGCTGGTGTTAATGATGGGATTGATGGTGTTTTGCTGGTGTTAATGTTGGGATTGTTGGTGTTATTGTTGGGATTGATGGTGTTTTGCTGGTGTTGATGATGGGATTGATGGTGTTTTGCTGGTGTTAATGTTGGGATTGTTGGTGATTTGTTGGTGTTATTGTTGGGATTGATGGTGTTTTGCTGGTGTTAATGATGGGATTGATGGTGTTTTGCTGGTGTTATTGTTGGGATTGTTGGTGTTTTGTTGGTGTTAATGATGGGATTGATGGTGTTTTGCTGGTGTTAATGTTGGGATTGTTGGTGATTTGTTGGTGTTAATGTTGGGATTGTTGGTGTTTTGGTGTTATTGTTGGGATTGTTGGTGTTTTGCTGGTGTTAATGATGGGATTGATGGTGTTTTGCTGGTGTTAATGTTGGGATTGTTGGTGATTTGTTGGTGTTATTGTTGGGATTGATCTTGTTTTGTTGGTGTTAATGTTGGGATTGATGGTGTTTTGTTGGTGTCATTGTTGGGATTGATGGTGTTTTGTTGGTGTTATTGTTGGGATTGATGGTGTTTTGTTGGTGTCATTGTTGGGATTGATGGTGTTTTGTTGGTGTTATTGTTGGGATTGATGGTGTTTTGTTGGTGTTATTGTTGGGATTGATGGTGTTTTGTTGGTGTCATTGTTGGGATTGATGGTGTTTTGTTGGTGTTATTGTTGGGATTGATGGTGTTTTGTTGGTGTTATTGTTTGGATTGATGGTGTTTTATTCGTGTTAATGTTGGGGTTGATGGTGTTTTGTTGGTGTTATTGTTGGGATTGATGGTGTTTTGTTGGTGTTATTGTTGGGATTGATGGTGTATTGTTGGTGTTATTGTTGGGATTGATGGTGTTTTGTTGGTGTTAATGTTGGGATTGATGGTGTTTTGTTGGTGTTATTGTTGGGGTTGATGGTGTTTTGTTGGTGTTATTGTTGGGATTGATGGTGTTATGGTGGTGTTAATGTTGGGATTGTTGGTGTTTTGTTGGTGTTATTGTTGGGATTGATGGTGTTTTGCTTGTGTTATTGTTGGGATTGTCGGTGTTTTGCTGGTGTTAATGTTGGTGTTGTTGGTGTTTTGCTGGTGTTATTGGGATTGTTGGTGTTTTGCTGGTGTTAATGTTGGGATTGTTGGTGTTTTGCTGGTGTTATTGTTGGGATTGATGGTGTTTTCCTGGTGTTAATGTTGGGATTGTTGGTGTTTTGCTGGTGTTATTTTTGGGATTGTTAGTGTTTTGCTGGTGTTAATGTTGGGATAGTTGGTGTTTTGCTGGTGTTAATGATGGGATTGATGGTGTTTTGCTGGTGTTAATGTTGGGATTGTTGGTGATTTGTTGGTGTTAATGTTGGGATTGATGGTGTTTTGCTGGTGTTATTGTTGGGATTGTTGGTGTTTTGTTGGTGTTATTGTTGGGATTGATGGTGTTTTGCTGGTGTTAATGTTGGGATTGTTGGTGTTTTGTAGGTGTTATTGTTGGGATTGGTGGTGTTTTGCTGGTGTTAATGATGGGATTGATGGTGTTTTGCTGGTGTTTATGTTGGGATTGTTGGTGATTTGTTGGTGTTAATGTTGGGATTGTTGGTGTTTTGTTGGTGTTGTTGTTGGGATTGTTGGTGTTTCCCTGGTGTTAATGATGGGATTGATGGTGTTTTGCTGGTGGTAATGTTGGGATTGTTGGGGATTTGTTGGTGTTAATGTTGGGATTGTTGGTGTTTTGTTGGAGTTATTGTTGGGATTGTTGGTGTTTTGCTGGTGTTGATGGGATTGATGGTGTTTTGTTGGTGTTAATGTTGGGATTGATGGTGTTTTGTTGGTGTCATTGTTGGGATTGATGTTGTTTTGTTGGTGTTAATGTTGGGATTGATGGTGTTTTGTTGGTGTCATTGTTGGGGTTGATGGTGTTTTGTTGGTGTCATTGTTGGGGTTGATGGTGTTTTGTTGGTGTCATTGTTGGGGTTGATGGTGTTTTGTTGGTGTCATTGTTGGGATTGATGGTGTTTTGTTGGTGTTATTGTTGGGATTGATGGTGTTTTTTTGGTGTCATTGTTGGGATTGATGGTGTTTTGTTGGTGTTACTGTTGGGATTGATGGTGTTTTGTTGGTGTTATTGTTGGGATTGATGGTGTTTTGTTGGTGTTAATGTTGGGATTGATGGTGTTTTGTTGGTGTTATTGTTGGGATTGATGGTGTTTTGTTGGTGTTAATGTTGGGATTGATGGTGTTTTGTTGGTGTTATTGTTTGGATTGATGGTGTTTTGTTGGTGTTATTGTTGGGATTGATGGTGTTTTGTTGGTGTTAATGTTGGGATTGATGGTGTTTTGTTGGTGTTATTATTTGGATTGATGGTGTTTTGTTGGTGTTTTTGTTGGGATTGATGGTGTTTTGTTGGTGTTATTGTTGGGATTGATGGTGTTTTGTTGGTGTTAATGTGGGGATTGATGGTGATTTGTTGGTGTTATTGTTGGGATTGATGGTGTTTTGTTGGTGTTATTGTTGGTATTGATGGTGTTTTGTTGGTGCTATTGTTGGGATTGATGGTGTTTTGTTGGTGTTATTGTTGGGATTGATGGTGTTTTGTTGGTGTTAATGTTGGGATTGATGGTGTTTTGTTGGTGTTAATTTTGGGATTATTGGTGTTTTGCTGCTGTTCATGTTGGGTTTGATGGTGTTTTGCTTGTGTTATTGTTGGGATTGATGGTGTTTTGTTGGTGTTATTGTTGGGATTGATGGTGTTTTGCTTGTGCTATTGTTGGGATTGATGGTGTTTTGTTGGTGTTATTGTTGGGATTGATGGTGTTTTGTTGGTGTTATTGTTGGGATTGATGGTGTTTTGCTTGTTTTATCGTTGGGATTGATGGTGTTTTGTTGGTGTTATTGTTGGGATTGATGTTGTTTTGCTGGTGTTTTTGTTGGGTTTGATGGTGTTTTGTTGGTGTTATTGTTGGGATTGTTGGTGTTTTGCTGGTATTATTGTTGGTGATTTGTTGGTGTTATTGTTGGGATTGATGGTGTTTTGCTGGTATTATTGTTGGTGTTTTGTTGGTGTTATTGTTGGGTTTGATGGTGTTTTGTTGGTGTTATTGTTGGGATTGATGGTGTTTTGCTTGTGTTATTGTTGCGATTGATGGTGTTTTGTCGGTGTTAATGTTGGGATTGATGGTGTTTTGTTGGTGTTAATTTTGGGATTATTGGTGTTTTGCTGGTGTTCATGTTGGGATTGATGGTGTTTTGCTTGTGTTATTGTTGGGATTGATGGTGATTTGTTGGTGTTATTGTTGGGATTGATGGTGTTTTGTTGGTGTTATTGTTGGGATTGATGGTGTTTTGTTGGTGTTAATGTTGGGATTGATGGTGTTTTGTTGGTGTTATTGTTGGGATTGATGGTGTTTTGTTGGTGTTATTGTTTGGATTGATGGTGTTTTATTCGTGTTAATGTTGGGGTTGATGGTGTTTTGTTGGTGTTATTGTTGGGATTGATGGTGTTTTGTTGGTGTTATTGTTGGGATTGATGGTGTATTGTTGGTGTTATTGTTGGGATTGATGGTGTTTTGTTGGTGTTAATGTTGGGATTGATGGTGTTTTGTTGGTGTTAATGATGGGATTGTTGGTGTTTTGCTGGTGTTAATGTTGGGTTTGATGGTGTTTTGCTTGTGTTATTGTTGGGATTGTCGGTGTTTTGCTGGTGTTAATGTTGGTGTTGTTGGTGTTTTGCTGGTGTTATTGGGATTGTTGGTGTTTTGCTGGTGTTAATGTTGGGATTGTTGGTGTTTTGCTGGTGTTATTGTTGGGATTGATGGTGTTTTCCTGGTGTTAATGTTGGGATTGTTGGTGTTTTGCTGGTGTTATTTTTGGGATTGTTAGTGTTTTGCTGGTGTTAATGTTGGGATAGTTGGTGTTTTGCTGGTGTTAATGATGGGATTGATGGTGTTTTGCTGGTGTTAATGTTGGGATTGTTGGTGATTTGTTGGTGTTAATGTTGGGATTGATGGTGTTTTGCTGGTGTTATTGTTGGGATTGTTGGTGTTTTGTTGGTGTTATTGTTGGGATTGATGGTGTTTTGCTGGTGTTAATGTTGGGATTGTTGGTGTTTTGTAGGTGTTATTGTTGGGATTGGTGGTGTTTTGCTGGTGTTAATGATGGGATTGATGGTGTTTTGCTGGTGTTTATGTTGGGATTGTTGGTGATTTGTTGGTGTTAATGTTGGGATTGTTGGTGTTTTGTTGGTGTTGTTGTTGGGATTGTTGGTGTTTCCCTGGTGTTAATGATGGGATTGATGGTGTTTTGCTGGTGGTAATGTTGGGATTGTTGGGGATTTGTTGGTGTTAATGTTGGGATTGTTGGTGTTTTGTTGGAGTTATTGTTGGGATTGTTGGTGTTTTGCTGGTGTTGATGGGATTGATGGTGTTTTGTTGGTGTTAATGTTGGGATTGATGGTGTTTTGTTGGTGTCATTGTTGGGATTGATGTTGTTTTGTTGGTGTTAATGTTGGGATTGATGGTGTTTTGTTGGTGTCATTGTTGGGGTTGATGGTGTTTTGTTGGTGTCATTGTTGGGGTTGATGGTGTTTTGTTGGTGTCATTGTTGGGGTTGATGGTGTTTTGTTGGTGTCATTGTTGGGATTGATGGTGTTTTGTTGGTGTTATTGTTGGGATTGATGGTGTTTTTTTGGTGTCATTGTTGGGATTGATGGTGTTTTGTTGGTGTTACTGTTGGGATTGATGGTGTTTTGTTGGTGTTATTGTTGGGATTGATGGTGTTTTGTTGGTGTTAATGTTGGGATTGATGGTGTTTTGTTGGTGTTATTGTTGGGATTGATGGTGTTTTGTTGGTGTTAATGTTGGGATTGATGGTGTTTTGTTGGTGTTAATTTTTGGATTGATGGTGTTTTGTTGGTGTTATTGTTGGGATTGATGGTGTTTTGTTGGTGTTAATGTTGGGATTGATGGTGTTTTGTTGGTGTTATTATTTGGATTGATGGTGTTTTGTTGGTGTTTTTGTTGGGATTGATGGTGTTTTGTTGGTGTTATTGTTGGGATTGATGGTGTTTTGTTGGTGTTAATGTGGGGATTGATGGTGATTTGTTGGTGTTATTGTTGGGATTGATGGTGTTTTGTTGGTGTTATTGTTGGTATTGATGGTGTTTTGTTGGTGCTATTGTTGGGATTGATGGTGTTTTGTTGGTGTTATTGTTGGGATTGATGGTGTTTTGTTGGTGTTAATGTTGGGATTGATGGTGTTTTGTTGGTGTTAATTTTGGGATTATTGGTGTTTTGCTGCTGTTCATGTTGGGTTTGATGGTGTTTTGCTTGTGTTATTGTTGGGATTGATGGTGTTTTGTTGGTGTTATTGTTGGGATTGATGGTGTTTTGCTTGTGCTATTGTTGGGATTGATGGTGTTTTGTTGGTGTTATTGTTGGGATTGATGGTGTTTTGTTGGTGTTATTGTTGGGATTGATGGTGTTTTGCTTGTTTTATCGTTGGGATTGATGGTGTTTTGTTGGTGTTATTGTTGGGATTGATGTTGTTTTGCTGGTGTTTTTGTTGGGTTTGATGGTGTTTTGTTGGTGTTATTGTTGGGATTGTTGGTGTTTTGCTGGTATTATTGTTGTTGATTTGTTGGTGTTATTGTTGGGATTGATGGTGTTTTGCTGGTATTATTGTTGGTGTTTTGTTGGTGTTATTGTTGGGTTTGATGGTGTTTTGTTGGTGTTATTGTTGGGATTGATGGTGTTTTGCTTGTGTTATTGTTGCGATTGATGGTGTTTTGTCGGTGTTAATGTTGGGATTGATGGTGTTTTGTTGGTGTTAATTTTGGGATTATTGGTGTTTTGCTGGTGTTCATGTTGGGATTGATGGTGTTTTGCTTGTGTTATTGTTGGGATTGATGGTGATTTGTTGGTGTTATTGTTGGGATTGTTGGTGTTTTGCTGGTGTTATTGTTGGGATTGATGATGTTTTGCTTGTGTTATCGTTGGGATTGATGGTGATTTGTTGGTGTTAATGTTGGGATTGATGGTGATTTGCTTGTTTTATTGTTGGGATTGATGGTGTTTTGTTGGTGTTATTGTTGGGATTGATGGTGTTTTTTGGTGTGTTTGTTGGTATTGTTGGGCTTGGTGGTGTTTTGTTGGTGTTAATGTTGGGGTTGATGGTGTTTTGTTGGTGTCATTGTTGGGATTGATGGTGTTTTGTTGGTGTTATTGTTGGCATTGATGGTGTTTTGTTGGTGTTATTGTTGGGATTGTTGGTGTTTTTTGGTGTGTTTGTTGGTATTGTTGGGCTTGGTGGTGTTTTGTTGGTGTTAATGTTGGGGTTGATGGTGTTTTGTTGGTGTTATTGTTGGGGTTGATGGTGTTTTGTTGGTGTCATTGTTGGGATTGATGGTGTTTTGTTGGTGTCATTGTTGGGATTGATGGTGTTTTGCTGGTGTTATTGTTGGGATTGATGGTGTTTTGTTGATAATGTTGGGGTTGATGGTGTTTTGTTGGTGTTATTGTTGGGATTGATGGTGTTTTGTTGGTGTCATTGTTGGGATTGATGGTGTTTTGCTGGTGTTATTGTTGGGATTGATGGTGTTTTGTTGATAATGTTGGGGTTGATGGTGTTTTGTTGGTGTTATTGTTGGGGTTGATGGTGTTTTGTTGGTGTTGTTGGGATTGATGATGTTTTGTTGGTGTTATTGTTGGGATTGATGGTGTTTTGCTGGTGTTATTGTTGGGATTGATGGTGTTTTGTTGGTGTTATTGTTGGGATTGATGGTGTTTTGTTGGTGTTATTGTTGGGATTGATGGTGTTTTGCTGGTGTTATTGTTGGGATTGATGGTGTTTTGTTGATAATGTTGGGGTTGATGGTGTTTTGTTGATAATGTTGGGGTTGATGGTGTTTTGTTGGTGTTATTGTTGGGGTTGATGGTGTTTTCTTGATAATGTTGGGGTTGATGGTGTTTTGCTGGTGTTATTGTTGGGATTGATGGTGTTTTGTTGATAATGTTGGGGTTGATGGTGTTTTGCTGGTGTTATTGTTGGGATTGATGGTGTTTTGTTGATAATGTTGGGGTTGATGGTGTTTTGTTGGTGTCATTGTTGGGATTGATGGTGTTTTGCTGGTGTTATTGTTGGGATTGATGGTGTTTTGTTGATAATGTTGGGGTTGATGGTGTTTTGTTGGTGTTATTGTTGGGGTTGATCGTGTTTTGTTGGTGTTATTGTTGGGATTGATGTTTTGTTGGTGTTATTGTTGGGGTTGATGGTGTTTTGTTGGTGTAAATGTTGGGATTGTTGGTGTTTTGTTGGTGTTAATGTTGGGATTGTTGGTGTTTTGTTGGTGTTATTGTTGGGGTTGATCGTGTTTTGTTGGTGTTAATGTTGGGATTGATGGTGTTTGTTGGTGTTATTGTTGGGGTTGATCGTGTTTTGTTGGTGTTATTGTTGGGGTTGATGGTGTTTTGTTGGTGTTAATGTTGGGATTGATGATGTTTTGTTGTTAATGATGTTTTTATTGGTGGTGGTGTTCTTGGTTAGGTGCAAATTTAATTTAAATGTTCAAAATGGAATCTAAACTTAACCTTGGAGGAAAATCAAAGAACTGTAGATGCTGGAAATCAGAAATAAAAGCAGAAATTGCTGGAGAAAAGATGCAGCTCAGGCAGCATCTGTGGAGACAAAACAACGTTAATGCTTTCGGTCTGATGACCCTCTCCAGAAGTTCAGAGTTTCTGTTTTTGTGTCTAAACCCTGGAAAATGTTGACATTGCTGAATACAGTCGCCAAATGGAACAGCAGTCATGCTGTGACCATCTTCACTTCCTGAAATTGATTTTTTATCACTTTCACAGATCAGCAGTTTCCCAGAATTGGCCAAGCAAGACTTTTAACTTCTGTTTTATGCTACTTTCTGGGATAATACAACTGCTGGAGAGTGATGTACGTCAAAGACTAGTGTGCTCGATTGTAACGTGATGGGATTTGGTCAGCTCAGTGACCAAGATGTATCTTTCAGCTATTTAATCTCATTCTAGCTCCTATCTGTACCATGTCCAATGCAGCATTATGAGTGAGAGTGGACATGGTGAGCAATGCCACCAGACCTGTTGCATTGTCAGAGTACTAGCAGGAAGGGAAAGTTTCAAAGAAGGTGCAGATGAAATTTAGTGGAAGGTGTCCAAAAATAAGACATTATAGTTCTGTGAATGGACTGGAGAAGATGGGCTTGTTCACTGCTGGTAGAGACCAAATGAAGAGGTGTGAACAGAGAGCAAATAAAGATGTGACTAAAGGGTTCATGTCCAACAGATTTAAAGGGATTGTCAAAGGAGGCAGAGGTGACATGAGAATATTATTATCGCACAGCAGGTAGTTGAGACCTGGAATGTTTCAGGCATTGGAAACTGATTCAGCAACAAAATGCAAAAAAGAGAATGAGTTCAATAATTCCAAATTTAAGAACCTGGTGTATTTATTTTTGCATCTTTAAGAATTGAGGACTGCAAAGAACTATTCTTTTCAAAAAAAGACTTTTACCAGGATTATTCACAGCAAGCAATTTTCTGTTTTTCTTCTGTTTCTCGTTGCTGTGGGTTCCAGCACCGAACAGATTCTCAGGAGTTGAGGACTTGTTCACAAGTGAAGCTGACTGAGCAGGTTGGAACTGGAACCACTTTTACTGAGACACAGAGAGAGGGAGAGAGGGAGAAAGAGACACAGATGTAGGTGCTGTAGTTCTCCCCAGCAGAAACTCAGTGAAATATGAATAAACCTCCCAAAATACCTTCCTGTAGCAATTTTCCTGAGTTATGACTTCTGAATTGATAAGTCAGAGATATTTTTCCTAGAGAATTGATTGCTCTGTAATTCTTACACCATAGTGAAGGCTTCCAGAGATCGCTAACTGCACACCAAGTGCCTAACTAGCCAAAGAAGGACATCTTCCCATTGGAATTGCGAAGCATAATCCACTGAACTGACTTTCCAGCTTTCTCTCTTCCACAAATAATCAATTTTCCCTACTTGTTCATTCGTATGTGATTAAAAGGTAAAGGTAAAATCACCAGAATGCTGTCTCGTTAGAGAGAGAGGTGGTGGAGAGTCCTTCACGCTAGCCTCAGCCAGTGTGGGAATTGAACCCATACTGTTGGAGTCACTCTGCACTGCAAACAAGCCATCCAGGTAACTGACACCCCTGCCCCCTCCCAGTGCATGTGTAATGGGGAGTTCAGAAAGATAAAGGGTTCATGTTTTAATTAGTAGTGTTATATGCCAATTACTTATGATTAAATTAGATTACTTACAGTGTGGAAACAGGCCCTTCAGCCCAACAAGTCCACACTGACCTGCCGAAGCGCAACCCACCCAGACCCATTCTCCTACCTTTACCCCTTCACCTAACACTACGGGCAATTTAGCGTGGCCAATTCACCAAACCTGCGCATTTTTGGATTGTGGGAGGAAACCCACGCAGACACGGGGAGAATGTGCAAACTCCACACAGAGAGTCGCCTGAGGAGGGAATTGAACCTGGGTCTCTTGGCGCTGTGAGGCAGCAGTGCTAACCACTGTGCCACCGTGCTGCCCACTGTCCGTTATATCCGTTCACTGGTAATTGCAGTCTAATTACTTCAAATAAATACAAACTTGAAGGGCTGATTGGCCTCTTTCTGTGCTGTGCTGTTTTTCTGACAGCCAACAAACACATTGCTTTGCTGGCATTGCTCACATCCTAACAACAGGTAGGGACCTGATCTGGTTTTACAGAGAGAAGCTGGTGCATTTGCCATCCTTTGTTCATGAGTGCCAGAACCAGCCCTCAATGTTCCACTCTACCTTCAGAGCTTGACTGTTCAGTTTAAGATACAGAAAACAGTCAGAGTATGGACCTCTGCATCCCATACTGAAAACCAGCACAAAGATTCAGTATTCACTCAGTCTATAGAGTCTGCTAACTCGATTGTAAGAACACATGTGCATGAGAAAAACTTGATATTTTTTGTTATATCTGTGCTATCGATGGCCAAATAAAGCCAGATGTGCTATTTTGATGGTCAGGCATCAAAGCTGTATTCCATTAAAGGTTGAATGAGCAGATGTTTGTCTAATTGCTTAAGTACAGAGAAGCTGACACTGAGACACATAAGCAATACAGTGCCAGCCATGATAGAATCATTCTCTTTCTCCCACTCTGCCATTATACAGGATCTGACATTGAGAAATACACCAGCCACTCAGTAATAAACAGGGGGATAGCTCCCTTCCACCTGATGTGTACTTGCAAGCACAGCAGCTGACACGATTTGTTGAGAATCAGATGGAATTTGAACTGGTGGCTGTAGTTTTATCTAGTCGAAATGCCATTTAAGAATGTGAATGTGTGGTCCTCACCATTTCATTCCATTTGTTTTCAATTAAATGCACTCATTAAGCTATAATCTGCAAAAGGCACAGCTTGTCAGTAGGGATCAGAGCATTCTCCTTACACTCTGTCCTAATGGTTTCAATCTAAGTCACCCCATCTCTTAGATCAATACTCAGTCTATAGGACCTCTCCTTAAAAAGCCAAGCAGTGATTAATGAAACATTTATGGCTTTCTCCTTTCATCCTTTTCCCGATTTACAGCTGATTCTGAGTCGGGGAAGTGATATTTTAATAAAACAAACAATGGCAAGGATTCAGACAATAAAAAGTCGGGCCTTGGGTAATGCTGTAGAACAGAGATACCGGGGGGGGGTTTAGATTCATAATTCTTTGAAGTTTACATCACAATCAGATATGGTGGTTAAGAAGGTGCCTTCATTGCTCAGACTTTTGAGTATAGGAGTTGGGACGTCATGTTGGATTTGTACAGGATGTTGGGGAGGTCTCTTCTGGAATACTGTGGGCAGTTTTTGTCAAACTGCTATAGGAAGGATATTACTAAACTGGAGAGGGTTCAGAAAATATTTACAAGGATTTGTCTGGGACTGGAGGGTTTGAATTACAAGGAGAGGCTGGATAGACTGGGACTTTTTTCCACTGGAGCTTAGAAGGTTAAAGGGTGACCATATACAGGTTTAGAAACTCATGAGGGGTACAGGTAAGGTGAATGGCGAATGTCTTCTCCCTCGAGGCAAGGATGTC
This sequence comes from Chiloscyllium plagiosum, assembly GCF_037043375.1. NCBI lineage: Eukaryota > Metazoa > Chordata > Chondrichthyes > Orectolobiformes > Hemiscylliidae > Chiloscyllium > Chiloscyllium plagiosum. The sequence continues at coordinate 46,986,028 of NW_028270168.1, forward strand.
AAGACGAGGGGGTATTTTGTAAGATGAGAAGTGCAACATTTTACACAGAGAGTGGACTATGTATGGATTGAACTTCAGAGGAAGTGGTGGATGTGGGTACAGTTACAACATTTAAAAGACATTTGGATAAATATATGAAATAAGAAATGTTTGGAAGAATATGAGCCAAGTACAGGCAAATGGGACTAGTTTAGTTTGGGATCATGGTCGACATGGACCTGGCTGGACTGGAGGGTCTGTTTCCGTGCTGTATGACTCTCTGACTCTATAACATAGTTAATGCAAAGGTTTTAATTTGCCAAAATTCCTGAGATTTGTGGAAGGTCCAATTAGACTGGAAAGATAACAAATCTAATCCCTTATTCAACCAGTAAGAGAGACAGATAGCAGCAAACACAGGTCAGTTAGCTTAACATCTGTCAGAGGGAAAATATTAGACTTCATTATTAAAGATGCAACTTGGAAAATTTCGAGGTAATCAGGTCAAGGTGACGTGTCCGTGTGAAAGGAGATCATGTTTAACCGATCTACTGGAGTTCTTTGACGAAGGAGTGCGTGCTGTGGATAAAGGGGGAGAACTGAAGGCGTTTGATAAACTGTGACATCAAAGGCTATTGCAGAAAATTCAAGCTCATGGATAGGAAGTGGCACAGATAGAAAATTGGCTAGGTCCCAAGAAGCAGAGAGTATACACAGGCGGGCTCAGTGCTGTTTCTCATTTATATAAATGACTTTGATCAGGGAACGGAAGGAATCATTGCCAAATGTTCTGATGATGCAAAGATATGTAGGGAATTAAGTTGTAAAGGCATCACCAGGAGACTACAGTATGCTAATAATAAGAGGCAAAGATATGGCAAATGAAGTATAATGTGGAAAAAGGTGGCATTAATCGTTTTGGCAGGAAACGTAAAAAAAAATAGAATTAGAATTGAGCTAGAATATCCCTTATTGTCATGTGGATGGAAGTACAGGAGTACAGCGAAAAGATTACCACAACACTCCGTATGGCACCATCTTGGGTACAAAGTACCTCTGTATAGATCTTAGGTACAAAATACAGAAATAGAGGGAAAATGAAATGAAAAAAATGTTAATTACTAACAGTTGTTCATAGTATAAGTTAGAAAAATGAGAATAAAGCTAAAATGATAAGCATTTCAGTCTTTCAGTAGATCAATGCAGGGACATCCATATGTGGTTTGACCAGACTCGCAAACCGCTGACCACCCACACTGGTCCCCAGTCCAACAATCATCCTCGCTTCGCTAGGGTCTACAGCCCACTGATCGTCCCCATTCCCCTCAGGCCCTCAGCCCACTGACCAGCCCCGCTCCCCGAAGGCCCCAGCCCAATGACCATCCCCACTCCCCTCAGGCCCTCAGCCCACTGACCATCCCCGCTCCCCGAAGGCCCCAGCCCAATGACCATCCCCTCTCCCCTCAGGCCCAAGCCCACGGACCATCCCCACATCCCTCAGGCCCAAGCCCACGGACCATCCCCACATCCCTCAGGCCCAAGCCCACTGACCATCTCCACTCCCATCAGGCCCCAGCCCACTGACCATCCCTGCTCCCCTCAGGCCCCAGCCCACTGACCATCCCCGCTCCCTTCAGGCCTAAGCCCACTGACCACCCCCGTTCCACTCAGGCCTCAGCTCACTGGCCATCCCCACTCCCCGAAGGCCCCAGCCCAATGACCATCCCCACTCCCCTCAGGCCCTCAGCCCACTGACCATCCCCGCTCCCCGAAGGCCCCAGCCCAATGACCATCCCCTCTCCCCTCAGGCCCAAGCCCACGGACCATCCCCACATCCCTCAGGCCCAAGCCCACGGACCATCCCCACATCCCTCAGGCCCAAGCCCACTGACCATCTCCACTCCCATCAGGCCCCAGCCCACTGACCATCCCTGCTCCCCTCAGGCCCCAGCCCACTGACCATCCCCGCTCCCTTCAGGCCTAAGCCCACTGACCACCCCCGTTCCACTCAGGCCTCAGCTCACTGGCCATCCCCACTCCCCGAAGGCCCCAGCCCACTGACCATCCCCACTCCACTCAGGACCTAGCCCACTGATCATCCCCACTCCCCTCAGTCCCCAGCCCACTGACCATCCCCACGCCACCCGGGCCCAGCACACTGACCATCCCCACTCCACCCTGGCCCCAGCCCACTGACCATCTCCACTCCAACCTGGCCTCAGCCCACTGACCATCCCCAGTCCCCTAAGGCCCCATCCCACTGATCATTCCCACTCCCCTCAGGCCGCAGCCCATGACTGTCCCCGCTCCCCTCAGGCCCCAGCCCACTGACCATCCCCACTCCCTTCAGGCCCCAGCACACTGACCATCCCCACTCCCCTCAGGCCCCAGCCCACTGTCCATCCGCACTCCCCTCAGGCCCAGCCCACAGACTGTGCCCACTCCCCTCAAGCCCCAGCCCACTGGCCATCGCCACTCCACCCTGGCCCCAGTCCAATGGCCATCCCTACTCCCCTCAGGCTCCAGCCCACTGACCATCCCCACTCCCCTCAAGCCCCAGCCCACTGGCCATCGCCACTCCACCCTGGCCCCAGTCCAATGGCCATCCCTACTCCCCTCAGGCTCCAGCCCACTGACCATCCCCACTCCACTAAGGCTCCAGCCCACTGACCATCCCCACTCCCCTCAGGCCCCAGCCCACTGACCATTCCCACTGCACCCTGCCCACAGCCCACTTACCATCCCCACTCCCCGAAGGCTCCAGCCCACTGACCATCACCACTCCCCTCAGGCCCCAGCCCACTGACCAACCCCACTCCACGCTGGCCCCAGCCCACTGACCATCCCCACTCCTTTAAGGCTCCAGCCCACTAACCATCCCCGCTTCCATCAGGCATCAGCCCACTGACCATCCCCACTCCACTCAGGACCCAGCCCACTGATCATCCCCACTCCCCTCAGACCCCACCCCTCTGACCATCCCCACTCCACCCTGGCCTCAGCCCACTGACCATCCCCAGTCCCCTAAGGCCCCATCCCACTGATCATCCCCACTCCCCTCAGGCCGCAGCCCACTGACCGTCCCCACTCCCCTCAGGCCCCAGTCCACTGACCAACCCCACTCCACGCTGGCCCCAGCCCACTGATCATCCCCACTCCTTTAAGGCTCCAGCCCACTGACCATCCCCGCTTCCATCAGGCCCCAGCCCACTGACCATCCCTGCTCCCCATGCTCCAGCCCACGGACCATCATCGCTCCCCTAAGGCTCCAGCCCACTGACAATCCCCACACCCCTCAGGCCCCAGCCCACTGACCATCCCTACTCCCCTCAGGCCCAAGCCCACGGACCATCCCCACATCCCTCAGGCCCAAGCCCACTGACCGTCTCCACTCCCATCAGGCCCCAGCCCACTGACCATCCCTGCTCCCCTCAGGCCCCAGCCCACCGACCATCGCTGCTCCCTTCAGGCCTAAGCCCACTGACCATCCCCGTTCCACACAGGCCTCAGCTCACTGGCCATCCCCACTCCCCTTAGGCCCCAGCCCACTGACCATCCCCACTCCACTCAGGACCCAGCCCACTGATCATCCCCACTCCCCTCAGGCCCCAGCCCACTGACCATCCCCACTCCACCCAGGCCCAGCACACTGACCATCCCCACTCCACCCTGGCCCCAGCCCACTGACCATCTCCACTCCCCTCAGGCCCCAACCCACTGACCATCCCCACTCCACCCTGGCCTCAGCCCACTGACCATCCCCAGTCCCCTAAGGCCCCATCCCACTGATCATCCCCACTCCCCTCAGGCCGCAGCCCACTGACCGTCCCCGATCCCCTCAGGCCCCAGCCCAATGACCATCCCCACTCCCTTCAGGCCCCAGCACACTGACCATCCCCACTCCCCTCAGGCCCCAGCCCTCTGACCATCCCCACACCCCTCAAGCCCTCAGCCCACTGACCATCCCCACACCACCCTGTCCCCAGCCCACTTCCCATCCCCACTCTCCTAAGGCTCCAGCCCACTGACCAGCCCCACTCCACTAAGCCTCCAGCCCACTGACCGTCCCCACTCCCCTCATGCCCCAGCCCACTGACCGACCCCATTCCCCTCAGGCCCCAGCCCACTGACCATCCCCAATCGACCCTGGCCCCAGCCCACTGACCATCCACACTCCACCCTGGCCCCAGCACACTGACCATCCCCGCTCACTTCAGGCCCCAGCAAACTGACCATCTCCACTCCCCTCAGGCACCAGCTAACTGACCATCCCCGCTCCCCACAGGCCCCAGCCCACTGACCATTCCTACTCCCCTCAGGCCCAGCCCACTGGCCATCCCCACTCCCCTCAGGCCCCAGCCCACTGATCATCCCCACCCCCCTCAGGCCCCAGCCCACTGAACATCCCCACTCCACCCTGGCCCCAGCACACTGACCATCCCCACTCCACCCTGGCCCCAGCCCACTGACCATCCCCACTCCCCTCAGGCCACAGCCCACTGACCATCCCCACTCCACCCTGGCCCCAGCCCACTGACCATCCCCACTCCCCTCAGGACCCAGACCACTGACCATTCCCATTCCACCCTGGCCCCAGCCCACTGACCATCTCCACTCCCCTCAGGCCCCAGCCACTGACCATCCGCACTCCCCTCAGGCCCAGCCCACAGACCGTGCCCACTCCCCTCAACCTCCAGCCCACTGGCCATCGCCACTCCACCCTGGCCCCAGTCCAATGACCATCCCCTCTCCCCTCAGGCCCCAGCCCACTGACCATCCCCACTCCCCGAAGGCACAGCCCACTGACCATCCCCACTCCCCTAAGGCTCCAGTCCACTGACCGTCCCTACTCCCCTCAGGCCCCAGCCCACTGACCATCCCCACTCCACTAAGGCTCCAGCCCACTGACCATCCCCACTCCCCTCAGGCCCCTGCCCACTGACCATCCCCACTGCACCCGGCCCACAGCCCACTTACCATCCCCACTCCCCGAAGGCTCCAGCCCACTGACCATCACCACTCCCCTTAGCCTCCAGCCCACTGATCGTCCCCACTCCCCTCAGGCCCCAGCCCACTGACCATCTCCATTCCCCTCAGGCCCCAGCCCACTTACCATCCCCACACCACCTGGCCCCATCCCACTGACCATCACCACTCCCCTCAGGCCCCAGCCCACTGACCATCCCCACTCCCCTAAGGCTCCAGCCCATTGACCATCCCCACTCCCCTCAGGCCCCAGCCCACTGACCATCCCTGCTCTCCTAAGGCTCCAGCCCACTGACCATTCACACTCCCCTCAGGCCCCAGTCCACTGACCAACCCCACTCCACACTGGCCCCAGCCCACTGACCATCCCCACTCCTTTAAGGCTCCAGCCCACTGACCATCCCCACTCCACCCTGGCCTCAGCCCACTGACCATCCCCAGTCCCCTAATGCCCCATCCCACTGATCATTCCCACTCCCCTCAGGCCGCAGTCCACTGAGGGTCCCCACTCCCCTCAGGCCCCAGTCCACTGACCAACCCCACTCCACGCTGGCCCCAGCCCACTGACCATCCCCACTTCTTTAAGACTCCAGCCCACTGACCATCCCCGCTTCCATCAGGCCCCAGCCCACTGACCATCCCTGCTCCCCATGCTCCAGCCCACGGACCATCATCGCTCCCCTAAGGCTCCAGCCCACTGACCATCCCCACTCCCCTCAGGCCCCAGCCCACTGACCATCCCCTCTCCCCTCAGGCCCAAGCCCACGGACCATCCCCACATCCCTCAGGCCCAAGCCCACTGACCGTCTCCACTCCCATCAGGCCCCAGCCCACTGACCATCCCTGCTCCCCTCAGGCCCCAGCCCACTGACCATCCCTGCTCCCCTCAGGCCCAAGCCCACAGACCATCCCCGTTCCACACAGGCCCCAGCCCACTGGCCATCCCCACTCCCCTTAGGCCCCAGCCCACTGACCATCCCCACTCCACTCAGGACCCAGCCCACTGCTCATCCCCACTCTCCTCAGGCCCCAGCCAACTGACCATCCCCACTCCACCCGGGCCCAGCACACGGACCATCCCCACTCCACCCTGGCCCCAGCCCACTGACCATCTCCACTCCCCTCAGGCCCAGCCCACTGGCCATCACCACTCCCCTCAGGCCCCAGCCCACTGACCATCCCCGCTCCACCCTGGCCCCAGCCAACTGATCATCCCCACCCCCCTCAGGCCCCAGCCCACTGACCATCCCCACTCCACCCGGGCTCAGCACACTGACCATCCCCACTCCACCCTGGCCCCAGCCCACTGACCATTCCCACTCCCCTCAGGCCACAGCCCACTGACCATCCCCACTCCCCTCAGGCCCCAGCCCACTGACCATCCGCACTCCCCTCAGGCCCAGCCCACAGACCGTGCCCACTCCCCTCAAGCCCCAGCCCACTGACCATCGCCACTCCACACTGGCCCCAGTCCAATGACCATCCCCACTCCCCTCAGGCCCCAGCCCACAGACCATCCCCACTCCCCTAAGGCACAGCCCACTGACCATCTCCACTCCCCTAAGGCTCCAGCCCACTTACCATCCCCACTCCCCTCAGGCCCCAGCCCAATGACCATCCCCGCTCCCCTCAGGTGCCGGCCCACTGACCATCCTCTCTCCCCTCAGGCCCAAGCCCACGGACCATCCCCACATCCCTCAGGCCCAAGCCCACTGGCCATCCCCACTCCCATCAGGCGCCAGCCCACTGACCATCCCCACTCCCATCAGGCTCCAGACCACTGACCATCCTCATTCCCCTAAGGCTCCAGTCCACTGACCATCCCCACTCCCCTCAGGCCCCAGCCCACTGACCATCTCCACTCCACTAAGGCTCCAGCCCACTGACCATCCCCACTCCCCTCAGGCCCCAGCCCACTGACCATCCCCACTCCTCTAAGGCTCCAGCCCACTGACCATCCCCGCTTCCATCAGGCCCCAGCCCACTGACCATCATTTCTCCCCTAATGCTCCAGCCCACGGACCATCATCGCTCCCCTAAGGCTCCAACCCACTGACCATCCCCACTCCCATCAGGCCCCAGCCCACTGACCATCCCCACTCCATCCTGGCCCCAGCAAACTGACCATCTCCACTCCCCTCAGGCCCCAGCCACTGACCATGACCACTCCCCTCAGGCCCCAGCCCACTGACCATCCCCACTCCCTTCAGGCCACAGCCCATTGACCATCCACACTCCCCTTAGGCCCAGCCCACTGATCGTGCCCACACCCCTCAAGCCCCAGCCCACTGACCATCCCCACTCCCCGCAGGCCCCAGCCCACTGACCATCCCTGCTCCCCTAACGCTCCAGCCCACTGACCATCCCCACTCCCATCAGGCCCCAGACCACTGACCATCCCCACTCCCATCAGGCCACAGCCCACTGACCATCCCCATTCCCCTAAGGCTCCAGCCCACTGACCATCCCCACTCCCCTAAGGCAAAGCCCACTGACCAACCCCACTCCCCTAAGGCCCCAGCCCACTGACCATCACCACCCCCCTAAGGCTCCAGCCCACTGACCATCCCCATTCCCCTCAGGCCCCAGCCCACTGACCAACCCTACTCCCATCAGGCCCCTGCCCACTGACCATCCCCACTCACATAAGGCTCCAGCCTACTGACCATCCCCACTCCACTCAGGCCCCAGTCCACTGACCATCCCCACTCCCCTCGGGTCTCAGCCCACTGACCATCCCCACTCCCATCAGGCCCTAGCCCACTAACCGTCCCCACTCCCCCATGGCTGCAGCCCACTGACCATCCACACTCGCCTCAGGCCCCAGCCAATGACCATCCCCACTCCACCCTGGCCCCAGCCCACTGACCATCCCCACTCCTCTAGGGCTCCAGCCCACTGACCATCTCCGCTTCCATCAGGCCCCAGCCCACTGACCATCCCTGCTCCCCTAATGCTCCAGCCCACTGACCATCATCGCTTCCCTTAGGCTCCAGCCCACTGACCATCCCCACTCCCATCAGGCCCAAGCCCACTGACCGTCCCCACTCCCCTAAGGCTCCAGCCCACTGACCATCCACACTCCCCTCAGGCCCCAGCCCAATGACCATCCCCGCTCCCCTCAGGCCCCAGCCCACTGACCATCCCCACTCCCCTCAGACCCCAGCCCACTGACCATCCCCTCTCCCCTCAGGCCCCAGCCCACGGACCATCCCCACATCCCTCAGGCCCAAGCCCACTGACCATCTCCACTCCCATCAGGCCCAAGCCCACTGACCATCCCTGCTCCCCTCAGGCCCCAGCCCACTGACCATCCCCGCTCCCTTCAGGCCTAAGCCCACTGACCACCCCCGTTCCACTCAGGCCCCAGCTCACTGGCCATCCCCACTCCCCTTAGGCCCCAGCCCACTGACCATCCCCACTCCACTCAGGACCTAGCCCACTGATCATCCCCACTCCCCTCAGTCCCCAGCCCACTGACCATCCCCACGCCACCCGGGCCCAGCACACTGACCATCCCCACTCCACCCTGGCCCCAGCCCACTGACCATCTCCACTTCAACCTGGCCTCAGCCCACTGACCATCCCCAGTCCCCTAAGGCCCCATCCCACTGATCATTCCCAATCCCCTCAGGCCGCAGCCCATGACTGTCCCCGCTCCCCTCAGGCCCCAGCCCACTGACCATCCCCACTCCCTTCAGGCCCCAGCACACTGACCATCCCCACTCCCCTCAGGCCCCAGCCCACTGTCCATCCGCACTCCCCTCAGGCCCAGCCCACAGACCGTGCCCACTCCCCTCAAGCCCCAGCCCACTGGCCATCGCCACTCCACCCTGGCCCCGGTCCAATGACCATCCCTACTCCCCTCAGGCTCCAGCCCACTGACCATCCCCACTCCCCTAAGGCAAAGCCCACTGACCAACCCCACTCCCCTAAGGCCCCAGCCCACTGACCATCACCACCCCCCTAAGGCTCCAGCCCACTGACCATCCCCATTCCCCTCAGGCCCCAGCCCACTGACCATCCCTACTCCCATCAGGCCCCTGCCCACTGACCATCCCCACTCACATAAGGCTCCAGCCTACTGACCATCCCCACTCCACTCAGGCCCCAGTCCACTGACCATCCCCACTCCCCTCGGGTCTCAGCCCACTGACCATCCCCACTCCCATCAGGCCCTAGCCCACTGACCTTCCCCAGTCCCCTAAGGCCCCATCCCACTGATCATCCACACTCGCCTCAGGCCCCAGCCCACTGACCGTCCCCACTCCCCTCAGGCCCCAGTCCACTGACCAACCCCACTCCACGTTGGCCCCAGCCCACTGACCATCCCCACTCCTTTAAGGCTCCAGCCCACTGACCATCCCCGCTTCCATCAGGCCCCAGCCCACTGACCATCCCTGCTCCCCATGCTCCAGCCCACGGACCATCATCGCTCCCCTAAGGCTCCAGCCCACTGACAATCCCCACTCCCCTCAGGCCCCAGCCCACTGACCATGACCACTCCCCTCAGGCCCCAGCCCACTGACCATCCCCACTCCCTTCAGGCCACAGCCCATTGACCATCCACACTCCCCTTAGGCCCAGCCCACTGATCGTGCCCACACCCCTCAAGCCCCAGCCCACTGACCATCCCCACTCCCCGCAGGCCCCAGCCCACTGACCATCCCTGCTCCCCTAACGCTCCAGCCCACTGACCATCCCCACTCCCATCAGGCCCCAGACCACTGACCATCCCCACTCCCATCAGGCCACAGCCCACTGACCATCCCCATTCCCCTAAGGCTCCAGCCCACTGACCATCCCCACTCCCCTAAGGCAAAGCCCACTGACCAACCCCACTCCCCTAAGGCCCCAGCCCACTGACCATCACCACCCCCCTAAGGCTCCAGCCCACTGACCATCCCCATTCCCCTCAGGCCCCAGCCCACTGACCAACCCTACTCCCATCAGGCCCCTGCCCACTGACCATCCCCACTCACATAAGGCTCCAGCCTACTGACCATCCCCACTCCACTCAGGCCCCAGTCCACTGACCATCCCCACTCCCCTCGGGTCTCAGCCCACTGACCATCCCCACTCCCATCAGGCCCTAGCCCACTAACCGTCCCCACTCCCCCATGGCTGCAGCCCACTGACCATCCACACTCGCCTCAGGCCCCAGCCAATGACCATCCCCACTCCACCCTGGCCCCAGCCCACTGACCATCCCCACTCCTCTAGGGCTCCAGCCCACTGACCATCTCCGCTTCCATCAGGCCCCAGCCCACTGACCATCCCTGCTCCCCTAATGCTCCAGCCCACTGACCATCATCGCTTCCCTTAGGCTCCAGCCCACTGACCATCCCCACTCCCATCAGGCCCAAGCCCACTGACCGTCCCCACTCCCCTAAGGCTCCAGCCCACTGACCATCCACACTCCCCTCAGGCCCCAGCCCAATGACCATCCCCGCTCCCCTCAGGCCCCAGCCCACTGACCATCCCCACTCCCCTCAGACCCCAGCCCACTGACCATCCCCTCTCCCCTCAGGCCCCAGCCCACGGACCATCCCCACATCCCTCAGGCCCAAGCCCACTGACCATCTCCACTCCCATCAGGCCCAAGCCCACTGACCATCCCTGCTCCCCTCAGGCCCCAGCCCACTGACCATCCCCGCTCCCTTCAGGCCTAAGCCCACTGACCACCCCCGTTCCACTCAGGCCCCAGCTCACTGGCCATCCCCACTCCCCTTAGGCCCCAGCCCACTGACCATCCCCACTCCACTCAGGACCTAGCCCACTGATCATCCCCACTCCCCTCAGTCCCCAGCCCACTGACCATCCCCACGCCACCCGGGCCCAGCACACTGACCATCCCCACTCCACCCTGGCCCCAGCCCACTGACCATCTCCACTTCAACCTGGCCTCAGCCCACTGACCATCCCCAGTCCCCTAAGGCCCCATCCCACTGATCATTCCCAATCCCCTCAGGCCGCAGCCCATGACTGTCCCCGCTCCCCTCAGGCCCCAGCCCACTGACCATCCCCACTCCCTTCAGGCCCCAGCACACTGACCATCCCCACTCCCCTCAGGCCCCAGCCCACTGTCCATCCGCACTCCCCTCAGGCCCAGCCCACAGACCGTGCCCACTCCCCTCAAGCCCCAGCCCACTGGCCATCGCCACTCCACCCTGGCCCCGGTCCAATGACCATCCCTACTCCCCTCAGGCTCCAGCCCACTGACCATCCCCACTCCCCTAAGGCAAAGCCCACTGACCAACCCCACTCCCCTAAGGCCCCAGCCCACTGACCATCACCACCCCCCTAAGGCTCCAGCCCACTGACCATCCCCATTCCCCTCAGGCCCCAGCCCACTGACCATCCCTACTCCCATCAGGCCCCTGCCCACTGACCATCCCCACTCACATAAGGCTCCAGCCTACTGACCATCCCCACTCCACTCAGGCCCCAGTCCACTGACCATCCCCACTCCCCTCGGGTCTCAGCCCACTGACCATCCCCACTCCCATCAGGCCCTAGCCCACTGACCTTCCCCAGTCCCCTAAGGCCCCATCCCACTGATCATCCACACTCGCCTCAGGCCCCAGCCCACTGACCGTCCCCACTCCCCTCAGGCCCCAGTCCACTGACCAACCCCACTCCACGTTGGCCCCAGCCCACTGACCATCCCCACTCCTTTAAGGCTCCAGCCCACTGACCATCCCCGCTTCCATCAGGCCCCAGCCCACTGACCATCCCTGCTCCCCATGCTCCAGCCCACGGACCATCATCGCTCCCCTAAGGCTCCAGCCCACTGACAATCCCCACTCCCCTCAGGCCCCAGCCCACTGACCATCCCTGCTCCCCTCAGGCCCAAGCCCACGGACCATCCCCACATCCCTCAGGCCCAAGCCCACTGACCGTCTCCACTCCCATCAGGCCCCAGCCCACTGACCATCCCTGCTCCCCTCAGGCCCCAGCCCACCGACCATCGCTGCTCCCTTCAGGCCTAAGCCCACTGACCATCCCCGTTCCACACAGGCCCAAGCTCACTGGCCATCCCCACTCCCCTTAGGCCCCAGCCCACTGACCATCCCCACTCCACTCAGGACCCAGCCCACTGATCATCCCCACTCCCCTCAGGCCCCAGCCCACTGACCATCCCCACTCCACCCGGGCCCAGCACACTGACCATCCCCACTCCACCCTGGCCCCAGCCCACTGACCATCTCCATTCCCCTCAGGCCCCAACCCACTGACCATCCCCACTCCACCCTGGCCTCAGCCCACTGACCATCCCCAGTCCCCTAAGGCCCCATCCCACTGATCATCCCCACTCTCCTCAGGCCGCAGCCCACTGACCGTCCCCGATCCCCTCAGGCCCCAGCCCACTGACCATCCCTGCTCCCCTCAGGCCCAAGCCCACGGACCATCCCCACATCCCTCAGGCCCAAGCCCACTGACCGTCTCCACTCCCCTCAGGCCCCAGCCCACTGACCATCCCCACTCCTCTAAGGCTCCAGCCCACTGACCATCCCCGCTTCCATCAGGCCCCAGCCCACTGACCATCCCCACTCCATCCTGGCCCCAGCAAACTGACCATCTCCACTCCCCTCAGGCCCCAGCCACTGACCATGCCCACTCCCCTCAGGCCCCAGCCCACTGACCATCCCCACTCCCTTCAGGCCACAGCCCATTGACCATCCGCACTCCCCTGAGGCCCAGCCCACTGATCGTGCCCACACCCCTCAAGCCCCAGCCCACTGACCATCCCCACTCCCCTCAGGCCCCAGCCCACTGACCATCCCTGCTCCCCTAACGCTCCAGCCCACTGACCATCCCCACTCCCATAAGGCCCCAGACCACTGACCATCCCCACTCCCATCAGGCCCCAGCCCACTGACCATCCCCATTCCCCTAAGGCTCCAGCCCACTGACCATCCCCACTCCCCTAAGGCAAAGCCCACTGACCAACCCCACTCCCCTAAGGCCCCAGCCCACTGACCATCACCACCCCCCTAAGGCTCCAGCCCACTGACCATCCCCATTCCCCTCAGGCCCCAGCCCACTGACCATCCCTACTCCCATCAGGCCCCTGCCCACTGACCATCCCCACTCACATAAGGCTCCAGCCTACTGACCATCCCCACTCCACTCAGGCCCCAGTCCACTGACCATCCCCACTCCCCTCGGGTCTCAGCCCACTGACCATCCCCACTCCCATCAGGCCCTAGCCCACTGACCGTCCCCACTCCCCTAAGGCTGCAGCCCACTGACCATCCACACTCGCCTCAGGCCCCAGCCAATGACCATCCCCACTCCACCCTGGCCCCAGCCCACTGACCATCCCCACTCCTCTAGGGCTCCAGCCCACTGACCATCCCCGCTTCCATCAGGCCCCAGCCCACTGACCATCCCTGCTCCCCTAATGCTCCAGCCCACTGACCATCATCGCTTCCCTTAGGCTCCAGCCCACTGACCATCCCCACTCCCATCAGGCCCCGGCCCACTGACCATCCCCACTCCACCCTGGCCCCAGCCCACTGACCATCCCTACTCCCCTCAGACCCCAGCCGACTGACCATCCCCACTCAACCCTGGCCCCATCCCACTAATCATCCCCACTCCCCTCGGGCCCCAGCCCCTGACCATCCCCAATCAGCCCTGGCCCCAGCCAACTGACCATCCCCGCTCCCCCAAGGCTCCAGCCCACTGACCATCCCCACTCTGCTCAGGCCTCAGCCCACTGACCATCCCCACTCCCATCAGGCCCAAGCCCACTGACCGTCCCCACTCCCCTAAGGCTCCAGCCCACTGACCATCCACACTCCTCTCACGCCCCAGCCTTCTGACCATCCCCACTCACCCTGGCCCCAGCCCACTCACCATTCCCGCTTCCATCAGGCCCCAGCCCACTGACCATCCCTGCTCCCCTAATGTTCCAGCCCACTGACGATCCCCACTCCCCTCAGACCACAGCCCACTGACCATCCCCACTGCCATCAGGCCCCAGCTCACTAACCATCCCCACTCCCCTCGGGCCCCAGCCCCTGACCATCCCCACTCAACCCTGGCCCCAGCCCACTGACCATCCCCACTCCCCTCAGGCCCCAGCCCAATGACCATCCCCACTTCCCTAAGGCTCCAGCCCACTCACCATCCCCACTCCACTCAGGCCCCAGCCCACTGACCATCCACAGTCCCCTCAGGCCCAGCCCACTGACCATGCCCACACGCCTCAAGCCCCAGCCCACTGAGCATCCCCACTCCCCTCAGACCCCAGCCCACTGACCATCCCCACTCCCATCAGGCCCACTAACCATCCCCACTCCCATCAGGCCCACTAACCATCCCCACTCCCCTCGAGCCCCAGCCCCTGACCATCCCCACTCAACCCTGGCCCCAGTCCACTGACCATCCCCGCTCCCCCAAGGCTCCAGCCCACTACCATCCCCACTCCCCTCAGGCCCCAGCCCAATAACCATCCCCACTTCCCTAAGGCTCCAGCCCACTGACCATCCCCATTCCCCTGAGGCTCCAGCACACTGACCATCCCCACTCCCATCAGGCTCCAGCACACTGACCATCCACACATCTGTCATGCCCCAGCCCACTGACAATCCCCACTCCACGAAGGCTCCAGACCACTGACCATCCCCACTCCCCTCAGGCCCCAGCCCACTGACCATCTCCACTCTACCCTGCCCCCAGCCCACTTACCATCTCCACTCCCCAAGGCTCCAGCCTACTGACCATCCCACTCCCCTTAGCCTCCAGCCCACTGATTGTCCCCACTCCCCTCAGGCCCCAGCCCACTGATCTTCCCCATTCCCCTCACGCCCCAGCCCACTTACCATCCCAACACCACCCTGGCCCCAGCCCACTGACCATGACCAGTCTCCTCAGGCCCCAGCCCACTGACCATCCCCGCTCCCCTAAGGCTCCAGCCCACTGACCAGCCGCACTCCCCTCAGGCCCCAGCCCACTGACCATCCCTGCTCCCCACAGGCTCCAGCCCACTGACCATCCACACTCCCATCAGGCCCCAGTCCACTGACCATCCACACTCCCCTCAGGCCCCAGCCCACTGACCAACCCCACTCCTCTAAGGCTCCAGCCCACTGACCATCCCGGCTTCCATCAGGCCCCAGTCCACTGACCATCCCTGCTCCCCTAATGCTCCAGCCCACGGACCATCATCGCTCCCCTAAGGCTCCAGCACACTGACCATCCCCACTCCCATCAGGCTCCAGCACACTGACCATCCACACATCTGTCAGGCCCCAGCCCACTGACCATCCCCACTCCACGAAGGCTCCAGACCACTGACCATCCCCACTCCCCTCAGGCCCCAGCCCACTGACCATCTCCACTCCACCCTGCCCCCAGCCCACTTACCATCCCCACTCCCCAAGGCTCCAGCCTACTGACCATCCCACTCCCCTTAGCCTCCAGCCCACTGATTGTCCCCACTCCCCTCAGGCCCCAGCCCACTGATCTTCCCCATTCCCCTCACGCCCCAGCCCACTTACCATCCCAACACCACCCTGGCCCCAGCCCACTGACCATGACCAGTCCCCTCAGGCCCCAGCCCACTGACCATCTCCGCTCCCCTAAGGCTCCAGCCCACTGACCATCCCTGCTCCCCACAGGCTCCAGCCCACTGACCATCCCTGCTCCCCTAAGGCTCCAGCACACTGACCATCCACACTCCCATCAGGCCCCAGTCCACTGACCATCCACACTCCCCTCAGGCCCCAGCCCACTGACCATCCCCACTCCTCTAAGGCTCCAGCCCACTGACCATCCCCGCTTCCATCAGGCCCCAGTCCACTGACCATCCCTGCTCCCCTAAAGCTCCAGCCCACGGACCATCATCGCTCCCCTAAGGCTCCAGCCAACTGACCATTCACACTCCCATCAGCCCCCGGCTCACTGACTATCCCCACTCCACCCTGGCCCCAGCAAACTGACCATCTCCACTCCCCTCAGGCCCCAGCCACTGACCATCCCCACTCCCCTCAGGCCCCAGCCCACTGACCATCTGCACACCCCTCAGGCCCAGCCCACTGACCATGCCCACACCCCTCAAACCCAAGCCCACTGACCATCTGCACTCCCCTCAGGCCCAGCCCACTGACCATCACCACTCCCCTCAGGCCCCAGCACACTGACCATTCCCGTTCCCCTAAGGCTCCAGCCCACTGACCATCCCCACTCCCATCAGGCCCCAGCCCACTGACCATCCCAATTCCACTAAGGCTCCAGCCCACTGACCATCCTCACTCCCCTCAGGCCCCAGACCAATGACCATCCCCACTCCCCTAAGGCTCCAGCCCACTGACCAACCCCACTCCCCTCAGGCCCCAGCCCACTGACCATCCCCACTACACCCTGCCCCCAGCCCACTTACAATGCCCACTCCCCTAAGGCTCCAGCCCACTGACCATCCCCGCTCCTCTCAGTCCCCAGCCCGCTGACCATCCCTGCTCCCCTAAGGTTCCAGCCCACTGACCATCCCCACTCCCCTCAGGCCCCAGCCCACTGACCATCCCCACTCTCCTCAGGCCCCAGCAAACTGACCATCTCCACTCCCCTCAGGCCCCAGCCACTGACCATCCCCACTCCCCTCAGGCCCCAGCCCACTGACCATCCTTTCCCATCAGGCCCCAGCCCACAGACCTGCCCCACTCCCATCAGGCCCCAGCCCACTGACCATCCCCATTCCCCTAAGGCTCCAGCCCACTGACCATCCCCACTCCCCTCAGGCCCCAGCCCACTGACCATCCCCACTACCCTAAGCTCCAGCCCTCTGACCAACCCCACTCCCCTCAGGCCCCAGCCCACTGACCATCCCCACTCCACCTTGCCCCCAGCCCACTTACCATGCCACTCCCCTAAGGCACCAGCCCACTGACCATCCCCACTCCCCTTAGCCTCCAGCCCGCTGACCGTCCCCACTCGCCTCAGGCCCCAGCCCACTGACCGTCCCCATTCCCCTCAGGCTCCAGCCCACTTACCATCCCCACACCACCCTGGTCCCAGCCCACTGACCATCCCCGCTCACCTAAGGCTCCAGCCCACTGACCATCCCCACTCCCCTCAGGCCCCAGACCAATGACCATCCCCACTCCCCTAAGGCTCCAGCCCACTGACCAACCCCACTCCCCTCAGGCCCGAGCCCACTGACCATCCCCACTACACCCTGCCCCCAGCCCACTTACCATGCCCACTCCCCTAAGGCTCCAGCCCACTGACCATCCCCACTGCCCTTAGCCTCCAGCCCGCTGACCGTCCCCACTCACCTCAGGCCCCAGCCCACTGACCGTCCCCATTCCCCTCAGGCTCCAGCCCACTTACCATCCCCACACCACCCTGGCCCCAGCCCACTGACCATCCCCGTTCACCTAAGGCTCCTGCTCACTGACCATCCCCGCTCACCTCAGGCCCCAGCCCACTGACCATCCCTGCTCCCCTAAGGCTCCGGCCCACTGACCATCCACACTCCCCTCCGGCCCCAGCCCACTGACCATCCCCACTCTCCTCAGGCCCCAGACCACTGACCAACCCCACTCCCATCAGGGCCCAGACAACTGACCATCCCCACTCCCCTAAGGCTCCAGCCCACTGACCAACCCCACTCCCCTCAGGCCCCAGCCCACTGACCATCCCCACTCCACCTTGCCCCCAGCCCACTTACCATGCCCACTCCCCTAAGGCTCCAGCCCACTGACCATCCCTGCTCCCCTAAGGCTCCAGCCCACTGACCATCCACACTCCCCTCAGGCCCCAGCCCACTGACCATCCCCACTCCACTAAGGCTCCAGCCCACTGACCATTCCCACTCCTCTAAGGCTCCAGCCCACTGACCATCCCCGCTTCCATCAGGCCCCAGTCCACTGACCATCCCTGCTCCCCTAATACTCCAGCCCACGGACCATCATCGCTCCCCTAAGGCTCCAGCCAACTGACCATCCACACTCCCATCAGGCCCCGGCCCACTGACTATACCCACTCCACCCTGGCCCCAGAAAACTGACCAACTCCACTCCCCTCAGGACCTAGCCACTGACCATGCCCACTCCCCTCAGGCCCCAGCCCACTGACCATCCCCATTCCCCTAAGGCTCCAGCCCACTGACCATCCCCACTCCCCTCAGGCCCCAGCCCACTGACCATCCCCACTACCCTAAGCTCCAGCCCTCTGACCAACCCCACTCCCCTCAGGCCCCAGCCCACTGACCATCCCCACTCCACCTTGCCCCCAGCCCACTTACCATGCCACTCCCCTAAGGCACCAGCCCACTGACCATCCCCACTCCCCTTAGCCTCCAGCCCGCTGACCGTCCCCACTCGCCTCAGGCCCCAGCCCACTGACCGTCCCCATTCCCCTCAGGCTCCAGCCCACTTACCATCCCCACACCACCCTGGTCCCAGCCCACTGACATCCCCGCTCACCTAAGGCTCCAGCCCACTGACCATCCCCACTCCCCTCAGGCCCCAGACCAATGACCATCCCCACTCCCCTAAGGCGCCAGCCCACTGACCAACCCCACTCCCCTCAGGCCCGAGCCCACTGACCATCCCCACTACACCCTGCCCCCAGCCCACTTACCATGCCCACTCCCCTAAGGCTCCAGCCCACTGACCATCCCCACTGCCTTTAGCCTCCAGCCCGCTGACCGTCCCCACTCACCTCAGGCCCCAGTCCACTGACCATCCGCATTCCCCGCAGGCTCCAGCCCACTTACAATCCCCACACCACCCTGGCCCCAGCACACTGACCATTCCCGTTCCTCTAAGGCTCCAGCCCACTGACCATCCCCACTCCCATCAGGCCCCAGCCCACTGACCATCCCAATTCCACTAAGACTCCAGCCCTCTGACCATCCCCACTCCCCTCAGGCCCCAGCCCAATGACCATCCCCACTCCCCTAAGGCTCCAGCCCACTGACCAACCCCACTCCCCTCAGGCCCGAGCCCACTGACCATCCCCACTACACCCTGCCCCCAGCCCACTTACCATGCCCACTCCCCTAAGGCTCCAGCCCACTGACCATCCCCACTGCCCTTAGCCTCCAGCCCGCTGACCGTCCCCACTCGCCTCAGGCCCCAGCCCACTGACCGTCCCCATTCCCCTCAGGCTCCGGCCCACTTACCATCCCCACACCACCCTGGCCCCAGCCCACTGACCATCCCCGTTCACCTAAGGCTCCTGCTCACTGACCATCCCCGCTCACCTCAGGCCCCAGCCCACTGACCATCCCTGCTCCCCTAAGGCTCCGGCCCACTGACCATCCACACTCCCCTCCGGCCCCAGCCCACTGACCATCCCCACTCTCCTCAGGCCCCAGACCACTGACCAACCCCACTCCCATCAGGGCCCAGACAACTGACCATCCCCACTCCCCTAAGGCTCCAGCCCACTGACCAACCCCACTCCCCTCAGGCCCCAGCCCACTGACCATCCCCACTCCACCTTGCCCCCAGCCCACTTACCATGCCCACTCCCCTAAGGCTCAAGCCCACTGACCATCCCCACTCCCATCAGGGCCCAGACAACTGACCATCTCCACTCCCCTAAGGCTCTAGCCCACTGACCATTCCTGCTCCCCTAAGGCTCCAGCCCACTGACCATCCACACTCCCCTCCGGCCCCAGCCCACTGACCATCCCCACTCTCCTCAGGCCCCAGACCACTGACCATCCCCACTCCCATCAGGGCCCAGACAACTGACCATCCCCACTCCCCTAAGGCTCCAGCCCACTGACCATCCCTGCTCCCCTAAGGCTCCAGCCCACTGACCATCCACACTCCCCTCAGGCCCCAGCCCACTGACCATCCCCACTCCACTAAGGCTCCAGCCCACTGACCATTCCCACTCCTCTAAGGCTCCAGCCCACTGACCATCCCCGCTTCCATCAGGCCCCAGTCCACTGACCATCCCTGCTCCCCTAATACTCCAGCCCACGGACCATCATCGCTCCCCTAAGGCTCCAGCCAACTGACCATCCACACTCCCATCAGGCCCCGGCCCACTGACTATACCCACTCCACCCTGGCCCCAGCAAACTGACCAACTCCACTCCCCTCAGGACCTAGCCACTGACCATCCCCACTCCCCTCAGGCCCCAGCCCACTGACCATCTGCACTCCCCTCAGGCCCAGCCCACTGACCATGCCCACACCCCTCAAGCCCCAGCCCACTGACCATCCCCACTCCCCTCAGGCCCCAGCCCACTGACCATCCCCACGCCCATCAGGCTCCAGCCCACTGACCATCCCACTCCCCTTAGGCTCCAGCCCACTGACCATCCCCAATCCCCTAAGGCTCCAGCCCACTGACCAACCCCACTCTCCTCAGGCCCCAGCCCACTGACCATCCCCACTACACCCTGCCCCCAGCCCAGTTACCATGCCCACTCCCCTAAGGCTCCAGCCCACTGACCATCCCCACTCCCCTTAGCCTCCAGCCCACTGACCATCCCCACTCGCCTCAGGGCCCAGCCCACTGACCGTCCCCATTCCCCTCAGGCTCCAGCCCACTTACAATCCCCACACCACCCTGGCCCCAGCCCACCGACCATCCCCACTCCTCTAATGCTCCAGCCCACTGATCATCCCCGCTTCCATCAGGCCCCAGTCCACTGACCATCCCTGCTCCCCTAATGCTCCAGCCCACGGACCATCATCGCTCCCCTAAGGCTCCAGCCAACTGACCATCCCCACTCCCATCAGGCCCCAGCCCACTGACCATCCCCACTCTCCTCAGGCCCCAGCAAACTGACCATCTCCACTCCCCTCAGGCCCCAGCCACTGACCATCCCCACTCCCCTCAGGCCCCAACCCACTGACCATCCTTTCCCATCAGGCCCCAGCCCACTGACCATCCCCACTCCCATCAGGCCCCAGCCCACAGACCATCTCCATTCCCCTAAGGCTCCAGCCCACTGACCATCCCCACTCTCCTCAGGCCCCCAGCCCACTGATCATGCCCACTCCCCTAAGGCTCCAGCCCACGGACCATCCCCACTCCCCTTAGCCTCCAGCCCACGGACCGTCCCCACTCGCCTCAGGCCCCAGCCCACTGACCGGCCCCATTCCCCTCAGGCTCCAGCCCACTTACCATCCCCACACCACCCTGGCCCCAGCCCACTGACCATCCCCGCTCACCTAAGGTTCCTGCCTCCTGACCATCCCCGCTCACCTCAGGCCCCAGCCCACTGACCATCCCTGCTCCCCTAAGGCTCCGGCCCACTGACCATCCACACTCCCCTCCGGCCCCAGCCCACTGACCATCCCCACTCTCCTCAGGCCCCAGACCACTGACCATCCCCACTCCCATCAGGGTCCAGACAACTGACCATCCCCACTCCCCTAAGGCTCCAGCCCACTGACCATCCCTGCTCCCCTAAGGCTCCAGCCCACTGACCATCCACACTCCCCTCAGGCCCCAGCCCACTGACCATCCCCGCTCCCCTCAGACCCCAGCCCACTGACCATCCCTGCTCCCCTAAGACTCCAGCCCACTGACCATCCACACTCCCCTCAGGCCCCAGCCCACTGACCATCCCCACTCTCATCAGGCCCCAGACCACTGACCATCCACACTCCCATCAGGTCCCAGACCACTGACCATCCCTACTCCCCCAAGGCTCCAACTCACTGACCATCCCCACTCCCCTCAGGCCCCAGCCTTCTGACCATCCCCACTCACCCTGGCCCCAGCCCACTTACCATCACCACTCCCCGAAGGCTCTATCCCACTGACCATCCCCACTTCCATCAGGTTCCAGCCCACTGACCATCCCCACTCCCCTCAGACCCCAGCCCACTGACCATCCCCACTCCCATCAGGCCTCAGCCCACTGACTGTCCCCACTCCCCTAAGGTTCCAGCCCACTGACCATCCCCACTCCACCCTGGCCCCAGCCCACTGACCATCCCTACTCCTCTGAGGCTCCAGCCCACTGACCATCCCCACTCCCATCAGACCCCAGCCCACTGACCATCCCAACTCCCCTAAGGCTCCAGCCCACTGACGATCCCCACTCCCCTCAGGCCCCAGCCCACTGACCATCCCTACTCCCATCAGGCCCCTGCCCACTGACCATCCCCACTCACAAAAGGACCCAGCCTACTGACCATCCACACTCCCCTCAGGCCCCAGTCCACTGACAATCCCCACTCCCCTCAGGCCCCAGCCCACTGACCATCCCCACTCCACCCTGGCCCCAGCCCACTGACCATCCCCACTCATCTAAGACACCAGCCCACTGACCATCCCCACTCCCCTCAGACCCCAGCCCACTGACCATCCCCACTCACATCAGGCCCCAGCCCACTAACCATCCCCACTCCTCTCAGGCCCCAGCACCTGACCATCCCCACTCAAACCTGGCTCCAGCCCACTGACCATCCCCACTCCCCTCAGGCCCCTACCCAATGACCATCCCCAGTCCCGTAAGGCTCCAGCCCACTGACCATCCCCACTCCCCTCAGGCCCCAGCCCACTGACTATTCCCGCTCCCCTAAGGCTCCAGCCCACTGGCCATCCCCACTCCCCTCAGGCCCCAGCCCACTGACCATCCCCACTGCCCTTAGCCTCCAGCCCGCTGACCGTCCCCACTCGTCTCAGGCCCCAGCCCACTGACCGTCCCCATTCCCCTCAGGCTCCAGCCCACTTACAATCCCCACACCACCCTGGCCCCAGCCCACTGACCATCCCTGCTCCCCTATGGCTCCTGCCCACTGACCATCCCCACTCTCCTAAGCCCCAGCAAACTGACCATCTCCACTCCCCTCAGGCCCCAGCCACTGACCATCCCCACTCCCCTCAGGCCCCAGCCCACTGACCATCCTTTCCCATCAGGCCCCAGCCCACTGACCATCCCCACTCCCATCAGGCCCCAGCCCACTGACCATCCCCATTCCCCTAAGGCTCCAGCCCACTGACCATCCCCACTCTCCTCAGGCCCCAGGCCACTGACCATCCCCACTCCCCTCAGGCCCCAGGCAACTGACCAACCCCACTCCCCTCAGGCCCCAGCCCACTGACCATCCCCACTCCACTTGCCCCCAGCCCACTTACCATGCCCACTCCCCTAAGGCTCCAGCCCACGGACCATCCCCACTCCCCTTAGCCTACAGCCCGCTGACCGTCCCCACTCGCCTCAGGTCCCAGCCCACTGACCGTCCCTGCTCCCCTCAGGCTCCAGCCCACTGACCATCCCCACACCACCCTGGCCCCAACCCACTGACCATCCCCGCTCACCTAAGGCTCCTGCCTACTGACCATCCCCACTCACCTCAGGCCCCAGCCCATTGACCATCCCTGCTCCCCTAAGGCTCCAGCCCACTGACCATCCACACTCCCATCCGGCCCCAGCCCACTGACCATCCACACTCCCCTCAGGCCCCAGCCCACTGACCATCCCCGCTCCCCTCAGACCCCAGCCCACTGACCATCCCTGCTCCCCTATGGCTCCAGCCCACTGACCATCCACACTCCCCTCAGGCCCCAGCCCACTGACCATCCCCACTCTCATCAGGCCCCAGACCACTGACCATCCACACTCCCATCAGGTCCCAGACCACTGACCATCCCTACTCCCCCAATGCTCCAACTCACTGACCATCCCCACTCCCCTCAGGCCCCAGTCTTCTGACCATCCCCACTCACCCTGGCCCCAGCCCACTTACCATCACCACTCCCCGAAGGCTCTATCCCACTGACCATCCCCATTCCCCTAAGGTTCCAGCCCACTGACCATCCCCACTCCCCTCAGACCCCAGCCCACTGACCATCCCCACTCCCATCAGGCCTCAGCCCACTGACTGTCCCCACTCCCCTAATGTTCCAGCCCACTGACCATCCCCACGCCACCCTGGCCCCAGCCCACTGACCATCCCTACTCCTCTGAGTCTCCAGCCCACTGACCAACCCCACTCCCATCAGACGCCAGCCCACTGACCATCCCCACTCCCCTAAGGCTCCAGCCCACTGACGATCCCCACTCCCCTCAGGCCCCAGCCCACTGACCATCCCTACTCCCATCAGGCCCCCGCCCACTGACCATCCCCACTCACATAAGGCTCCAGTCTACTGACCATCCCCACTCCCCTCAGGCCCCAGTCCACTGACCATCCCCACTCCCCTCAGGACCCAGCCACTTACCATCCCAACACCACCCTGGCCCCAGCCCACCTACCATCACCAGTCCCCTCAGGCCCCAGCCCACTGATAATCCCCACTCCCCTCAGGCCCCAGCCCACTGACCATGCCCACACGCCTCAAGACCCAGCCCACTGACCATCCCCACTCCTCTAAGGCTCCAGCACACTGACCATCCCCGCGTCCATCAGGCCCCAGCCCATTGACCATCCCTGCTCCCCTAATGCTCCAGCCCACTGACCATCATCGCTCCTCTAAGGCTCCTGCCCAATGATCATCCCCACTCCCATCAGGCCCCGACCCACTGACCATCCCCACTCCTCTAAGATTCCATCCCACTGACCATCCCCACTCCCCTCAGACCCCAGCCCATTGACCATCCCCACTCCCATCAGGCCCACTAACCATCCCCACTCCCCTCGAGCCCCAGCCCCTGACCATCCCCACTCAACCCTGGCCCCAGTCCACTGACCATCCCCGCTCCCCCAAGGCTCCAGCCCACTACCATCCCCACTCCCCTCAGGCCCCAGCCCAATGACCATCCCACTCCCCTAAGGCTCCAGCCCACTGACCATCCCCATTCCCCTGAGGCTCCAGCACACTGACCATCCCCACTCCCATCAGGCTCCAGCACACTGACCATCCCCACTTCTGTCAGGCCCCAGCCCACTGACCATCCCCACTCCACAAAGGCTCCAGACCACTGACCATCCCCACTCCCCTCAGGCCCCAGCCACTGACCATCTCCACTCCACCCTGCCCCCAGCCCACTTACCATCCCCACTCCCCAAGGCTCCAGCCTACTGACCATCCCACTCCCCTTAGCCTCCAGCCCACTGATTGTCCCCAATCCCCTCAGGCCCCAGCCCACTGACCTTCCCCATTCCCCTCAGGCCCCAGCCCACTTACCATCCCAACACCACACTGGCCCCAGTCCACTGACCATGACCAGTCCCCTCAGGCCCCAGCCCACTGACCAGCCCGCTCCCCTAAGGCTCCAGCCCACTGACCATCCCCACTCCCCTAAGGCCCCAGCCCACTGACCATCCCTGCTCCCCACAGGCTCCAGCCCACTGACCATCCACACTCCCCTCAGGCCCCAGTCCACTGACCATCCACACTCCCCTCAGGCCCCAGCCCACTGACCATCCCCACTCCTCTAAGGCTCCAGCCCACTGACCATCCCCGCTTCCATCAGGCCCCAGTCCACTGACCATCCCCGCTCCCCTAATGCTCCAGCACACGGACCATCATCGCTCCCCTAAGGCTCCAGCCAACTGACCATCCACACTCCCATCAGGCCCCGGCCCACTGACTATACCCACTCCACCCTGGCCCCAGCAAACTGACCATCTCCACTCCCCTCAGGACCCAGCCACTGACCATCCCCACTCCCCTCAGGCCCCAGCCCACTGACCATCTGCACTCCCCTCAGGCCCCAGCCCACTGACCATGCCCACACCCATCAAGCCCCAGCCCACTGACCATCCCCACTCCCCTCAGGCTCCAGCCCACTGACCATCCCCACTCCCATCAGGCTCCAGCCCACTGACCATCCCCACTCCCCTAAGGCTCCAGCCCACTGACCAACCCCACTCTCCTCAGGCCCCAGCCCACTGACCATCCCCACTACACCCTGCCCCCAGCCCAGTTACCATGCCCACTCCCCTAAGGCTCCAGCCCACTGACTATCCCCACTCCCCTTAGCCTCCAGCCCGCTGACCATCCCCACTCGCATCAGGGCCCAGCCCACTGACAGTCCCCATTCCCCTCAGGCTCCAGCCCACTTACAATCCCCACACTACCCTGGCCCCAGCCCACTGACCATTCCCGCTCCCCTATGGCTCCTGCCCACTGACCATCCCCGCTCCTCTCAGGCCCCAGCCCACTGACCATCCCCACTCCTCTAATGCTCCAGCCCACTGACCATCCCCGCTTCCATCAGGCCCCAGTCCACTGACCATTCCTGCTCCCCTAATGCTCCAGCCCACGGACCATCATCGCTCCCCTAAGGCTCCAGCCAACTGACCATCCCCACTCCCATCAGGCCCCAGCCCACTGACCATCCCCACTCTCCTCAGGCCCCAGACCACTGACCATCTCCACTCCCCTCAGGCCCCAGCCACTGACCATCCCCACTCCCCTCAGGCCCCAGCCCACTGACCATCCTTTCCCATCAGGCCCCAGCCTATTGACCATCCCCACTCCCATCAGGCCCCAGCCCACTGACCATCCCCATTCCCCTAAGGCTCCAGCCCACTGACCATCCCCACACCCCTCAGGCCCCAGCCCACTGACCATCCCCACTCCCCTAAGGCTCCAGCCCACTGACCAACCCCACTCTCCTCAGGCCCCAGCCCACTGACCATCCCCACTCCACCTTGCCCCCAGCCCACTTACCATGCCCACTCCCCTAAGGCTCCAGCCCACGGACCATCCCCACTCCCCTTAGCATCCAGCCCGCTGACCGTCCCCACTCGCCTCAGGCCCCAGCCCACTGACCGTCCCCATTCCCCTCAGGCTCCAGCCCACTTACCATCCCCACACCACCCTGGCCCCAGCCCACTGACCATCTCCGCTCACCTAAGGCTCCTGCCTCCTGACCATCCCCGCTCACCTCAGACCCCAGCCCACTGACCATCCCTGCTCCCCTAAGGATCCAGCCCACTGACGATCCACACTCCCCTCCGGCCCCAGCCCACTGACCATCCCCACTCTCCTCAGGCCCCAGACCACTGACCATCCCCACTCCCATCAGGGCCCAGGCAACTGACCATCCCCACTCCCCTAAGGCTCCAGCCCACTGACCATCTCTGCTCCCCTAAGGCTCCAGCCCACTGACCATCCACACTCCCCTCAGACCCCAGCCCACTGACCGTCCCCACTCCACTAAGGCTCCAGCCCACTGAGCATCCCCACTCCTCTAAGGCTCCAGCCCACTGACCATCCCCGCTTCCATCAGGCCCCAGTCCACTGACCATCCCTGCTCCCCTAATACTCCAGCCCACGGACGATCATCGCTCCCCTAATGCTCCAGCCAACTGACCATCCACACTCCCATCAGGCCCCGGCCCACTGACTATACCCACTCCACCCTGGCCCCAGCAAACTGACCATCTCCACTCCGCTCAGGACCTAGCCACTGACCATCCCCACTCCCCTCAGGCCCCAGCCAACTGACCATCTGCACTCCCCTCAGGCCCAGCCCACTGACCATGCCCACACCCCTCAAGCCCCAGCCCACTGACCATCCCCACTCCCCTCAGGCCCCAGCCCACTGACCATCCCCACTCCCATCAGGCTCCAGCCCACTGACCATCCCCACTCCCCTAAGCCTCCAGCCCACTGACCATCCCCAATCCCCTAAGGCTCCAGCCCACTGACCAACCCCACTCTCCTCAGGCCCCAGCCCACTGACCATCCCCACTACACCCTGCCCCCAGCCCAGTTACCATGCCCACTCCCCTAAGGCTCCAGCCCACTGACCATCCCCACTCCCCTTAGCCTCCAGCCCGCTGACCATCCCCACTCGCCTCAGGGCCCAGCCCACTGACCGTCCCCATTCCCCTCAGGCTCCAGCCCACTTACAATCCCCACACCACCCTGGCCCCAGCCCACTGACCATCCCCGCTCCTCTATGGTTCCTGCCCACTGACCATCCCCGCTCCTCTCCGGCCCCAGCCCACTGACCATCCCCACTCCTCTAATGCTCCAGCCCACTGACCATCCCCGCTTCCATCAGGCCCCAGTCCACTGACCATCCCTGCTCCCCTAATGCTCCAGCCCACGGACCATCATCGCTACCCAAAGGCTCCAGCCAACTGACCATCCCCACTCCCCTCAGGCCCCAGCCACTGACCATCCCCACTCCCCTCAGGCCCCAGCCCACTGACCATCCTTTCCCATCAGGCCCCAGCCCACTGACCATCCCCACTCCCATCAGGCCCCAGCCCACTGACCATCCCCACTCCACCTTGCCCCCAGCCCACTTACCATGCCCACTCCCCTTAGCCTCCAGCCCGCTGACCGTCCCCACTCGCCTCAGGCCCCAGCCCACTGACCATCCCCACTGCACCTTGCCCCCAGCCCACTTACCATGCCCACTCCCCTTAGCCTCCAGCCCGCTGACCGTCCCCACTCGCCTCAGGCCCCAGCCCACTGACCGGCCCCATTCCCCTCAGGCTCCAGCCCACTTACCATCCCCACACCACCCTGGCCCCAGCCCACTGACCATCCCCGCTCACCTAAGGCTCCTGCCTGCTGACCATCCCCGCTCCCCTCAGGCCCCAGCCCACTGACCATCCCTGCTCCCCTAAGGCTCCAGCCCACTGACCATCCACACTCCTCTCCGGCCCCAGCCCACTGACCATCCCCACTCTCCTCAGGCCCCAGACCACTGACCATCCCCACTCCCATCAGGGTCCAGACAACTGACCATCCCCACTCCCCTAAGCCTCCAGCCCACTGACCTTCCCTGCTCCCCTAAGGCCCCAGACCACTGACCATCCACACTCCCCTCAGGCCCCAGCCCACTGACCATCCCCGCTCCCCTCAGACCCCAGCCCACTGACCATCCCTGCTCCCCTAAGACTCCAGCCCACTGACCATCCCCACTCCCCTCAGACCCCAGCCCACTGACCATCCCCACTCACATCAGGCCCCAGCCCACTAACCAACCCCACTCCCCTCAGGCCCCAGCACCTGACCATCCCCACTCAACCCTGGCTCCAGCCCAATGACCATCCCCACTCCCCTCAGGCCCCTACCCAATGACCATCCCCAGTCCCGTAAGGCTCCAGCCCACTGACCATCCCCACTCCCCTCAGGCCCCATCCCACTGACTATTCCCGCTCCCCTAAGGCTCCAGCCCACTGGCCATCCCCACTCCCCTCAGGCCCCAGCCCACTGACCATCTCCACTCCCCTCAGGCTCCATCCCAATGACCATCCCCACTCCCCTCAGGCCCCAGCCCAATGACCATCCCCACTCCCCTCAGGCTCCAACCAAGTGACCATCCCCGCTCCCTAAGGCTCCAGCCCACTGACCATCCCTGCTCCCCTAAGGCCACTGACCTTCCCCACTCCCCTCAGGTCCCAGCTCACTGACCATCCCCACTCCCCTCAGGCCCCAGACCACTGACCATCCCCACTCCCCTCTGGCCCCAGCCCAATGACCATCCCCACTTCCCTCAGGCCCCAGCCCAATGACCATCCCCACTCCATTCAGGCTCCAACCCACTGACCATCCCCGCTCCCCTGAGGCTCCAGCCCACTGACCATCCCCACTCCCCTAAGGCCACTGACCATCCCCGCTCCCCTCAGGCTCCAACCCACTGACCATCCCTGCTCCCCTAAGGCTCCAGCCCACTGACCACCCATACACCCCTCAGGCTCCAGCCCACTGACCATCCCTGCTTCCCTAAGTCTCCAGCCCACTGACCATCCCCGCTCCCCTCAGGCCCCAGCCCACTGACCATCCCCACTCTCCTAAGGCTCCAGCCCACTAACCATCCATACACCCCTCAGGCTCCAGCCCACTGACCATCCCCGCTCCCCTCAGGTCACAGCTCACTGACCATCCCCACTCCCCTCTGGCCCCAGCCCAATGACCATCCCCACTCCCCTCAGGCCCCAGCCCAATGACCATCCCCGCTCCACTCAGGCTCCAACCCACTGACCAATCCCGCTCCCCTGAGGCTCCAGCCCACTGACCATCCCCACTCCCCTAAGGCCACTGACCATCACCGCTCCCCTCAGGCTCCAACCCACTGACAATCCCTGCTCCCCTAAGGCTCCAACCCACTGACCACCCATACACCCCTCAGGCTCCAGCCCACTGAACATCCCTGCTTCCCTAAGTCTCCAGCCCACTAACCATCCCCGCTCCCCTCAGGCCCCAGCCCACTGACCATCCCCACTCCCCTAATGCTCCAGCCCACTGACCAACCCCACTCCCCTCAGGCCCCAGCCCACTGACCATCCCCACTCCACCCTGCCCCAGCCCACTTACCATGCCCACTCCCCTAAGGCTCCAGCCCACTGACCATCCACACTCCCCTTAGCCTCCAGCCGGTGACCGTTCCCACTCGCCACAGGCCCCAGCCCACTGACCGTCCCCATTCCCCTCAGGCTCCAGCCCACTTACCATCCCCACACCACCCTGGCCCCAGCCCACTGACCATCGCCGCTCCCCTAAGGCTCCTGCCCAATGACCATCCCCGCTCCCCTCAGACCCCAGCCCACTGACCATCCCTGCTCCCCTAAGGCTCCAGCCCACTGACCATCCACACTCCCCTCAGGCCCCAGCCCACTGACCATACCCACTCTCCTCAGACCCCAGCAAACTGACCATCTCCACTCCCCTCAGGCCCCAGCCACTGACCATCCCCACTCCCCTCAGGCCCCAGCCCACTGACCATCCGCACTCGCCTCAGGCCCAGCCCACTGACCGTGCCCACACCCCTCAAGCCCCAGCCCACTGACCATCCCCACTCCCATCAGGCCCCAGCCCACTGACCATCCCCGCTCCCCTAAGGCTCCAGCCCACTGACCATCCCCACTCCCGTCAGGCCCCAGCCCACTGACCATCCCCGCTCCCCTAACGCTCCAGCCCACTGACCATCCCCACTCCGATCAGGCCCCAGACCACTGACCATCCCCACTCCCATCAGGCCCCAGCCCACTGATCATTCCCATTCCCCTAAGGCTCCAGCCCACTGACCATCCTCACTCCCCTCAGGCCCCAGCCCACTGACCATCCCTACTCCCCTAAAGGCCCCAGCCCACTGACCATCCCCACTCCCATCAGGCCCCAGCCCACTGACCATCCCCATTCCCCTAAGGCTCCAGCCCACTGACCATCCCCACTCCCCTCAGGCCCCAGCCCACTGACCATCCCCACTCCCCTAAGGCTCCAGCCCACTGACCAACCCCATTCTCCTCAGGCCCCAGCCCACTGACCATCCCCACTCCACCCTGCCCCCAGCCCACTTACCATGCCCACTCCCCTAAGGCTCCAGCCAACTGACCATCCCCACTCCCCTTAGCCTGAAGCCCGCTGACCGTCCCCACTCCCCTCAGGCCCCAGCCCACTGACCATCCCTGCTCCCCTAAGGCTCCAGCCCACTGACCATCCACACTCCCCTCCGGCTCCAGCCCACTGACCATCCCCACTCTCCTCAGGCCCCAGACCACTGACCATCCCCACTTCCATCAGGGCCCAGACAACTGACCATCCCCACTCCCCTAAGGCTCCAGCTCACTGACCATCCACACTCCCCTCCGGCCCCAGCCCACTGACCATCCCCACTCTCCTCAGGCCCCAGACCACTGACCATCCCCACTTCCATCAGAGCCCAGACAACTGACCATCCCCACTCCCCTAAGGCTCCAGCCCACTGACCATCCACACTCCCCTCCGGCCCCAGCCCACTGACCATCCCCACTCTCCTCAGGCTCCAGCCCACTTACCATCCCCACACCACCCTGGCCCCAGCCCACTGACCATCCCCTCTCCCCTCAGGCCCCAGCCCACTGACCATCCACACTCCCCTAAGGCTCCAGCCCACTGACCATCCACACTCCCCTCCGGCCCCAGCCCACTGACCATCCCCACTCTCCTCAGGCCCCAGACCACTGACCATTCCCACTTCCATCAGGGCCCAGACAACTGACCATCCCCACTCCCCTAAGGCTCCAGCCCACTGACCATCCCTGCTCCCCTAAGGCTCCAGCCCACTGACCATCCACACTCCCCTCAGGCCCCAGCCCACTGACCATCCCCGCTCCCCTCAGACCCCAGCCCACTGACCATCCCCACTCTCTTCAGGCCCCAGACCACTGACCATCCCCACTCCCATCAGGTCCCAGCCTTCTGACCATCCCCACTCACCCTGGCCCCAGCCCACTTACCATCCCCACTCCCCGAAGGCTTTATCCCACTGACCATCCCCACTCCCCTCAGGCCCCAGCCCACTGACCATCCCCGCTCCCCTAAGGCTGCAGCCCACTGACCTTCCCCACTCCCATCAGGCCTCAGCCCACTGACTGTCCCCACTCCCCTAAGGTTTAGCCCACTGACCATCCCCACTCCACCCTGGCCCCATCCCACTGACCATCCCTACTCCTCTGAGGCTCCAGCCCACTGACCATCCCCACTCCCATCAGACCCCAGCCCACTGACCATCCCCACTCCCCTAAGGCTCCAGCCCACTGACGATCCCCACTCCCCTCAGGCCCCAGCCCACTGACCATCCCTACTCCCATCAGGCCCCTGTCCACTGACCATCCCCACTCACATAAGGCTCCAGCCTACTGACCATCCACACTCCCCTCAGGCCCCAGTCCACTGACCATCCCCACTCCCCTCAGGCCCCAGCCCACTGACCATCCCCACTCCACCCTGGCCCCAGCCCACTGACCATCCCCACTCCTCTAAGACACCAGCCCACTGACCATCCCCACTCCCCTCAGACCCCAGCCCACTGACCATCCCCACTCACATCAGGCCCCAGCCCACTGACCATCCCCACTCCCGTCAGGCCCCAGCCCACTGACTATTCCCGCTCCCCTAAGGCTCCAGTCCACTGGCCATCCCCACTCCCCTCAGGCCCATAGCCCACTGACCATCTCCACTCCCCTCAGGCTCCATCCCACTGACCATCCCCACTCCCCTCAGGCCCCAGCCCAATGACCATCCCCACTCCCCTCAGGCTCCAACCCACTGACCATCCCCGCTCCCTAAGGCTCCAGCCCACTGACCATCCCTGCTCCCCTAAGACCACTGACCATCCCCACTCCCCTCAGGCCCCAGCCCACTGACCAACCCCGCTCCCCTCAGGCTCCAACCCACTGACCATCCCCGCTCCCCTAAGGCTCCAGCCCACTGACCATCCCCGCTCCCCTAAGGCTCCAGCCCACTGACCATCCATACACCCCTCAGGCTCCAGCCCACTGACCATCCCCGCTCCCCTCAGGTCCCTGCTCACTGACCATCCCCACTCCCCTCAGGCCCCAGACCACTGACCATCCCCACTCCCCTCTGGCCCCAGCCCAATGACCATCCCCACTCCCCTCAGTCCCAAGCCCAATGACCAATCCCGCTCCACTCAGGCTCCAACCCACTGACCATCCCCGCTCCCCTCAGGCTCCAGCCCACTGACCATCACCACTCCCCTAAGGCCACTGACCAACCCCGCTCCCCTCAGGCTCCAACCCACTGACCATCCCTTCTCCCCTAAGGCTCCAGCCCAATGACCACCCATACACCCCTCAGGCTCCAGCCCACTGACCATCCCCGCTCCCCTCAGGTCCCAGCTCACTGACCATCCCCACTCCCCTCAGGCCCAAGACCACTGACCATCCCCACTCCACCCTGGCCCCAGCCCACTGACCGTGCCCCCTCCACCCTGGCCCCAGCCCACTGACCATCCCCACTCCACCCCGGCCCCAGCCCACTGACCATCCCCACTCCCCCAAGTCTCCAGCCCACTGACCGTCCCCGTTCCCCTCAGGCCCCAGCCCACTGACCATTCCCACTCCCCTCAGGCCCCAGCCCACTGATTGTCCCCATTCCCATCAGGCCCCAGCCCACTGACTGTCTCCACTCCCATCAGGCCCTGGCACACTGACCATCCCCACTCCCCTCAGGCCCCAGCCCACTGACCATCCCCACTCCCCTCAGGCCCCAGCCCACTGATTGTCCCACTCCCATCAGGCCCCAGTCCACTGACTGTCCCCACTCCACCCTGGCCCCAGCCCACTGACCATCCCCTCTCCGCCCTGGCCCCAGCCCACTGACCATCCCCACTCCCCTCAGGCCCCAGCCCACTGACCATACCCACTCTCCTCAGACCCCAGCAAACTGACCATCTCCACTCCCCTCAGGCCCCAGCCACTGACCATCCCCACTCCCCTCAGGCCCCAGCCCACTGACCATCCGCACTCGCCTCAGGCCCAGCCCACTGACCGTGCCCACACCCCTCAAGCCCCAGCCCACTTACCATCCCCACTCCCCTCAGGCCCCAGCCCACTGACCATCCCCGCTCCCCTAAGGCTCCAGCCCACTGACCATCCCCACTCCCGTCAGGCCCCAGCCCACTGACCATCCCCGCTCCCCTAACGCTCCAGCCCACTGACCATCCCCACTCCGATCAGGCCCCAGACCACTGACCATCCCCACTCCCATCAGGCCCCAGCCCACTGACCATCCCCACTCCCATCAGGCCCCAGCCCACTGACCATCCCCATTCCCCTAAGGCTCCAGCCCACTGACCATCCCCACTCCCCTCAGGCCCCAGCCCACTGACCATCCCCACTCCCCTAAGGCTCCAGCCCACTGACCAACCCCATTCTCCTCAGGCCCCAGCCCACTGACCATCCCCACTCCACCCTGCCCCCAGCCCACTTACCATGCCCACTCCCCTAAGGCTCCAGCCCACTGACCATCCCCACTCCCCTTAGCCTCCAGCCCGCTGACCGTCCCCACTCCCCTCAGGCCCCAGCCCACTGACCATCCCTGCTCCCCTAAGGCTCCAGCCCACTGACCATCCACACTCCCCTCCGGCCCCAGCCCACTGACCATCCCCACTCTCCTCAGGCCCCAGACCACTGACCATCCCCACTTCCATCAGGGCCCAGACAACTGACCATCCCCACTCCCCTAAGGCTCCAGCCCACTGACCATCCACACTCCCCTCCGGCCCCAGCCCACTGACCATCCCCACTCTCCTCAGGCCCCAGACCACTGACCATCCCCACTTCCATCAGGGCCCAGACAACTGACCATCCCCACTCCCCTAAGGCTCCAGCCCACTGACCATCCACACTCCCCTCCGGCCCCAGCCCACTGACCATCCGCACTCTCCTCAGGCTCCAGCCCACTTACCATCCCCACACCACCCTGGCCCCAGCCCACTGACCATCCCCGCTCCCCTCAGGCCCCAGCCCACTGACCATCCACACTCCCCTAAGGCTCCAGCCCACTGACCATCCACACTCCCCTCCGGCCCCAGCCCACTGACCATCCCCACTCTCCTCAGGCCCCAGACCACTGACCATCCCCACTTCCATCAGGGCCCAGACAACTGACCATCCCCACTCCCCTAAGGCTCCAGCCCACTGACCATCCCTGCTCCCCTAAGGCTCCAGCCCACTGACGATCCCCACTCCCCTCAGGCCCCAGCCCACTGACCATCCCCGCTCCCCTCAGACCCCAGCCCACTGACCATCCCTACTCCGCTAAGGTTCCAACCCACTGACCATCCACACTCCCCTCAGGCCCCAGCCCACTGACCATCCCCACTCTCATCAGGCCCCAGACCACTGACCATCCCCACTCCCATCAGGTCCCAGCCTTCTGACCATCCCCACTCACCCTGGCCCCAGCCCACTTACCATCCCCACTCCCCGAAGGCTCTATCCCACTGACCATCCCCACTCCCCTCAGGCCCCAGCCCACTGACCATCCCCGCTCCCCTAAGGCTGCAGCTCACTGACCTTCCCCACTCCCATCAGGCCTCAGCCCACTGACTGTCCCCACTCCCCTAAGGTTTAGCCCACTGACCATCCCCACTCCACCCTGGCCCCATCCCACTGACCATCCCTACTCCTCTGAGGCTCCAGCCCACTGACCATCCCCACTCCCATCAGACCCCAGCCCACTGACCATCCCCACTCCCCTAAGGCTCCAGCCCACTGACGATCCCCACACCCCTCAGGCCCCAGCCCACTGACCATCCCTACTCCCATCAGGCCCCTGTCCACTGACCATCCCCTCTCACATAAGGCTCCAGCCTACTGACCATCCACACTCCCCTCAGGCCCCAGTCCACTGACCATCCCCACTCCCCTCAGGCCCCAGCCCACTGACCATCCCCACTCCACCCTGGCCCCAGCCCACTGACCATCCCCACTCCCCTCAGACCCCAGCCCACTGACCATCCCCACTCACATCAGGCCCCAGCCCACTGACCATCCCCACTCCCGTCAGGCCCCAGCCCACTGACTATTCCCGCTCCCCTAAGGCTCCAGTCCACTGGCCATCCCCACTCCCCTCATGCCCCAGCCCACTGACCATCTCCACTCCCCTCAGGCTCCATCCCACTGACCATCCCCACTCCCCTCAGGCCCCAGCCCAATGACCATCCCCACTCCCCTCAGGCTCCAACCCACTGACCATCCCCGCTCCCTAAGGCTCCAGCCCACTGACCATCCCTGCTCCCCTAAGACCACTGACCATCCCCACTCCCCTCAGGCCCCAGCCCACTGACCAACCCCGCTCCCCTCAGGCTCCAACCCACTGACCATCCCCGCTCCCCTAAGGCTCCAGCCCACTGACCATCCCCGCTCCCCTAAGGCTCCAGCCCACTGACCATCCATACACCCCTCAGGCTCCAGCCCACTGACCATCCCCGCTCCCCTCAGGTCCCTGCTCACTGACCATCCCCACTCCCCTCAGGCCCCAGACCACTGACCATCCCCACTCCCCTCTGGCCCCAGCCCAATGACCATCCCCACTCCCCTCAGTCCCAAGCCCAATGACCAATCCCGCTCCACTCAGGCTCCAACTCACTGACCATCCCCGCTCCCCTCAGGCTCCAGCCCACTGACCATCACCACTCCCCTAAGGCCACTGACCAACCCCGCTCCCCTCAGGCTCCAACCCACTGACCATCCCTTCTCCCCTAAGGCTCCAGCCCAATGACCACCCATACACCCCTCAGGCTCCAGCCCACTGACCATCCCCGCTCCCCTCAGGTCCCAGCTCACTGACCATCCCCACTCCCCTCAGGCCCAAGACCACTGACCATCCCCACTCCACCCTGGCCCCAGCCCACTGACCGTGCCCCCTCCACCCTGGCCCCAGCCCACTGACCGTCCCCACTTCACCCTGGCCCCAGCCCAATGACCATCCCCACTCCACCCCGGCCCCAGCCCACTGACCATCCCCACTCCCCCAAGTCTCCAGCCCACTGACCGTCCCTGTTCCCCTCAGGCCCTAGCCCACTGACCATCCCCGTTCCCCTCAGGCCCCAGCCCACTGACCATCCCCACTCCCCTCAGGCCCCAGCCCACTGATTGTCCCCATTCCCATCAGGCCCCAGCCCACTGACTGTCTCCACTCCCATCAGGCCCTGGCACACTGACCATCCCCACTCCCCTCAGGCCCCAGCCCACTGACCATCCCCACTCCCCTCAGGCCCCAGCCCACTGATTGTCCCACTCCCATCAGGCCCCAGTCCACTGACTGTCCCCACTCCACCCTGGCCCCAGCCCACTGACCATCCCCTCTCCACCCTGGCCCCAGCCCACTGACCATCCCCACTCCCCTCAGGCTCCATCCCAATGACCATCCCCACTCCCCTCAGGCCCCAGCCCAATGACCATCCCCACTCCCCTCAGGCTCCAACCAAGTGACCATCCCCGCTCCCTAAGGCTCCAGCCCACTGACCATCCCTGCTCCCCTAAGGCCACTGACCTTCCCCACTCCACCCTGGCCCCAGCCCACTGCCCATCCCCTCTCCACCCTGGCCCCAGCCCACTGACCATCCCCATTCCACTTGGGACTCTAGCTGAATGAGCATTCCCACTGCACTTGGGCCCCCAGCCCAATGACGGTCCCCAGTCCACTGCGCCCCCAGCCTGACCATACCTGCACTGCTTCGGCTTCCAGCCCACTCTTTCTCAGGAGAGAACACAAGAAGGTAAAGATGGGAAAAAAGAGGAAATAAACGGAAGGAGCAGAGGAGCTGCAGTTGGAGCATCCTAAACCACCACCATATTAGTTAAATAATGAGAGCTCTGAGGTGCAGAGAGATTCGGATCTCCTAGTGCATGTATGACAAAATGTTAATATGCAGATGCAACAAGTAATCAGGTAAGTTCATAGAATGTTATCATTTATTACAAGGGAACTGAATATTAAAGAGGGAGGTGATGTTTCAGTGATACAGATCACCTGTCAGACCACATCTGAATACTGTGCACAGTATTGGCCATCTTACCTAAGAAAGAGTGTAAATGCAATGGAAGCAGTTCAGGGAAGTTGACTAAACTAATACCTGAATTGGATGGGTGTGGAGGAAGGGTTATCATGTGAAGGAAGGCTGGACAGGGTAGGCTTGTATCTGTTGGGGTTTGAACCTATTTGCTGTTTCATGTATGCTTATAGACTCTGTCCCTTCCTTTCCCACCCTGGGTAACCAAATAGTTACCCTGCAATGTGCCATATCCTCTTGCTTTGTAAACCTACATAACTCCCTCCTGATCCCTCTTACTAGTTTAAGGAACAAAGTATTACTGCACTTATGAATTTGATGCCAGACGATAAGATGACAGAGGTTCAAGAGGAACTATTCAAGTCCTCACCTTCAAAAGCAGAAATTATCACTACCAGAGACAGTGATGATGCCAAGTAACAGCAATCCTCCAGTACCATGTCAGGTGCACCAAGGCAACAACTTGAAGGGCAAATTGAAGATGCCCAACCTCATCCATAAGTTGAGTCAAGAGTTTACTTTCTTCAATAGGGACAGAGCAGCAGTCTGAAAGTAAGGACTTGTTTGCACAAGATGAAGATGAGAACACAGCCAGCAGCCAGACCAATATTTACAGATTCTTCAAAGAACAGAAATTACCTGGCTCTGAAATCCAGGACTGCAAAGAAGGAAGTGCTTGTTTCCAATATTTTCAATGATGGAAATTCATGGGATTAAAGCTTCCCCAGACGTTGTTACGGGGTAACAGCTCATTCAGGAAGAAAGAGTTGCTCTGTGAAAGCCATTCAGGAGATTAAGAATTCTCCAGATATAGCGATGGACCAATTTCCTGGGTTAACAATTCTCTGTGAAGAGATTCAAAGCCCTCCAGTGGAAAGGCAGATTGCAGGCAATGCAAGGTCAAAATCTGAATATAGGTCCTTCAGCCAAAGATTTACCAACTTCCCAAGTACGAAGAGAACAAATTCCAGAAGAATTATGAAATGTTTCAATTGCTCAGTGTGTGAAATCAGAGACTTGAGGGACAGGCAAGGTTCTGATAAATGTAAGATTGAGAAATGGAAACATAGAAGATAGGAGAGGGAGTAGGCCATTCGACCCTCCAGCCTTCTCGACTCCAATGGCTGATCATTGAGCTGGATGCCCTAATCCTATCCTCCCTTATATCCCTTGATCTCTTTAGTCGCAAGAACTAAATCTACCTCCTGCTTGAAAACACATAAGGTTTCAGCCTCAGCCATTTCCTGTGGCCGTGAATTCCACAGCCTCACCACACTGTGGGTGAGGACATTTCACACCTCAGTCCTCAAAGGTTTACCCCTTACCATTAAACTGTGATGCCTGATTGTGAATTCCCCCACCATCGGGAATATCCTTGACTTATCTAACCTGTCTAGTCCTTCCAGAATTTTAGAGGCTTGTAAGCGATCACCCCTGATTCTTCTAAACTCCAATGAATAAAATCCTAACTGAGACATGCTCTCCTCATGCATCAATCCTGCTAGTGCAGGAATCAAATTGGTAAAACTTCACTGCACTCCCTCTATAGCAAGAACATCCTCAGATAAGGAGACCAAAACTGTACACATTATTCCATAACATACCAATGCCTTGTGTAATCATAGTAAGATATCCTTGTTTCTGTACCCAAATCCTCTCACTGAGAAGGCCAATATATAATTTGCCTTCTTTACTGCCTGTAAGCTGTACCTGCATATTTACTTCCAGTAATTGGTGCACAAGGACACTCTGAGGTCATTAAACATTCCCCTTTCTGAACTTACACATAGTCAGATACTAATCTGCCTTCCTATTTTTGCAACCAAAATGGGTACCTTCACATGTATCCACACTATACTGCATTTGCTCACTCACCCAGCCTGTCCAACTCACACTGCGACATCTCTGCATCCACCTCACAGCTCACCCTCTCACTTTGTGTCACCTGCAAACTCGAAGATATTACATTTAGTTCCCTCATCCAAATCATTAACATATATTGTGAATCACTGGGGTCCTCTTACTGATTCCTGCGGAACCCCACTAGTCACTGCCTCCTAATTAGAAAAGACTCATTTATTCTTACTCTTTGTTTCTTGTCTGTTGACCAATTTTCTATCCATCTCAATATATTACCCTTACTCCCATGCACTTTAATTTTACAAATTAATCTTTTACGTGGGACTTTGTTGAAAT
Source organism: Chiloscyllium plagiosum (assembly GCF_037043375.1). Lineage (NCBI taxonomy): Eukaryota > Metazoa > Chordata > Chondrichthyes > Orectolobiformes > Hemiscylliidae > Chiloscyllium > Chiloscyllium plagiosum. The sequence continues at coordinate 47,026,337 of NW_028270168.1, forward strand.
TCTTTTGAAAAGCCAATAAACCATATCCACTGGTTCCCCCCAATCAATGTTTCTAATTACATGCTTGAAAAATTCCAGTAGATTTGTTAAGCATGATTTCTCTTTTGTAAATCCACGCTGACCGTGACTGATTCTACCACTGTTTTCTAAATGTTCGGTAATGCATCGTTAAATGGAGGAATGTACAAATGATAACTATGGAGGAAAGGAAAGCTTATGGGGAAATATGCTAAAAGGTAATGGTTCTCAAAGGATTAATGTTGGAGATGACACCAAACTCTTCCCTGACAGTGGCTTACGTGGATAAGAGCGTCAATAACTTAGGATCCTGAGGAGTGAAGACCAATATGGACATTGGTAAGGCCTCTTGTGGAGTACCGTATCCAATTCTGGTCACCCTGCTACAGGAAGGAGATTATTAAGCTGGAGAGGGTTCAGACAGATTTACCAGGATGTTGCTGGAATGGAGGGTTTCAGTTATAAGGAGAGGCTGAACAGGCTGGGACTTTTTTCACTGGAGCATAGGAGGTTGAGTGGTGACTTTATGGAGTTTTATAAAATCAGGCAGGGTACAGATAACGTGAATGGCAAGTGTATTTTCCATAGGGTGGGGGATTTCAAGACAAGGTTTGTGTGGAATGAAGTTCCAGAGGCAGTAATGAATGTGGGTAAAGTTGGATTAGCACATGAATGAGAGAGCTTTGGAGGGATACCCAGTTAGGTGGGATTAGTTTAGTTTGGGATTATGGTCTGCATGGACTATTTGGACCAAAGGGTCTGTTTCTATCTCTATATCAACCAGCATCTTAATAACAATGTCAAACTAGTGAATGTAACTTGTACCAGATTTCTCCCAATTGGCGATACACTTTGCTAAGTAAAAGTTCTCTTCTTGTTGGGACTTACCTACGGTCATTTCTCTGTCATAGTCATAGAATCATAGAGATGTACAGCACAGAAACAGACCCTTTGGTCCAACTCGTCCATGCCGACCAGATATCCCAAATTAATCTAGTCCCATTTCTCAGCATTTGGCCCATATCCCTCTAAACCCTTCCTATTCATATACCCATCCAGATACCTTTTAAATTGCAAAACCTCCACCACTTCCTCTGGCAGCTCATTCCACATGCACTACCCTCTGCATGAAAAAGTTGCCCTCTGGGTCCATTTTAAATATTTCCTCTCTTACCGGGTTCAATTCCCGCCTCAGGCGACTGACTGTGTGGAGTTTGCACGTTCTCCCCATGTCTGCGTGGGTTTCCTCCGGGTGCTCCGGTTTCCTCCCACAGTCCAAAAATGTGCAGGTTAGGTGAATTGCCCATAGTGTTAGGTGCAGGGGTAAATGTAGGGGAATGGGCCTGGGTGGGTGCGCTTCGGTGGGTCGGTGTGGACTTGTTCGGCCGAAGGGCCTGTTTCATGCTGTAAGTAATCTAATCTAAATCTAATCTACCCTAAACCTATGCCCTCTAATCTTAGACTCTCCTTCCCTGGGGAAAAGACTTTGGCTATTCCTGATGAAGGGCTTTTGCCCGAAATGTCAATTTTCCTGCTCCTCAGATGCTGCCTGACCTGCTGTGCTTTTCCAGCACCACTTTGATCTAAACCCTTGGCTATTCACCCTATCCCTGCCCCTCATGATTTTATAAACTTCAAAAGGTCACCCTTCAGTCTCCAATATTCCAGGGAAAATAACCCCAGCCTCTCCCTCAGCTCAAACCCTGGCAACGTCCTTGTAAATCTTTTCTGAACCCTTTCAAGTTTCGCGACATCCTTCCTACTGCAGGGAGACCAGAATTGAACATAGTATTCCAAAAGTGGGCGAACCAATGTTCTGTACAACCTCAAAATGACCTCCTAACTCCTACACTCAATGCCCTAACCAATAAAGGCAAGCATACCAAACACCTTCTTCACTATCCTGTCCCCTGTGACTCCACTTTCAAGGAACTATGAACCTGCACTCCCAGGTCTCTTTATTCTCAACACTCCCCAGGACCTTACCATTAAGAATATGTGTCCTCCCCCATTTGCTAACAAAGGAAATTGGGCCCTTAGACCCAGCCAAGGAAAGAGATATAGTTCCAACATCCTTCCAGCCACAAATGTAACCATTTCCATCACACAATGAGCAATCTGATTGTGAGGGAGCTCCCGCCTCCCCCCCCCCCCCCCCCCAGATCTGGAGAATAGGAATCTAAATACTGGAAACCATAGGTGATTACTCTTTTGAGGCTGAGGTAAATGGTATAAACTGAATAAAGAGAGCTTTGCTTGGAATCTAGCCATGGTGTAACTGATCTGGGAGTCCTTGCCACTAACACCAAAGTTTCATACCGCCATCTCCAGCTCTAATCTACCTCAAAGTGACCTCAGCTGCTGTTGGGTCTAGCTAGTTTGGACACAAGAAACAAATTGGATGATTCTACCGGGAGAAAGCTCTGGTTCACTGATTTTTTTTTTCTTGTTTCTTTATTCTTTTGTGGAGGGATCATTTAAAATGGGCTGCCTCTCCCTAATTTCCTTAGGGCTGAATGGCTTGCTTGGTCATTCCAGAGAGCAGGTAGAAGTCACACAGATTAGTGTGGTTCTGAATCACATAGGCTAGACTGGGTAAGGATGAGGCAGTGATGTTTCCCACTCTGTTTCCCACTCTGTTTGCCTCTCTACACCAGTTCCCAAGGAGATCTTGTAGCTTCTGAGCAAATGAATGATAATTACGGGAATACGCTTCAGGATTCCTCCAGTTATGTGTCAACAACATTTCATCAGGCCACTAACTGAGGGCACTCTTGGCTGTTACACATAATAGTCAGGACATCTGAAAGGTCAGGGAGTAATGAGACGTTGGAATGTTTGGCATGCTCTTAAACCAGAAATTCCTTTCATCAGAGTATAACTCCCCTGTTGACTGACAGGGGAACTGAAGGAAGATGCTGAATAGGAAATATCTCGCTGTAGAATTCATAGCCCTTCAACTAAGTGGCAATATTTTTTTTGTTTCTATTTAACGCAATACAGATCTCACAACACATCAGTTAGACAGTAAGAACACAGTTGAAAATGTGTTGCTGGAAAAGCGCAGCAGGTCAGGCAGCATCCAAGGAACAGGAGAATCGACGTTTCGGGCATAAGCCCTTCTTCAAACGTCGATTCTCCTGTTCCTTGGATGCTGCCTGACCTGCTGCGCTTTTCCAGCAACACATTTTCAGCTCTGATCTCCAGCATCTGCAGCCCTCACTTTCTCCAGTAAGAACACAGTGTGCACTTCTGTGTATAAAGACTGTCGGCTAACTGTCTACCCTATCCCAGCTCTCTCACAGGTCCTGTAGTCTTCTGGTCACTCTGTGTTCCTTCAATACCAGGAACATAGGAAACAGGAGCAACAGCAGGCCATTTGGCCCCTCAAGCCAGCTCTATCAGTCAACAAGATTATGGCAAATCATGATTTGGAGATGTCAGTGTTGGGCTGGGGTGGACAAAGTTAAAAATCACACAATGCCAGGTTATAGTCCAACAGGTTTATTTCGAAGCACTAGCTTTCGGAGCACTGCTCCTTCATCAGGTGGTTGTGGAGAATAAGATTGTAAGACGCACAATTTATAGCAAAAGTTTACAGTGTGATGTAACTGAAACTATACATTGAAAAATACCTTCATTGTTTGTTAAGTCTCTCATCTTTTAGAATGAACATGTTGGTTTCAGTTCTTTCATATGTAAATCACAAAACTTTTTTAGAAGTTACATTGTCAAGTGAACGTTAACAATTGGTGTCATGCTGGCCCAGATAATGCATTCAAGGTGTGAGCTTCCCTGTGTGAGACTGTCTATGCCACAATGGTCAGACTGTTTCTAAAAAAACAGATTTACAGAATCGTACATGGATTCATGCAGTTTTTGAGCAAAGTAAAATGTAATTCTGCAAGTACTGATTCACCCCACAAACTTATATGTGTATGTGTGCATGTGGGTGTGTGTGTGGGGTGGTGGGGTTTATGGGTGTCTGTGAGAGAGTGTGTGTATGTGGGAGTGTATGTGTGAGCGTATGAGAGAGGGTCTGTGTATTGTGTGTGTCTAATCATCTACTTTAATGTCATTTCCCCGTCTTTTCCTCATATTTCTTCTCCAGCAATCTATCGATCTCTATCTTGAACACACTCAATTAGGCCTCCATAGGCCTCAGGGATAGAAATTTGCAAAGATTCACTAGTACCCGAATGAAGGAATCCCTTCTCATCTCAATTCAATTAATTCAATTCTTCTTATGTGGACATCCCTTATTCTGGACCAGATCCCCAGCACAGGGAAACGCCCTTCACGCATCTACCCTGTTGATCCCTGTAAGAATATTATATGTTGCAATGAGATCACCTCAAGAGAAAACAGGTCCAGTCTCCTTAATCTTTCCCTGTAGGACAGTTCTGTCATCCCAGGGATCAGTCCCACTGCACTCCCTCTCCAGTTAGGAGACCAAACTGTACACAACACAATACTCCAGGTGCAGTCTCACCAATGATTCATAATTGTAGTAAGATTTTCTGGCCTCTTGTGAATCCTTTCAGCATCACCATTCATCCCTTCAGCCCACCATTGACAAGGTCGTCTTACTTCTGAACTTTGGACTTTCTTCACCAACCCTTTTGGTCTCTCAGTGGAGCAGAAGCAAGGAGCAATGATAATGTCAGGTAAACGGATGTGATAAATTCAAGAATGAAGAGTCAAGTGACTAACCCTCAAAGGAAGGCTGAATGGTTACTGCTAAGTAGGAGAGAAGGAAGGAAACCCTGAACATTTGGAAAAACGAGAACACACCTGAGATGTGGATGGCAGTGAAATTCTCCAGAATATAAGCCAGTCCCTTGGCCATGTACCAGAAGAAGATCCAGTTGGATTTGTGATCCAGTCAGAACAAGAGAGAGACAGTTTATCCATCCAATCACCATATCCGTCCAATCTTCACTGGCATAGACTGGCATAGGTGGCAGTCTCAGTGGCATAGAGCAGCTCCACCATGTTCACTGTGAATCTCTGGCCCATGCTGGACTGGTGGCACCAGCTAAGAACCAGTGACCCTGACGTGGCTGCACGGAAATTAGGAAAAGCGACCGAAAAACAATTAATGTTTTTTTTCTCTTTTTTTTTTGAACACAGCTTTCAGCCAGAAGTGTCAAGTGGACAATGCAGCTCGGCCTCGTCCAGTGCCCCACCGCATCACAGAGTTACCAGTCTTCAGCCAAATCCATTCACCCCCTCCTGATGTCAAGAAGCGGTTGAAGACGCTGGACACTGAAAAGGCTATGGGATCTGACAACTTTGCAGCAACAGTACTGAAGACTTGTGCTCCAGAACCTGCTGCTCCCCCAGCCAAGCTCTTCCAGTGCAGTCAAAACACTGGCATCTACCCCATAATGTGAAAAATTGCCCAGGCATGTCCTGTACATAAAATGCAGGACAAATCCAAACCAGCCAATTACTGCCCCATCAGTCTACCCTCGATCATCAGTAAAGTGATGGAAGGTGTCATCAACAGTGCTATCAAGCAGCACTTGCTCAGCAATAACACGCTCAGTGACGCCCAGTTTGGGTTCCGCCAGGGCCATTCAGCTCCTGCCCTCATTACAGCCTTGGTTCAAACATGGACAAAAGAGCTGAATCCCAGAGGGGAGGCGAGAGGGAACATCCTTGACTTTAAGGTCATATTTGATTAAGGGTGACATCAGGGAGCTCTGACAAAACTGGAATCAATGGGAATTGGGGGCAATTGTTTGCTGTTTGGATTCATACCTGATACATAGGAATATGAATGTGGTTGTTGGGATTCAGCCGTCTCTGTTCCAGGATATCTCTGCAGGAGTTCCTCAGGCTTCCTCAGCTCAGTGTTCCAGACTAGAAAGGGAGGCAAGACAGAAAGGGGAGTGATGTTTTTGATTAAGGAAATCATTTCTGTGGTACTTGGTTAGGATATTTCTGAGGGATCATCCAGTGAAGCTATATATATGGAACTCAGAAATAAGAAGAGGATGATGGCCTTGATGGGATTGTACTATAGATGCCCCCCCGCCAATAGTCAGAGGGAAATTGAGGGGCAAATATGTCGGGAGATCTCAGATATTTTTAAGAATACTGGGTTGTAATAGTAGAGGATTTTAACTTCCCAAATATAGACTGTGACTGTCGGAGCTTGGTTGGTGAGGCATTTGGTAAACATGTTCACAAAAACTTTCTTTATCAACATATAGATGTACTTACTCGAGAAGGAGCAAACTTTGACCTGTTTTTGGGAAACAAGGCAGGGCATGTGACTGAAGTGTTAGTGGGGGAGCACTTTGGGAACCATTGACTATAATTCTTTTAGTTTTAAACTAGTTATGGAAAAGGATAGGCCTTGTATAGAAGTGAAAGTTCTTAATTAGCATGAGGAACCTTTAAACGTTGATAGGCATAGACTGTTCACAGGTAAAGGACAACTGGTAAGTGGGAGACTTTCAAAAGTGAGATAACAAGAGTTCAGAGATATTATGTTCCTGTTACAGGGAAAGGTAAGGCTGTTGAGAGGAGGGAGCAATGGATGAATAAAGCTATTAAGGCTCTGATGAAGAATAAGAGAGTGCCTTTATTACAGAAAGGCTGTAAGGAGAAGCCTGGGAACTATAGACCAGTGAGTCTGACATCAGTGGTGGGTACGTTGTGGGAGGGGATTCTGAGAGATAGGATTTGCATGCACTTGGAGAGGTCGGAACTGATTAGGACGGCTTTTTGCATGGGAAATTGTGTCTCACAAACTTGATTGGGTTTTTTGAGGATGGAACCAAAACGATTGATGAGGGCAGAATAGTAAATGTTGCCTAATGTCGACTTTAGTAAAGTCTTCGACATGATAGACTAATTAGTGAAGTTAGATCACATGGGATTCAGGGAAAACTTGCCAATTGAATACAAAATTGACAGAGAGTGATGGTGGAGAGTTGTTTTTCCGACTGGAGCCCTGTGATCAGCGGTGTTAGACACAGGAATCAGCGCTGGGTCTACTTTTGTTTGTTATTTATATAAATGATTTGGATGAGAGTTTAGGAGGGGTGGTTAGTATGTTTGTGAATGACACCAAAATTGGTCAGTGAAGAAGGTCATCTTAGATTTCAAAGGGATCTTGATCAATTGGATCAATGGGCTGAGGAGTGACAGATGGAGTTTAATTTGGATCAATGCGAGGCATTGCATTTTGGTGAAACAAACAAGAGCAAGACTTCTACAGTTAATGGTAGGACCTTGGGTAGTGTTGTCGAACAAAGAGACCTTGGGTTTCAGGTACATACTTCTTTGAAAGTTGTGTCACAGGTAGACAGGGTGGTTAAGACAGCGTTTAGCACACTTACCTTCATTGCTTAGGCCATTGAGTATAGGAGTTGGGACATCATGTTGAGATTGTACATGACATTGGTGAGGTCACTTTTGGAGTACTGTGTGCAAGTCTGGTCGTCTTGCTATCGGATGGATCTTATTTAATTAGAGAGGGTTCCGAAAAGGCTTACCATGATGTGGCCAGGACTGAAGGGTTTGAGTTAGAAGGAGAAGCTGGACAGGCTGAACCTTTTTCACTGGAGTGTAGGAGGCTGAGGGGTGACCTTATAGAGGTATATAAAATCATGAGGAACATAGATAAGGTGACTAGCAAAGCTCTTTTCCCTAGGGTGGGGTATTTCAAAACTAGAGGGCACAGGTTGGAATGTGGGAAACACACCAGTTAATTTGCACGTAGCTATTTGACAGTGATAGCAATCTCCTGGTATTGTTGTTTGAGGGAAAAATATTGGTCAGGACACTGGGAGAGAACTCTTCCAAATGCTCTTCTTTGATATCAGTGGTTAGCCCTGATGCCTCACAGCACCAGGGATCCGGGTTCGATTCCTGCCTCAGGGCAACTGTCTGTGCGTGTTTGCACATTCTCCCCATGTCTGTGTGGGTTTCCTCTGGGTGTTCCGGTTTCCTCCCATTGTCCAAAGGTATGCAGGTTCGGGTGGATTAGCCATGGGAAATGCAGAGTTACAGGGATAGCGTAAGCGGTGAATCTGGGTGGGATACTCTACAGGGAATCGGTATGGACTTGCTGGGCTGAGTGGACTGTTTCCACACGGTGTAGATCTGTGGACATTTGGATCTTTCCTGAGAGGAGAGATGGGATCCCAGTTTTAGCATTTAATCTGAAAGGTCACATCTCCCAACAGTGTGGTGCTCCCTCAGTCCTTTGAGTGTTCAAATGACACTAACATAAAGGAGACTGTTATGCTCACCTTTGGCCTTTCTTCGGGATTCTTTGTTGATTGAGATACACGAAGCAATTACAATTAGTTGGCATCTGTAAGTGCTTTTGTGCACAGAATGGAGCTGGGTGAAGATGAAGCTGGAAAACACTGAACTGTGATTTCTGAGTCAAACATAGTTACAGAAAGCCTTACTACACTCACAAAATGCTTCATTGGGTGTCCACCACCTTGGAATATCCTGACATTGTGCAAGGTGCTACATAATTGCAAGTCTTCCTTCACGCCTGTCCCAGTTGAAACTGACTAAATGAGCACTACAGCTCTTGAATCTGGAATTTCATTCTCAGACCATTCTTTATAATTTCATGGAGATTAATGAACTTTTGTTGATTATCTTTGAAACACTGAATATGCTTTTTTTGACAGAATTGGCCATGACAGTGTGGTGGGGATTCTAGCCCTCACAGAATGCTCTGTTTAGACGGTGAATTATACAGAAAGTGAACATACTCGGCACACACACGGATGGTGAGTTATATAGAAATTGAACATCTTCGACACAAAATAGTGGATACAGCATGTCATGGTGTTGCTTATACAATGTGGAGACAGTGAATTATATAACATGTAGCCACAGTGTATGCTGTCTATAACCTCATCCCTGCTTATCTTAGCAACCTATTCCAGCCCTACAAATCTTCAAGAATTCTGGAAACTTCTCTTTTGTCCACTTCTGCCTCCTTCTCTGCCTTGCTCCCAACTTGTGCTGCTGTGAAGTAACCTTGGGACATTTATTGTGTTAAAGTTGATATATAAATGCAAATTGTTGTTGTTGCAACTGTTGCATTGCAGCTCCAATATGTACATTGTGTCCACACTGTTGCTGTCCTAGCGGCATGTGCGTCCCATACTGCACGTGTTAGCTGGTGTCTAATCCCCTGAATGGAGGAACCGGAACCACTCAGTGGGTCAGACTGCTCCTGTGGAGACCTAATAAAAGTCAACGTTTCAGGTTCCCGACTTTCTGGGGTTGGCCTGTAATCTTCCGAAAAATAAAAATCAATTTCCTGGACAGGGCTGGGAGCAATCCTGGAGAAAAACCAATGGGCACTGCATCCATCACCTTAAACATGCCCTCCCTTCACCACCGGCAGCAGTGTGCTCGGGATATACTTAGTAAGTGACATTTAACCTCCTCCAAAAGCAGCTTCCAGACCTGTGACCCCTACCAGGTCGAAGGCCAAGGGCAGCAGATGTACAAGAACACAGCATCCCCTGCAAGTTCCCCTCCGAGCAACTCCCCATCCTGTCTTGGAAATATATCACCGTTCCTCCACCGTCATTGGGTCAAAATCCTGGAAGCCCCTTGTGATTGGAACTCCCTACACCTAAAGGAAAATGACAGTTCAAGGAGGCAGCTCACCACCACCTTCTCAAGGGCAACTATGGACAGACAATAAACGCTGGCTCAGCCAGCGATGCCATGTCCCACGAATAAATAAAGAAAATCACTGAGGCAGGAAAATAGAATGAATGCACATCAAAATCATTTTCACTAAACGATTTGTTTTCAGAAAAAAATGAGGCTAATTGCATTCCTGATGAAGGGCTTATGCCTGAAGTGTCGATCCTCCTGCTCCTCGGATGTTGCCTGACCTGCTGTGCTTTTCCAGTGCCACACGTTTTGACCCTGACTCTCCAGCATCTGCAGTCCTCACTTTCTCCTAGTTGCCTATCGGTCAAGAATCATCCAGTTGGCTAACCTTGACCAATCAGAGCTGACTTGCAAACCAGTTTTCCGCATCCAGTATAAATTGGTGTTCCCTTTGAAATGTGCTATTCTTACATCTGTCCTGCTGATGACAAGATGAAAATTATTTGACAGCAACTCTTCTTTTCTCTGGAAAATCCCACGTTCTGTACAACGATTGCTGTTCGACCGAGAGCTGTAAACCCCAAATCATTTTAAGGCCAATGCTGTCCTCTGGAGGAGTAGTGCATTATTACAAGCCGGTATCACCTTCCACGTTTAAAGTGGCAAAAACTGCCAGAAAAACTGAGCAGGTCAACCCATATTTCCTCATTATCAAACTCTGAGTCACACAAGGAGGTCTGAAGGGAAGGCGTCAATATTTGGTGAAAGAAGTGGGTGTTGTGGAGCATTTTTAAATAGGAGGGAGATTGAGGCAGCATTGTCTCTAATTTTCTTTATGGATAGGAGGGTCACTGCACCCCATGTGTAACAGTAACTTTCAGAACCAGTGGTCAATGCTGTGACTAGTTGTATGTGGAACTTTGGAGCAGGAAGCCACGTAGTTGAGAGGGAATGTTTATCACGAGGGAGGGAATTCCAGAATTTGGGAAGCTAGCAGTTAAAGACATGGCTGCCAGGACCAGAGATATTTTAATACGAGTTGTACATTACTGCCATATTAATTTTTGTTTCTGTTATCACAAAGAAAACTTTTTAACAACAATCCTGAGTGTGTTTCAGGCACCATGATGAAGACTATCCTATATACATTCACAGTGTATTGGGTGTACAGTTTCCGCACTGACTGCCTGACAGGCCATTCCTTATTGTTGTGCGGATGAATTCCTCAACAGCTCACTAGGCCCACAAAGTAAAATGGAGGACCTATGTTGCCATGGGAACAAGGTGGAACTCTGTTCGCAGCCTCCTTGCAAGCGAGGAGTGGCCTGTTTTTTTTTACAAAAGTTTAAGATTCAACAGCACAGATTCGTGGCACCATTGAATACTTCCAGCACAGAAGCAGCTCCTTGGGTTTGTAGTGCCTGTGCTGTCTGACTGTCAGTATTAGTTCCCCCTCCCCTACCCTTTTCCCTGCATTGCTGCAAATGTTTTATCTCTCAGGTACTTATCCAATCCGCTGTTGAAAGTCCCAATAGTATCTATCTCCATCACAAACTCAAGTAGCACATTTCGATAGATGAAATCAACAGATTTAAGAACAGCTTCTTCCCCCTCTGTTATCAGATTTGCGAATGGACCCATCATATATTAGAGCTGATCTTTCTCTGTATCTTCTCTGTAGCTGTAACACTACATTATGCATTCTGTTCTATTACCCTGATGCACTTACATAAGGTATGATTTGTTTGGTTAGCACGTTAAACAATACTTTTCACTGTATCTGGGTACGTGACAACAATAAATCAAATTGCTCTCTGTTCCATGGCCCATCTTTGATTCCAATTTACTGAGCCTTCCCCGGTTTACTGGAGTTACTGTTTCTACAGTTCTGTGATATTTTTTCCGGTTTATCCTTCTCCATTCCAATGTAAACCTTACGTCGTATGGTCTCTATTCCCAAGATGGCAAACCCCACCTTGAAATTCTCGACTTGACTCCCTTTCTTCCCCCTAACTAGATCGAGAAATGGTAGGCAGGGATCATGCACACTTGAGAAATACCTGCCCTTAACCCCATCACTGTTGATTCTCTACTGGGAGAGACAAACGATCCCATTATCAAACCCCTCTAGTCTCTGTACCACTGAAATGATTTCCTTGCAAATCTGCACCTCTGTTTCCCTCCCTGGATGTAAAGGAATGAAAGCAGTATGTTATTTACAGAACCACATAATTCCACAAGGTTAGATTGAAGCTCTGCAGTCCTGCCAGATTCAGAAATGAATGGTGCTGAGTAATTAAACAGCTAACTCGAGGAGAAGCTACCCACAGGTCTCCCCATCCTCAGTGATGGAGGAACACAGCACACCAGAGCAAAGTACAAGGCTGCAGCTATTACAATCACTTCCAGCTAGAGCTGTGGAATGGATGATCTATGTCAGCCTCCTCTGGAGGAGGATCAGACTAAACATGAACATAGAAACCAGGAGAGGGAGTAGGCAATTCAGCCCTTCGAGCCCGCTCCACCGTTTAACATGCCCATGGCTGATCTTATCCTGGTCTCAGCTCCACTCTCCTGTCTGCTCCCCATATCCCACTTTTCATCAGAAACATATCTATTTCTTTCTTAAATCTGTTGATCGAATCTGCCCCCATTGCATTCTGGGGCAGTGAGTTCCATCCTCTGAGAGAAGTAGGTTCTCCACATCTCAATCTTGAGTCTACTTCCTGTCACTCTATATCTATGGCCTCTTGTTCGAGACAGCTCAAGGGAACGTCTGTTCAACATCCACCTTATCGATCCCCTTTAGCATTTCATATCCCTCATTATTCCAAACTCCAGCAAGGACAAGCCCAAGCTGTTCAGCTGCTCCTCATACACCAGCCCTTTCATCCCTGAGGTCAATCTGGTGACCCTCCTCTGAGCTGCCTCGAGCGCCACCACATCCTTCCTCAGGAGACCAAAACTGGACACAATACTCCAGGTGTGGTCTCACCAGCACTTTATATAATTGTTACAATACTTCTTTACTTTTATGATCTAGTCCTTTTGCAATAAATACCAGGATTCCATTTGCCTTTCTTATTATATGCTGCACCTGCGTAGCCACTTCCTATAATTCATGCACAAAGACCCCCAGATCCCTCTGCACTGGTGCACTTTGAATCTGCATCCCATTTAGATAATAATTAGCTCTTTTATTTTTCCAGACAAAATGGACGACCTCACAGTGAGCTATATTAAACTCCATCTGCCACTCTCCTAGACTATCCATATCCATCTGTAAACTCTTTACTTCCTCATTACTCCCTGCTTTCCCCCATACTTTAGTATTACCCATAAACCTTGCTATGTTTCACTCTGGCCATAAATGCAAATCATTTATATTGCTTGTAAATAGTTGCTATCTGAGACTGAACCCTGCGACACCCGACTAGTTACAGTTCACCACCCAGAGAAAGACCCATTTATCCCCACCCTCTGCTTTGTATCAATCAGCCAAACCTCTATCCAGAGACAAAAAAAAACTGCAGATGCTGGAATCCAAGGTAGACAAGCAGGAGGTTGGAAGAACACAGCATGCCAGGCAGCATCAGGAGGTGGAGAACTCAGCATTTCAGGTGTAACCCTTCTTCAGGACTGGGGGTGGGTGTGAGGGGAGCTGCAGATAAAGGGGGTGCCGCGGGGCAGGGTGGTGAGGTGGGGATAGGTGAAGACAGGCAGAGGGTACAGGCAGAGGGTCAATGGGAGGAATGAATCTGGTTGGTGGCAGGGAGGAGTGTCAATGAGGGGGAGGGGCTGGGAAGGGAGTTAGGGGATAGGAAGGGAGGTTATTTGGAATTGGAGAACTCAATGTTGAGTCCTCCGGGCTGTAGGCTGCCCAGACGGATAACGAGGGGTTGTTCCTCCAATTTGCATTCATTGTGGCAATGAATGAGGCCAAAGATGGTCCTGTTGGAGAGGGAGTGGGAAGGAGAATTAAAATGGATGGTGACTAGGAGGTCCGGTTGGCCCCTGTGGGCCCGGCTGCGATACTCGGTAAGCCGTTCTCTAAGTTTACATTCAGTCTCCCCAGTGTAGAGAAGACCACATCAGGAGAACCGGATAGAGTAAACGAGGTTGGAAGAGAGGCAGGTGAACCTCTGTCTCACCTGGAAGGACCGTCTGGGGCCCTGGATGGAGGTGAGAGGGGTGGTGTACCTGCAGGTTTTGCATCTTTTATGGTTGCAGGGGAAGGTACCTGGGGGTTTGGGGGGGGGGCATTGGTGGGGAGAGTGGTGTGAATCAAGGACTGTCAAAGGGAACAGTCCTTGCGGAAGACTGAGAGGGGTGGGGAGGTGATGATGGGGTCTAGTTGGAGTTGGTGGAAATGTTTAAGGATGATGGGTTAGATGTGGAGACTGGTGACTGGTGTGTGATAGGTGAGGACAAGGGGGACTCTGTTTTTATTGCATTTAGTGGGGGGGTTTAGACCAGTGGAGTGGTGAATGGAGGTGGTGCGGTGGAGGGCTGTCTGGATGACAGAGGGGGGAAGAACACATCTGGGATGCTTGGGAGTGGAATCTCTCCTTGTTCAAACAGATGTGCCAAAGGCACAGGAATTGGGAGAACGGGGATGGAGTTCTTGCAGGATACTAGGTGGGAGGAGATGTAGCCCAGATAGTTATGAGAGGCTGTGGGTTTATAGTAAATGTCCATCTGGAGACTGGCACTGGAAATGGAAATGGGGAGCTCAAGAATCAGGAGATGGACCAAGTGAATTTGAGGGCAGGGTGGAAGTTTTAGATTAGATTAGATTACTTACAGTATGGAAACAGGCCCTTCGGCCCAACAAGTCCACACCGCCCCGCCGAAGCGCAACCCACCCATACCCCTACATTTACCCCTTATCTGACACTACGGGCAATTTAGCATGGCCAATTCACCTGACCTGCACATCTTTGGACTGTGGGAGGAAACCGGAGCACCCGGAGGAAACCCACGCAGATACGGGGAGAACGTGCAAACTCCACACAGTCAGTCGCCTGAGGCGGGAATTGAACCCGAGTCTCTGGCGCTGTGAGGCAGCAGTGCTAACCACTGTGCCACCGTGCCGCCCAAGTTCTGGTCAAAGTCGATGAACTACTCCAGTTCAGCCTGGGTGCAGGTTGCTGTGACGATGCAGTCATCGATGTAACAGCAGAAGAGTTGGGGCACTGTGCCTGTATAGGTATTGAAGTGGGACTGTTCAATATGGCCGACAAAGAGGCAGGAGGAAATGGGATGAGTTAAAGGAAAAGTTATTAAGGGTGAAGACTAGTTCGGTGAGCCGGAGGAGGGTATTGGTGGAGGGAGATTGGATAGGTCTATTGGAGAGGAGGAACTGAGGGCCTGAAGGCCATCCTTGTGGGATATGGGCATGTACAAGGAATGCACATCCATAATGAAGATAAAGCGCTGGGTGCCGGGGAACTGGAAGTTACTGAAGAGAAGGAGGGTGTGGTTGGTGTATGTGGGAGTGCCTGAATTAAGGGGAAGGGGACAGAGTGGAGACAGGACGAGCTGAACTCAGTGGGGCAGGAGCATGCAGAGACAATGGGCCGGCTAGGGTGATTGAGCTTGTGGATCTTGGGGAGTAGGTAGAACCGGGCAGCGAAGGGCTGGGGGGACGATGAAGATGGAGGCGATGGAGGGGAGATCAGCGGAGACAATGAGAGCACAGACAGTGGGCGTGATTTTGGCCTGATGGGTCACAATGGGGCCGTGGTCAAGGGGGAGATAGGACGTTGTGTTGGAGAGTCGGGGTTAGGCCTCTGCGACATACAGTTCCATTCTCCAGACTACCACCGCCCTGCTTTGTCGGTGGATTTGATGGTGAATCGGGTGCTGGTACGGAGAGAGTGGAGCGCTGCACGTTCGGAAGAGGGTGAGGTTGGAGTGGGTTGGGGGGGGGTGGCAGGTGGAGAAATTGAGGTGGCCGATGTCATGTTGGCAGTCAGCAATGAAGAGATCTAGGGTGGGTACAAGGCCGGGGACGGGGGGGGGGGGGCGTGGGGGTGGTGGGGGGGGGGGTGCGCAGTTGACCAGGTGGATGGGGAAGGTTGGAGGTGGGAGAAGGGGCCCTCGAAGGGAGGTTGGGAGTTTTTGTCGAAGAGGAAGGCACGGAGGGGGAAGGAAGAGCTCCATGTCATGGCGGGTATGGAGCTCATTGAGGTGGGGGCAGAGGTACACAAACGTGATCCCTTTCCTGAGGACGGACCGTTCAGGCCCAGAGAGTTTGAGGATGGAGCGTGATAGTGAATATGTGGCAACAAGGCTCAGGGATGGGGTTTTGGAGGAGGGTCCCAAGCAGGCTGAAGGAGGGCAGGGGGGAAGGGTGATGGCGTGTGGTGCTCAGGATTGGGTGTGGTGTGGTGGGGGTTAGTGGATGTGGGAGAGAAAGGAGATTGAGAGGGGGCTGGGCTAGGAAAGGGGTTGGGGTGGGGAAGGGGTACAGGGGCCATGATGTGGAAAGGGAGAAGTGGAGGGAAGCTGGTGTGCTGGCTGCAGGTAGGCATTAGGACCCAGGGGTGACCCTGGGAAATGGAGGGCTGGCTGCAGGCAGGCAGTAGGACCCAGGGGTGACCCTGGGAAATGGAGGGCTGGCTGCAGGCAGGCAGTAGGACCCAGGGGTGACCCTGGGAAATAGAGGGCTGGCTGCAGGCAGGCAGTAGGACCCAGGGGTGACCCTGGGAAATAGAGGGCTGGCTGCAGGCAGGCAGTAGGACCCAGGGGTGACCCTGGGAAATGGAGGGCTGGCTGCAGGCAGGCAGTAGGACCCAGGGGTGACCCTGGGAAATGGAGGGCTGGCTGCAGGCAGGCATTAGGACCCAGGGGTGACCCTGGGAAATGGAGTCAGTGTCTTGATTACAGAGTGGGTGGAGGCAGAATTGGAGGGAAGTCAAGGCCCCTCTTCCCACCCAAAACCCTGCCCCACCCCCTCACCGTCCCTTAATCTGCAGCTCCCCTTACACTCACCCCCAGTCCTGAAGAAGGGTTACATCCAAAACCTCTACCCAAGCCAATAGTCTCCCCTTACCCACCTGGGATCTAACCTTCTGCTTCTGTCTTTTATGTGGCACCTTATCAAATACTTAGATTAGCAGCCCCTCAAATAACGTACATCAGCAGGAGTAGGTGGGAGAGAGAAGAGGGGAGGTGATGAGAGCGAGCAAGGGCCTGGGGATAGAAGGTGAGAGAGGATTCAGGGGAATAAGCCCATCAGACATACCAGTCCTCGGCCAATTCCATTAACCCCAGCTCATATCAAGGAACTGGATCCTACCCAGCCCTGAAAACATTCTGGCAACACTACGCCTGCAAGGGTCACTGCACCCAAAATGTTAACTCTGCTTTCTCTGCACACATGCTGCCAGACCTGCTGAGTTCCTCCTGCAATTTCTGTTTTCGTTTCGACCACAGTTGCCCTAGTCCAGTGAAATACTGACATCTACTGGGGAAAGTGGCAAATTGCTTGAGTTTGGGTTGTCCGCAGAAACCAGGATATGCAGGAGCCGGCGTTGGACTGGGGTGCACAAAGTTAAAAATCACACAATGCCAGGTTATAGTCCAACAGGTTTACCTGGAAGTACTAGCTTTCGGAACAGTGCAAACCTCGAATCGAACCTCGATTATCTGAATGACATGGGCGGGCAGTATTTCGTTTGGATAATCGATTATTTGGATAATCGATTTGACCTTAAACAAGGGAAGCCATACTGATCTAACTCTGTGCTATACCAGAGAATTTGCTTAAATCTATAATCTTAATGAGTCCACCGTTTAAACAAACTAATCCTTGCAGTCTGCAAATTACAGGTTAAAATGAGAAGGACTTAGTATCACATAAATACTGTATATCCAATCCCAGCACGAAACAAGATCCCAAATAAGCTTTTACAATTGCAAGACCATTTGTCAGTTTCCACTGAACTCAGTCTCGTGATACAAAGACAGAAGCATCCCCTCGCGTATGCGTTTATGTTTTTTTTAATGAATAGCTAGGAGTACGTAAAACACTTCACTTTGTAAAGGGCTGTGGAACAACCCTTACCAGGACAGGTAATCCGAATACACTTACCTCTTTGATGTAACGTTTTTGTGGTACTTGAAATCTACTTCAGATAACCCAAAATTCGGATAATCGATTTTCGGATAATCGAGGTTGCTCTGTAAACTTGTTGGAATATAACCTGGTGTTGTGTGTTTTTTAAATTTGCAAAACCAGGATAGATCCCAACCCATAATTATTGCCCTGCAGCATGAGTCGAATAACCAATTTTGGATTATGAGCTGGGCTCATAATGTGATTAATGGTTGCTAGGGGCGACACATATTCACATGGGAGGTCTCCACAGAAAACTGGAAACATTGAATTGAATTGAATTTATTGTCACGTGCCCCGAGGCACAGTGAAAAGCTTTGTCTTGCAAGCAATACAGGCAGAGTTAAGTGGCATAGATAGTAAATAATAGGTAAACAGCAGCAAAAAACAAAAACACAGGTACAGGTGAATGTTAAGAGTTTGTGAGTCCATTCAGTATTCTAACAACAGTAGGGTAGAAACTGTTTTGAAACCGGCTGGTGCGTGTGTTCAGGCTTCTGTACCTTCTCCACGATGGTAGAGGTTGTAGAAAAACTTTGCCAGGGTGGGATGGGTCTTTGAGAATGCTGGCGGCCTTCCCATGACAGCGGGCCTGGTAGTTGGATTCTATAGATGGGAGGTTGGCCTTTGTGATTGTCCGGGCCAAGTTCCCCACTTTCTGTGACTGTCTCTGATCTTGAATGGTACAGTTGCCATACCAGGTAGTCATACATCCAGCCAGAATGCTCTTGATGGTGCACCATAAAAGTTGGTAAGGGTATTCGCCATCATGCCAAATTTCTTCAGCTGCCTGAGGAAGAAGAGACGTTGTCGGGCCTTTGTAACCAGTGCGTCCACATGAAGAGTCCAAGAAAGCTTGTTGTGGATGACCACTCCCAGGAGCTTGACACTCTCCACTCGTTCCACCTCTGTGCTGTTAATGTGTCGTGGACATGAGTAACATCCCACCAAACGTCAATAATACGTTCCTTGGTTTTGTCAGCATTGAGAGCTAGGTTGTTCTCAGAGCACCATTTTTCCAGGTCTTCCACCTCCCGTCTATAATCTGTTTCATCGCCATCTGAGATTTGACCGAATATGGTGGTGTCATCAGCGAACTTGTAAATGGCATTAGTCTGGTATTTGGTGATGCAGTCATGGGTATACAGTGAGTACAGTAGGGGGCTGAGTACACACACCTGGGGGCTCAAGTGTTGAGTGTTAGTGAGGATGAAATATTGTCCCCAATCTTTACTGATTCTGGGTCAGGATACTGAGAATCCAGTTGTAGAGAGTAGGGCTTAGTCCGAGATCATTAAGTTTAATAGTTAGTCTCGAGGGAATAATAGTGTTGAGGCTGAACTGTAGTCAATGAGTAGGATTCTTATGTAGCTGTTCTTGGTCTCAAGAAATTCTCGGGAGGAGTGAAGGGCAAGTGATGCACCATCTGACGTGGATCTGTTGGTCCACTAGGCAAACTGGAGTGGGTCAAGAGTGGTGAGGAGGCTGGAGTTGACTAATGCCATGACCAGCCTTTCAAAGCACTTCATGACCACTGAAGTTAGGGCCACTGGGTGGTAGGGTCCTAGGAAGGATCATTTAACTGGAAACGGTCAGAATCCACTCCACCAGACCACCAGACCACTCAACTGTTAGAAACCTGCGAGGAAGCGGGGTAAGCGTGCCGGCCTGCTATTAAGACTGAGACTGTGCGGTTTCAAGGCCCCCCTTGCTAGCTTACTCCGAGCAAACAAACTCAGATCACGGCTCAGCTTCCAGTGTGAACTCTGCTTCCCAGAAACCTGGCTCAACCCATCCATTCCCGACTGCGCACTTCAGGCTGATGGTCCTTCTATCCATTGTATGGACTGTACAGCGTCCTCGGGTAAAATACAGGGTGGAGGGGTTTGCTTTTTAATCGACAACTTGTGGTGCATGGACATTGCAACCATGGGCAGCCATTGTTCCCCAAACCTTGAAATCCTCACCATCAAATGTCGCCCCTTCTATATACCACAGGAATTTACCGCTGCTATACTAACTGCTGTGTACATACCACCACAAGCAAAGGTTGAGGAAGCTCTGGATGTGCTGTACTCCGCCACTAACACCTGGAGATGGAACACCCCATATCCTGTTTATTGTAACTGGCCCCTTCAATCAAGCCAATCTAAGGAAGGTGTTGCCCAAGTACCACCAGAACATTACCTGTCCCACTAGGGGCCCAAACATTTTAGACCACTGCTGCACCACTGTGAAAGATGCCTACCACTCCACCTCCACCCCCACCCCCAATGGCCTCATTTCGGGAACTCCAACCACAATGCCATATTTCTTCTCCCAGTTAACAGGCAAAAGCTCAAGCAGGACACCCCCTCATGGATACAGGCCCAGTACTGGTCGGATGGGGCAGAGGATGAACTCCGGTGCTGTCTGGAATCAGCTGATTGGGCCCCGTTCAAACAGGCCGCAGGTACCTTGGACGAGTACGCCATCACCATCACAGACTCTATCAGCAAGTGTGTGGAGGGCTGCACACCGAGGGAGTCAATCCGGGTGCTCCCCAACAGGAAACCCTGGATGAATCAGGGCAGACAGAACCTGCTAAAAACCAGGCGTGAGGCCTTCAGATCAGACCTACTCAAATATAAGGAATCCAAGTCTGACCTTCACACAGCCATTCAGACAGTCAAGGACCAATACCGATCCAAACGAGAGACCCAGACAGACACCTGGCGACAATGGGAAGGACTGAATGACATCACAGGTTCTAAAAAGAGACAGTGCAAGATAGCAGACGATGGCTTTGAGCAGACTTTCGGTGGAGAGGTAACACCTATTCCGACAAGTCCTGACACACCTATCCCAACAGTGACTGCATCAGAGGTCGGATCAGTTTTCCTTCGTGTGATTCCAAGGAAAGTGATTGGACCTGACGGAGTACCAGGCCGTGCACTCAGAGCATGTGCTGATCAACTGGCAGAGGTCTTCTCGGATAGCATTAACCTCTCCCTGCGGCAGGCCACTGTCCATGCCTGTTTCAAAAGGGCCAACATCATCCCTGTGCCTAAGAAGGCTCATGCAGCATGTCTCAATGACTACTGCCCAGTGACCCTAACTTCGGTGGTCAGGAAGTGCTTTGAAAGGCTGGTCATGGCATTAATCAACTCCAGCCTCCCCACTACTTTTGACCCACTCCAATTTGCCTAGTGGACCAACAGATCCACATCAGATGCCATACACTTGCCCTTCACTCCTCCCTAGAATATCTTGAGACGAAGAACAGCTACGTAAGAATCCTACTCATTGACTACAGTTCAGCCTTCAATACTATTATCCCCTCGAGACTGATGACTAAACTTAGTGATCTCGGATAAGTCCCACTCTCTGCAACTGGATCCTCAGTTTCCTCACATTGTACCTTTTATATTTTAAACAAGAGTTTGGGGGTCAATCATTTGCTGATACATTTTCAATAGAAATGACTCAACCAATAAGTGTTGACTTGCCAACTCCCATTGCTTTCTCTTCCAGTATAAATTGATGAGTGCAAGATGAAAAGCTTTGGCATTATGTCTTTTTTTTTACACCAATAGCTGACTTTAAAAGTACTAAAATCCTGTCTACAAAAAAAAAGACCCTGAGCTCCCAGTTACCTGCCACTTCAACACCCCTCCCTGTTCCCTGGCCACTCTCTCTGTCTCACGCTTGCTGCAGGGCTCCAGCCAAGCTCAGCACAAGCTGGAAGAACAGCCCCTCATTTTCCATTTGGGGACCCTGCAGTCTTCAGGAATCAATATCAAGTTCAACAATTTAAGGGCTTGAGCTCTCCCATGCCCTTACTACAAGCCCCACACATCAGGCCTTATTATCACATGGTCTGCTATTACGCACTGCCCATTGTTAGCCACTAAGAGTCCCCATTTACAGCTATACACCCTCCTAGCCAGATCATTATGCAGTCCTTGGTCTGTCCAACTGTTCCTCTCTCACACTAGTCTCTAGACCCACCTCCCGTTTACTCCTTAGCCCCTCCCCCACCCTATTTTCTGCAATATAAACCAACATTTTCCGGCCTACCATCAGTCCTGAGGCAGGATAACTTGACCCGAAACATTAACTTTGATTTCTCTCCAGTTGGACCATTCTGTATCACCTGTCCTTCATGGAGAAATTTGCAAAGACCTCAGGCCCATCAGGAAGTGGTCAACTCGTAGCTTCCTCAAGACCTTGAGGGAAAAGGAGAGGGTAGATCCTATCCTGTGTGGTGCCCTGAGCAGAATTCCTCATCATCAGAACTTTCCAACTAGCACCAAGACACTGCTGGGCTGGTGATGAGAAAGGCATTACCTGTAAGACCTTTCATGTATACCTGGTCGGTCTGAGCCACCACGCACTGCCCTCCAAGTGGCTGTGGGGGAGGGTTGAGACTGTCACACATCTCCTGGAATGTGCCTTTGCACAGAAAGTCCAGGGGAAGGTGCAGTGGTATGTGTTGAGGTTGACCCCGAGCAGCTCCGTGACACAGGACTCTGTGCTGTACGGGGGGGGGGAGAGGGATTCCCCAGGACAGACACCGAGACAAACATCGATTGCACCTGGAGGACCATCAACTCAGTGAAAGACGCTCTTTGAATCTGCCCGAACCTTGATGGTCTTCTAGAGCAAGGGGTTGACCCTGACCGAGTGTTACAGACTGGCACATCCCAAGGTCCAGGACCACGTGCTGAGGGGCACACTAAAGCTGGGGGCAGCTGGTGCCAAGGCTCAGTGGGAAAAGTCTGAGGTCATCCTGCTGAAGTTAATTGGGGGCCTGTTCAGTTATCAGATCTGCCCAGTGTCTCAAATATATGTAAATATTTGTATTGTCTGGAAAGAGAAGTCTTTGGTTTTTTGGATAAAGTCCAATGTTTGTTTATTTACTTGAGATGCAACAGAGCCAAACTGCTTCTGCGACAATGTATATATCCAAAGAGATTTTTTATGAATAAAGTATATTTTTGTAATAAAAGAAAATTAACTCTGCTTTCTCTGATCAGACACTGCCGGGCTTGCTGAGCTTTTCCAGCAATTTCTGTTTTTGTTTCAAAGTACTATACTGACTGGGGGACGTTCTTAGATTGTGAAAAGTGCTACATAAATTAGAATTTTTAAAAATGTTTCAGTCCATCCCTGAGATGTTTAACAACAAATGACTAAAACAGAAACTGCTGGAAAAAATCAGCAGGTCTGGCAATGAAAGTAGAATCAACATTTCGGGTCTAGTGAACCTTCTTCAGAACAGAACTGAGATGTTTAGTCCGATCTGGCAGGTTGTACCTGGGGAGGGTTAGAGAGAACATTCTCCCCGTGTCTGCGTGGGTTTCCTCCGGGTGCTCCAGTTTCCTCCCACAGTCCAAAGATGTGCAGGTTAGGTGAATTGGCCATGCTAAATTGCCCGTAGTGTTAGATGCATTGGTCAGGGGTGAATGTAGGGGAATGGGTCCTGGGTGGGTTGCTCTTCAGAGGGTCTTTCTTTAATACAATGGACTGAAATAATTCCACAGAGGCCGGTATCCTGTCACCAAGTCACCCTTTATTTACACATGGAGAGTTTTGCCACAGATCCAGCTCCCTCAGAGATAGACCCCAGAGTGAACAGAACGTCTGACACTCCTGTTTACATCTGTCAGCCAGGGCTCCGCGATTGGATCAGGTTAACAGCCCCAATCAGGGAACTCATATTCTATGAGGTCCAGCTAGCTGACCTCCTTCCAATCACAAATGGACCTTGTATTGTGGGTGATCAGGGGGTGATAAGGCTTATTGTATCTGTTGCGTCCCATTACAGGTAGGCCTTGGGAACATAAAGACCTCCCAATGATTTCCTCCTCTAGAGATGGTCAAACATCAAACAACACCAGGTTATAGTCCAACAGGTTTATTTGAAATTGCAAACTTTTGGAGCTCAGTACCTTTCTCAGGCATGGTCTGATAGAGAGGTATAAGGCACGGTATTTATAAGCAAAAAGTTAACAACTTTAAAACTAGCTGCTCTTGTTGAATCCTTTAATCAGTTTGGAGGTAGACTGCTGATTAAAATGCAAAATCCAGATTCCTTTCAAGTCTTTGTCCCAAGATAATTAAAGATTTTATCAGGTACAGGAGGTGATATCTCAGGTTAAACAATGCACTTTAGGTGTGAGGTGCTGCTTCAAACCTATGATGTAAGCTGAGGTCAGGTTTTATTTTTGACAGAAAGGAATTTTGAAAGAAATAATCCCCCCTTAGAGATTGTGTATGTGTGCATTTGCGTGTGTGTGTGTGTGTGAGAGAGAGAGAGAGAGAGGGAGTCTGTGTGGGAGTATATGATGTGGTGGGGTTACCTGTAGTGAGGCATGAACTTAGGATCACAGGTGAGCCTTTCCTCATGGGTATGGAACTCAGCTATCAGCCTCTGCTCAGTGGTTTTGCATTGTAGCATATCTCAAAGTCTACCTAGAAAAATGCTCACCTGTAGATCGGAACCTGTGTGTCCTGGTACCCCGCTGTGTGTTGATCATTGTGTGGTGTCCATTTCTGTTGTCATAGTGTCTGCATGGTCTCACCAACGTACCATGCCTCGAGGCATCTTTGCCTGCATCATATAAGATAGATGACATGGCTGAGTCACGAGTTAAAAAATTACACAACACCAGGTTATAGTCCAATACAACCACCTGATGAAGGAGCAGCATTCCTAAAGCTAGTGCTTCCAAATACACCTGTTGGACTATAACCTGGTGTTGTGTGATTTTTAACTTTGTACATCCCAGTTCAACACCGGCATCTCCACATCAGGAGTCACATGAGTACCTGCCGTGTACGTAGTAGGTGATGTTCCACATCATCCTCTAGAGATGGTTTGAATAGGCTGGGGGGTGGGATGAGGAGATGAAGGACCAGTTCCCAACTGCTGTAATTCCATGAGTTGCCATTAGGGGGTGGCATTCGTATTGTTGGGCATGTGACATTGTGCATCTGTGGTAGGGGAGACCACTGGGGAAAAAAAACTCTTGAGTGAGGTGAGGATTAGTCAAGGTTAGTCAACTTAGCATGTCTAACAACTTCTGATTTTATCAAGGAAGTGACAGATTTAGTGTGTAGATGAGAGTCGTGCAATTTGTGTAGTCTACACATGGCCTTCAGTAAAGCATTTGACAAGGGCTCACATGGCAGACTGGTTAAGCTAAGGGACCTTGGGATCCAGGGTAATTTGGAAAATCAGATCTAAAATTGGCATAGGAGGCAGATGCTGATGAGCAAAGAGTGTTATTGTCACTGGAACTCTGTATCCAGTTGCATAGTGTTCATTGGTGGGTCTTTTGCTGAATAATGACCTAGACACAAATGTCGCAGGATTGATCAGTATATTTATCGATGGTATGAAAATTATGAAGAGGAAAACTTTAGACAGCAGGATGTTATATACGGCTGAGTAGTGGCAAATGGATTTTAATCCATGAGGTCAGAGGTGATGCATTTTGGAAGGCTTGACAAGGCAGGGGAGTACATGGTGAATGGTAGGACAAGAGGAATTTCACAGGAGCTGAGGGCCTTATGTGTGCATGAACATTGTGAGTTGCATGGTGGCTCAGTGGTTAGCACTGTTGCCGCACAGTGCCAAGGACCTGGGTCCAACTCCACCCTCAGGAGACTGTGTGGAGTTTGCACATTTCCTTGCGTCTCTGCAGGGTTTCCTCTGGGTCCTCCGGTTTCCTCCCACAGACCAAAGATGAGCAAGGTAGGTGGATTGGCCATGCTAAATTGTCCAGGGATGTGCAGGTTAGGTGGATTAGCCCTGGGAAATGCAGGGTTACAGGGACAGGATGAGGAGCTGGGTTGGTGTGGACTCAATGGGCCAAGTGGCTACTTTCCACATTGTAGGGATGCTACCAATCCTTGAAGACAGAAGGACAGGTGAATAAAATGGCTAAAAAGGTTTACAGGATACCTCCCTTTACCCTTCAAAGCACTAGATGGAAGAAGGTTATGATGGGGCAGTATAAGATGCTAGTCAGAGGAGGCAATGACCTCATAGTACTATCGCTGGGTTATGAGAGACCCAGGTAACATCCTAGGCTCGAATACCATGGCAAATGGTGGAATTTGAATTCAATTTTTAAAATTCTGAAATCAAGTTTCATGGTGACTATTGTCAAAACTGCCCAGCTGGTTCATTGATGCCCTTGACCTGGATCTGACCAATAAGTGACTCCAGACCCACAACAACATGGCTGACTCTTAATTGCCCTCTGGGTAATTGGGGTAATGTTGCCCTAGCCAATGATGCTCACTTTGACCGAGTGAAGAAAAAGACGCTGGAGTATTGTGTGCCGTTCTAGTCGTCAGCCTGTCGAAAGGGTCTGACTGCAGCAGACAAGGGGCAGAGATTGACCGTGACACTGCCTGGAGTGACTCAGACTCGAGAGGCTCAGTTTAGATCAGAGAGGGTGGAGGGAGGACCTGATTGAGGACTACAAGGCTCTGAATGGCATAGCCAGGTTGGAAAGGGAGAAACTTTTCCTTCTAGTTAGTGAGGTGAATAAATAGGGGAAACGTTTTTAATGTAAGGGACAAGAGGTTTAGGCAGTTGGAGCAAACCTTTTCTCACCCAGAGGCTGGTAGGTATCAGGGATTCACTGCCTAAAAGGATGTCGGAGGTAGGAAGCCTCCAGCTACTTAAAAGGATATTTATCAGATGCGCACTTGTAACACAATAGCATACAAGACCCAATGCAGGGAAATGGGTCTCGGATTGAGGATGCTCTGACATGGGCTGAAAGGCCTCTATCCGTATTGTGATATCTATAGTACCTAAATACAGCTTTGACATGGTCTCCATAACCAAAGATGAAGCAAGATCTCCACGTGACAATGTTACATTTGAGAACAGCACCTTGGGATTATTGCATCAGTGATAGAGAGCTTGTTACAGGGAATATACAAATCGATGAACTAACTCAGTGCTCCTTTTGAAACACAAAAGCAGCTTGTGAAACTGTTGGGAAAACCACCATGTGCATGATGAAAACGTAGAGTACAGAGTTGGCAAAATTACAAATCTGTGTTCAGCATCCCACAGAATCACAGTGAGGTGAGAAGAATGTGCTCAGAACATGAGGTCCAGACACAAGGCACGTTAGTGAGACATTACTGAGGGGAATTCGGGGTCTGTTCAACCGCTGCTCACTCCTGCCATGTCATGAACAGAAAAAGGCAGACAATATCACTGAGGGCAATTAACAATACCTCCACACCAAGATTTCAGCCAATTACCTCCACATGATCGAGACTCACAGTCTGTAAATAAATAAATTTTCTTTCAGAAAGGAAAGGGATATCATACATGTACCTTGCCTTTAAGGGAGAGTTCACCTTTAAGGACTCTATGTGCTGTGTATGTACAATGTTGCAAATCTAGCAGTTGCACATACACATACACTCAGAAAGCAGATGGAATGTCTGTTTTATTACTTGTAATGCGTTTTACTGTTTTAAATGAACTTTACCATGGAGTTAATCAATCTCTGATGAGTGACTGATCGTTAGAATCACTACACGAACACACCAGAAGGAGGGAGAAATGAAAGTGGAAGAAGAGTAGAGACGGATTAGGGAAGAGGATGAACAGACAACAAAATGCACAGAAGGAGGGAATAAGAATGGAAGAAGGAGGCAAATGGACAGCATTGAGAGTGACAGTCACATTGTTATGAATGTGAACAGTGCTGTTTGCCAGAGATACAAGTGGCCATACTGCATTCCACTCCGACAATACACGAAAGGCAGACTTCAACTTGCAATTCAAAAGATTTTCAACGTGGACAATTCATGGAGGAATTCTTTGACAATAAAATGGAAGGAGACTTTGTTATAATGTTAAGGTAGGTGAGCTATCCTCTTACAGGTGCTAGGCACTGTGCAGTTTCCTCTGAATGTAAATACTGCCACAAGATTCAACAGAACCAAGTGCTGACTCGTTTCTTGGTCAATGACACTATCTCAGGATGTACAGTTCTTACAATGTTTTATCGGGTTTTGAGAAGATTTGTAACTCAGGTTGAGGTTTTGGATGTAGGTTTGCTCGCTGAGCTGGAAGGTTAATTTCCAGACGCTTTGTCACTCTACCAGGTATCATTTTCAGTGGGTCTCACGTGAAGCACTGCTGAAAATTCCTGCTTTCTATTTATATGTTTGGGTTTCTTTAGGTTGGTGATGTCATTTCCTGTGGTGATGTTATTTCCTGTGGTGAAGTCACTTCCTGTTCCTTTTCTCAGGGGGTAGTAGATGGGGTCTAACTCGATGTGTTTGTTGAGTGTGTTCCGGTTGGAATTCCAGGAATTTTCAGCAGTGCTTCTCCTGAGGCTCACTGAGGATGTTACCCAGTAGGTTGACAAAACATCTGGAAATGAATCTTCCAGCTCAGCGAGCAAACCTACATGCAAACATAATATTTTATCCCCATCAAACTTTCCCGGGGCAGGGACAGCATGGGCTTCAGCTCAGGGGATTGAATCTTACCACCTTCTGGCTCAGTGAAAGCTGTGCCGAGTTGTATGGTGGGATTCTCACTGTAAAGACTCAGGAGATTTCTTACCCAACATGCTCCAAAAACTACATACCATGCCCATAAGGGGCTTTCATACAGCCATAGAGATATGCAGCATAGAAACAGACCCTTCAGTCTAATTAGTCCATGCTGACCAGATATTCTAAATAAATCTAGTTCCAATTTCCAGCACTTGGTCCATATTCCTCTAAACCCTTCCTATTCATATACCCATCCAGAGGCCTTTTAAATGTTGGAATTGTACCAGCCTCCACCACTTCCTCTGGCAGCTCATTCCGTACACACACAACCCTCTGTGTGAAGTTGCCCCCTCAATCTCTTTTAAATCTTTCCCCTCTCACCTTAAACCTATGCCCTCTAGTTTTAAACTCCCCTACTCTAGGAAAAAGACTTTGGGTATTCACTCTATCCATGCCCCACATGATTTTAGAAACCTCTATAAGGTCACCTCTCAGCCTCCAATGTTTCAGAGAAAATAGATCTGACCTACATAGCTTCTCCCTATAGCTCAAAGCCTCTAATTCCAGCAACATCCTTGTAAATCTTTTCTGAACCCTTTCAGGTTTAACAACATCTTTCTTATAGCAGGGAGACCAGAATTGAATGCAGTATTGCAAAAGTGGTCTAATCAATGTCCTGTACAGCGACATGACCTCCCAGCTCCTCGTGGAGAGAGTGAGGACTGCAGATGCTGGGGATCAGAGTTGAGTATGTGATGCTGGAAAAGCACAGCAGGTCAGGCAACATCCAAGGACAGTTGACGTTTTGAGCATAAGCTCTTCATCAGGAATGTAGTGATGAAGAGTGTATGCATGAAATGTCGATTCACCTGCTCCTCGGATGCTGCCTGACTGGCTATGCTTTTCCAGCACCACACATTTTGATCCCAACTCCTCTACTCAATGCTCTGACCAATAAAGGCAAACATACTAACTACCTTCTTCACCTGTGACTCCACTTTCAAGGAGGTATGAACCTGAACACTAGGTCCCTTTATTGTCCTTTTGATTTCCAATTCTATCAGCACTTTACCATGTGCTCCTCTGGAACAACTTGCCACTCACCAGATATCCCCCAGAACACTGGCATCCTGGTGCCAACGCCATCTTTAAGAGGCCTCTGCACACCTGGATAAGTACTGGCATTGCAAAGCTCCTAAATGGACATATAGTGTGAATGGAGAAGGGTGAGATGGCACCATGATTCTCAGAGAGGGACCTGGAGGTCCTGCTGGATGGGATCCCATGGCACTACACGCTGGCAGCCTGGCCCTCTGTCCTCACCTCCCGAGGTTGCCCAACAAAACCTCTAGGGTGAATGGGCTCCATTTGGCAGTAACCATTGTCCAGCCCAGCTGCAAAAATAGGGAGTAGTGAGAGCAAAAGGAATAAGAAAAAATCTACTGAAGGCACTTTATGGCATGGTGACAATGCATTGATTATGAATGAGCCTGTGTGAGAGCGAGGGTGCGAGAACGAGGGTGTGAGAGAACGAGGGCGTGAGAGAACGAGGGCGTGAGAGAGTGAGGGTGTGTGAGAACGAGGGTGTACACGAGAATGGGTGTCGAGGAGAATGAGGGTGTATAAGAATGAGGGTGAGGCCAAATATGTGTGAGAATGAGTATGTAGGAGAATGAGAATAACGAGGGTGTTAGACAAGGGTGCATAAGAACAAGTGTGAGCGACAGAACACACATTTAAGAGAACAATTGTATGAATGAGAGAATAACTGAGAAAATGAGGAAAATTAATATGTAGAATGAGTTGTGTGTGAGAAAACAAGTGTGTAGAAGGACAAGTATGTGGGCAAGAGAATGTGTGTAGAAGAATGAGTGTGTGGATGAGTGTTAGTGAGAGAATGTGCACCTAAGTGAGCAAAGTATAAGTGTAGAAATTATTCACATCCCAGTCCTCTGACATCTCCCACACAGACTGAGTCTGGTACACACTCCTGCTCTCTCAGTGGTTATTGGTTATGAGGGACAAGAGAGTTAGAGTGAGAATATGAGTAAGAGAAGGAATGAGGAGACAGTGAGGACTGCGGGTGCTGGAGATCAGAGTCGAGAGTGTGGAAAAGCAGAATCAGTCAGGCAGCATCCGAGGAGCAGGAGAGTTGATGTTTCAGGCATAAACCCATCATCAGGAATCAGAAATGCCCTGATGAAGGGTTTATGCCCGAAATGTCAATTCTCCTACTCCTCGGATGCCAAGAGAAGGAATGAGCAAGATGAAAAGAACCACATACTTAGAGGGAGCAAGAAGCCCAGTGGATGGCTAAGAGTGCTGTGTGGGAGAGTCAGAAAGCCTCCCTTTAGGAACATTGTGAAGTCTCATGTAATAGCTAGATAGATAACTTACAGCACACAGTGCTCCCTGACACTGACTCCCCAAGAGCAGCATCAGTGTTTCCTACACCTTTCAGGTCTGAAGAAGTTACATCAGACTTGAAATGTTAGCTCGGTCTCTCTCTCTCTCTCTCCACAGACACTGCCAGACCTGATGAGTTTGTCCAGCTATTGCCCTTTTCCCATTGGAATGTCACACCTTCCCATCACGGCTATGACCGTTCACTTCGGATGTATGAAAAGGTTGGAGATTCGGGGTAAGGGTTTAGGGAGGATCAGGGCAGACCGAAGTACACGAGTAAACACAAAGCAGATTGTGCACACATATAGCTCCCTGGTGTAACACTGACAGGTTTATTTACATTATTCACATACACTGTACCCAGTAGTTTATTATTATTTCAAGTTAAATAAGAACATGATCACCAGTGATACAATAACCATCGCTCTGCCACTCTCGTCTGTCCGAGTGCCTTTAGCTCTTCACCAATGATATAGAATTAGTGTCAGTTTTAATAAGGTGCACATTAGAGACATTGTCAGCACACGGTGTACAGTACAGGTGAAGAACACTCGTGAAAATGACTGCATCTTCCACAAGGTCACTCTAGAATCTTCCGGGGTCCCATGTTCGCTCCCACCGTCTCCTCATGTAGAAGTTATTTTTCTGTAAACACTTTGAAAAACATTTAAAATAAAAACAGCACAACAAAGTAAAAGGAAGTGTTGCTCGAGAGCTGTGGGGATTTTGTGCGGTCCATGTGGAGTGTTGCCGATAACACGCCTCGCTGTTGTCTCTTCCCCTCTCACTGACGAGCTCTTCCAAATCCAACACTGAGTACAAAGCCGTGCGTGGTGGCTCAGGGTAGGGGGGGGGGTGGGAGTAGCGGAGGGGAGCAGGGGGAGAGGCACATCCCCCTCGGCCCTTCAGAGGATTTCTGAAATGGAACGGAGAGTTGTTATCACCAGAGGTACAGCTTTGAGGTGGGAGGACCGTGTGCTGACTAAGTGTGTTCCTCATGGTCCATCAGGGCACAGAATATTTTCGAATCTGGCCAGAGAATGAGGTACCAGGCCAGGCAGAGGGTCTATTGTGCTAGGTGCCACCTCAAAGCTTCAACTGCCCAACAATCATCATTCCCCATAAGCTTTCCTGTCACTTCCCACCCCTCCCCCACCAAGCACCATTCTCATTTATAATCAATGTTCCTCATCCCTTGCTCCAACAGGAGTGAGGACCTGTGTTTTTACACTTCAGGAAAAAGGCAGAATTCCCTCAGCCCTTGCCCATCAAACACCACCCTAGCCCACCACATTGCCCACAGTCCAAAGATGTGCAGGTTAGGTAGATTGGAGATGCTAAATTTCCCGTATGTCCAGGTGGGTTAGCCATGGGAAATGCAGGATTGCAGGGATAGGGTAGGGGGTGGGTCTGGGTGGGATGCTCTTCGAAAGGTCGGTGTGCACTCGATGGGCTGAATGGCCTGTTTCCACACTGTAGGGATTCTAAATATTTTATATTCCCCATCCAGCTCACTCAATGCTCCTGATCCAACCACAATGACCTCTCATGCTCCCCTTGCCAAGATATGCTCCTCCTAACACCTCCCCCATTACTCCCCACCAATGGAAGCTCCCGACTTACCTGTCACCATTGATTCCTCATGCTGTACCCCAACACCATGCTCTACTCACTCACCTACTATACACTATGCAGAATCAGATAGTGACCACCACGTGTGTGAGATACAAGGGCATATTTCTACTTGGAGACCCGGGACACCATTTCACTGTCGAAACACCTGAACTCCTGCTTATTGACAGCTCTTTGATCTCAGCTGTCACTTTGACAATATCCATTCACACAACAACCAGAGAC
This sequence comes from Chiloscyllium plagiosum, assembly GCF_037043375.1. Classification (NCBI taxonomy): domain Eukaryota; kingdom Metazoa; phylum Chordata; class Chondrichthyes; order Orectolobiformes; family Hemiscylliidae; genus Chiloscyllium; species Chiloscyllium plagiosum. The sequence continues at coordinate 47,058,888 of NW_028270168.1, forward strand.
TTCAAGTACTCAGCAGTTTTACCTGTTGAAACCTGAAGTGTCTGAATGATTGACATTTCCTTTGCCCATTTTAAGGGCTTTTCTTAAAAAAGAAACAAAGTGGCGAGTTATCAATGAATGGGTTTTTTTTTAACGCTTTTCAACCTTTTAAAAGGTTCCCTCGTGCAGACAATCGTCCATGACCCCTCTGAGGTGCCATGAGGCTATGGTACTTTGAAAGGCATGCCCATCTCTTTGTGAGCAGTAGGACAGGGATTGCACATCCCTACAATGGAGCTGGCCATGTTGGGCACCTGCAATGGGAACCTTGAGAGACCCTGGAGTGCAGTTGCGAATCTTAAATTCTGATGCCATTATTAAACAGCTTAGGAATCATCCTGACCCCTGCTTAAACGCACCGACCCCCTCTCTCTCATTAACACAAACACAATCTCTCTCTGTTTCCTTTCCTCTGCAGCATCAGGCCTCACTATTGCACACGACACTTTTCAGTACCTGCTACATGCTGGGATTGGATTCCTGTTGTTTTCTTAATGAAGGAACTTTCTTCCTCAAACACGATGATGGGATTGACTGGAATCTCGTCAGCTGTGTGACTGCTGAGACATTCTTTCTCGCCATTACTCTCCACGCTCTCCTTTAAACAGCTTGTGTGATTCGAAAGCTCAATGATCTCTTCAAAGGCCCGGGATTCCATCTCCTTGGGGCAGATCCCGTTTTCCTGCTGCCTCAACTGCACAGTGTTGTTGACGACCGCTTGCTTCTCACAGCCATCTTCTTTAGGAGGGACTCTAATGAGTACAAGAAGCTGGCCTTTAGTTTCCCCTTCCTGTGTGCTCCCCTTCCCTCCCATCTTCCCCATCTTAAATTCAGTCTGAATGAAAATACCTCCTCATTACAAACGCCTTCAAGCCTGGGGGTGGAAGCATCAAACTATGGGCAAGGTTACATAGGTGAGGCTTGTATTGCTTTGATAATAGAGGAGTGAGGGGAATGGTGATCAAAATGTTTAGCTGGTTAAAAGATCTGACTCTCCATCTCCCTAATGGGGGGTGGAGTGGGATGGGGAAGTCTAAAATGAGGGCTGTAACCTTAAAATGACAGTTAGGCCGTGCAGGGGCGATGCCCTCCTGTGCTCACAGTGTGGTGGAACTCTGGGGAGGATGTGAATGGGCCCACTGAAAATTTCAGAACTTAAGTTGCTCAGATTTTTGTTGGGAAAGAGCACCAACGATTAAGGGATAAAGTGAGACCAACAGCTAAAGTGGAGACCAGCCAAGAAACAACTGAATGACAAAATGTGCTGGAGGAGCTGAATGGCCTCTTGTTTCGATAGGCCCAGAAGCCTCATAGAGATACAGTCACAGAGTCATGCAGTACAGAAACAGACCCTTCAGTTCAACTCGTCCATGCCAACCAAGTTTCCCAAACTAAACTAGTCCCACTTGCCTGTGTTTGGTCCATATCCCTCAAACCTTTCCTATTCATGTCCCTCTCCAAATGTCGTTTAAATGCTGTGACTGTACATGCATCTACCACTTCCTCTGGCGGTTAATCCCACACATGAACCACTCTCTGTATGAATAAGTTGCCCCTCAGGTGCCTTAGAAATTTTCCTTCTCTCAACTTAAAAACATGCCTCCTGGATCTAAGCTCCCACAGCCCAGGGAAAAGACCTTTGCCATTCACCTTATCTCTGCCCCTCATGATTCTATAAGGTTATCCCTCAACCTCCTTCGCTCCAGTGAAAAAAGTCTCAGCCTATCCAGTCTCGATTATGGATAGGCTCGATTGAGAGAGTGGCTCGATTGTGGATCATGGTATGACAGAGAGTGGTTGAGATAAACGTAGAGAATATTCATTAAATGCTTAAGGGGGAAAGGAATAGAAGGATATGTTAACAGAATGAGGTGACATAAGGTTGATATAAGGTTTGTGGGTGGCACGGTGGCACAGTGGTTAGCACTGCTGCCTCACAGCGCCAGAGACCAGGGTTCAATTCCTGACTCAGGCGACTGACTGTGTGGAGTTTGCACATTCTCCCCGTGTCTGCGTGGGTTTCCTCCGGGTGCTCCAGTTTCCTCCCACAGTCCAAAGATGTGCAGGTCAGGTGAATTGGCCATGCTAAATTGCCCATAGTGTTAGGTGAAGGGGTAATGTAGGGGAATGGGTGGGTTGCGCTTCAGCGGGTTGGTGTGGACTTGTTGGGCCGAAGGGCCTGTTTCCACATTGTAAGTAATCTAATCTAAAGGCTGAAGGAGACTGGAACGGAGAATAATCACTGACATTGATCTGTTGGGCTGAAAGACCTGTTTGTCTGCTGTAAATTCTATAATTCCAGCTATGTAAGATGTTGAGGAAAGCAAGGACTGTAGGGTCAATGAGTAATGAAAATCTGGTTACAAATGGAGTTGACGACTCAGGACTCAAAGATGCACAATCTGTATGGATAAGAGGAGAGAGAACAGCCAAGTTCCAAACACCATTCCCACTGTCAAATGGACTTGAGCCCAAAACCCCTGGGTCTCAATTGATACTGTCCTTCAGGTAGTCAGATGGAAGCAACGATACTCTGATACGAAGATTTTGGAAACACAGTTAGCAGACAGGGGGAGGTTTCATCAAAGGGTAGTTCATAGGTGATCGACTGAAGATAAGAGAGGGCTAAATGATCTTTTCTTGCCAGGAGTTTGGGTATTGGGATGAAAGCTAAACAGGTTTAAAAATGGATTTTAAATTGAATGAGTTAATTAATTAATTGAATTGGCTTCCAATTGTAGATCTCTTTAATCTTCAACAGATGTTGGGTGAATACACGCACATCCTGAAACTACTGTGATTCTCACTCCTTTGATTTCCGCCGTGTCAGCAAGCCAATGGAAAGACTGCGTTTGTGTTTGGACTTACCCCAGCTCCCCAAGAGGGCGATCCTGTGATGGAAGGTCTGTGGTGCTAATAGAAGAGTCTCCAACCTGGTGTTCAGCTGGTATCTCCTGCTGAAATTCACTCTTCACACAAACAGGACCAATCTCTGCAGAAACCAGAACAGGCTTTCAAAATTCCACACTGACAGGACCTACCTACTCCAGGCCAGAGAGACAACGCACCATCTTTACAAAATGGGAGCTGCACAGGCACTACTCAATCAGGTTTATAACAGTATCAGCACGTTGTAATTAAAGAAATCCTTACATTGCTTTCAGGCTTGGAGACAGTAAGGACAGAAGGTGCTGGAAGCCAGAGTCAATAGATGTGAAGCTGATAGATCACAGCAGGTCAGACAGCATCCGAGGGGCAGGAAAATCAATGTTTCAGTTTGAAACCCATCATCAGGACTGGGGAGGGGGAGGGAGCCCAGAAGTATACAGAGGGAGGGGATGGGGCTGGGGGAAGGATAGGTGGGATGGTGATAGGTGGATGCGGGCAGGGGGTTATTGTAATTGCTGTATCTGCCTTCTGCTGGCCATCATCCATCGCCTAATGCATTTCTTCTTCAATTATCCATCTAACTATCTCATTGCAAGCTAAAAAAAGCTTGCTGTGAGCTTTAAAATTCACTTCCCATTCTTTTATCTCCTTAGGTTTTGCTCCCCCAGTTTAATTTCAACTTAAATTTAATTGTAACTTAAGTTCTATGAACTGAAGTGCTTTTCTTGACTTTCTCTCCGGACTGTACACCTTTTCCTCCCTCCTTTTTCACTCAAAATTCCTCTCTACTTAGCAACAGGGGAATGACAGGACAATAAAAGATCACTACTACCCTGCTTGTCCCCTGATATACCAACCATTGATTAATAATAAAAGTCAATAACTTATCAATGATTTTACAACACATGGTGAGAAAAGCCCCCAGTGGGGGACCACAGCACCCCAGTCCCCTGTTTTCCCAAGAATACCACACTTCGCATATGTCAACTTCCAATTTCTCCTTCATCGTATCTCAAAGGGCTGAGCACCAACTCTCGCTCCTGTGTAAGTAGGCCCCAAATTGTAGCATATTGATAAGAATCAAATAAATATTCCTAAGATTATTCTAAACACTCAACTGTGAGGCATCAATGTTACCTTTAGAGTCATGTACTGTAGTGAGCATGAAGTCAGAGTGTGCAGAAGGATGCCACTCACCTGACAGCCAAAGCTAACCCTTGGATGGACTTGTCCAATTAGTTACATCCCCCTGCTCTTTGCCCATTTTGCTGCGTTTCTCCCACTGACTTGCTTTTCTCATTTGCAAATGCTTTTCCATTTTGCTTTTGAAAGTTTCTCTCCAAACAACTTCAGTTGCCTTTTCAGGATATACTGTGATCCCAGTTTTTTAAAAATTGACCGACACATGACCTCAAGATGGTGAGCAGCCCATTGTTATCGTGGGCCTGTTCCAGGGCTATTTGCATTCAATTCACCTGAAGGCTTTTCGAGACAAACTATGTCTAATGTATCTTAATGTGCACATTTGTCAGGATTGAATTCCTACTTTGCTGCTTGTCTGCCCTGATCTATGATTTGTATCAAACATTTGGCTAATCATTAACTATATTCAACTCGCTTTGTGATCCTTTAATATTACATTGAAGATAGATGTAATGGCTGGCTGGCATTCAGACTACTTGCAAACAAAAGTCAGTGGCTCATGACCAGAACTCTGCAGACCTTGTTCAAACACCATCTCCTACTTGATGTTACAGCCTCGCTATTTCTTTTGTTAAATTCCCCTCCCACTCTGTTACTTTCAGAGTTTGAAAAAGTAACCTGTGTTTGGAAGTGCAAATCATGCAAATTAACCGAAATGAATGCTTTGACATCTGTCTTCAGTCTGGAGGGCTGTGACCAGCAGTTTGCCACAGGATCAGTTTTATTTTGTAAGTTATATAAACGATTTTGATGTGAACATAGGACGTATAGTTAGTAAGTTTGCAGATGACATCAAAATTGGAGGTGCAGTGGACAGCGAAGAAGGTTACCTCAGAGTACAACAGGATCATGATCAGATGGGCCAATGGGCTGAGGAATGGCAGATGGTGGTTAATTGAGATCAATGTCATTTTGGTAAGGCAAATCAGGGCTGGACTTATACACCTAACAGTACGTTGCTGTGTTGCTGAACAAAGAGACCTTGGAGTGCAGGTTCATGGTTCCTTGAAAGCGGAGTTGCAGGAGAGTGAAAAAGGCATTTGGAACGCTTGTCTTTATTGGTCAGTGTACTGAGTAAAGGAGTTGGGAGGCCATGTTGTGACTGATTAGGACACTGTTAGGACACTTCAGGAGTACTGAGTTCAATTCTGGCCCCTTTGTATAATTACAACATTTAAAAGGCACCTGGATCGGTACATGAGTAGGAGGGGTTTAGAGAAATATGGGCCAAGTGCTGGCAAATGGAACTAGATTAATGGAGGATATCTGGTTGGCATGGGCGAGTTGAACCAAAGGATCTGTTTCCGTGTTGTACATCTCTATGCCTCCCAGCAGAGAAACAACAGAGACAATATACTTAGGGAGAAGGAGTGTGAAGTTAGTGATAGGATTAACAGTGAGAAATGAAATATGAAGGGGTTCAGCACATTTTAAATTTAGATAAAAGTCAGCAGGCCTGGACGACATGTACCCAACAGGACGAAGAGAAGCAAGAGAATAAATAATGGCAGCTGTGACCATTTTTCAATCCTTTCTGGTCATGGGTGTGGTGCTAGAGAGGGCTAACATTGTTCTGTGTTCTAAAAAAAGCAAGGAAGGGCAGACTGTGTAATTACAGGTCAGCCAGCTTAACTTGGTGGTGGGCAAATTACAGGGTAAAATTCTGAGACACTACAAATCATCATTTAGAAAAGCATGGATTAACTGAGGACAGTACTTGTTCAGGGAAGCTGAACAACTTGGACTGAATTTTCCTTTTGAGATGATAACAAGTTAAATGCAGGTATAACACATTTGATGGATTCTATATGGATTTTAACACAGATTGATAGGGTTTCTGATGGCAGTCTGGTCAAGAAAGCAAAAGCTGATGAGATTTTGAGGCAAGTGATATGTGGCAAATTGCATCCAAAATGGGCTCAGAGTCAGGAAGCAAAATTATGTTTAACAGGGATATTGATGATCGAATGGATAATGCTCCCAGTGAGGTTCTGCAGATCTTAGCACCGGATCCTTCGCTGTTTGTGGTATACATCAATGGTTTATACATAAATGTACGGTGACAAAGTGAGGACTGCAGATGCTGGAGATCAGAGCTGAAAATGTGTTGCTGGAAAAGCGCAGCAGGTCAGGCAGCATCCAAGGAACAGGAGAATCTCCTGTTCCTTGGATGCTGCCTGACCTGCTGCGCTTTTCCAGCAACACATTTTCAACATAAATATACGGTGTCTGATTAAGCAGTTGGCAGGCGATACCAGAAATGGTTGATAGTGAGGAAGTCTGCAGGAAACAAACAATAGATTTTCAGGTGAACAGGGTTGTGGCAAATGGAATACCATTGGGACAAGTGTGAGGCACTGCATCTGCGGACGGCAAACAAGGCTATGGAGTACAATAGAATAAACTGAAGGGGTAAAACAACAGAGAGACCTCGAGGTGTTAAGTGTGCTGATTCCTGAAGATACATAGACAGGGCGACAAGCATACACACCAGTTAGACCATAGTTAGAGCATACGCTTTGCATTACACTTACAAAGTAAGAGTGGCTCAAGGAAGATGTCGGAGATAGTGGGAACAGAGGCCTGAGGGAGGGTGTCGGAGATAGTGGAACAGAGGCCTGAGGGAGGGTGTCGGAGATAGTGGGAACAGAGGCTTGAGGGAGGGTGTCGGAGACTGTGCGCACAGAGGCCTGAGGGAGGGTTCAGTGATAGTGGGAACAGAGGCCTGAGGGAGGGTGTCGGAGATAGTGGGAACAGAGGCCTGAGGGAGGGTGTCGGAGACTGTGCGCACAGAGGCCTGAGGGAGGGTGTCGGAGATAGTGGGAACAGAGGCCTGAGGGAGGGTTCAGAGATAGTGGGAACAGAGGCCTGAGGGAGGGTGTCGGAGACTGTGCGCACAGAGGCCTGAGGGAGGGTTCAGTGATAGTGGGAACAGAGGCCTGAGGGAGGGTGTCGGAGACTGTGCGCACAGAGGCCTGAGGGAGGGTTCAGAGATAGTGGGAACAGAGGCCTGAGGGAGGGTGTCGGAGATAGTGGGAACAGAAGCCTGAGGGAGGGTGTCGGAGACTGTGCGCACAGAGGCCTGAGGGAGGGTTCAGAGATAGTGGGAACAGAGGCCTGAGGGAGAGTGTCAGTGATAGTGGGAACGGAGGCCTGAGGGAGGGTATCAGTGATAGTGGGAACAAAGGCCTGAGGAAGGGTGTCAGTGATAGTGGGAACGGAGGCCTGAGGGAGGGTATCAGTGATAGTGGGAACGGAGGCCTGAGGGAGGGTGTCAGTGATAGTGGGAACGGAGGCCTGAGGGAGGGTGTCAGTGATAGTGGGAACGGAGGCCTGAGGGAGGGTGTCAGTGATAGTGGGAACGGAGGCCTGAGGGAGGGTGTCAGTGATAGTGGGAACGGAGGCCTGAGGGAGGGTGTCAGTGATAGTGGGAATGGAGGCCTGAGGGAGGGTGTCAGTGATAGTGGGAACGGAGGCCTGAGGGAGGGTGTCAGTGATAGTGGGAACGGAGGCCTGAGGGAGGGAGGCAGAGACTGTGGCACCTAAGGTCCAAGCCAGGATGTCAGAGACAGTGAGACCCGAGGCCTGATGGAGGGAGTCGGAGGCAGTGGGACCTGAGAGTTAGACAATTTAGCATGGCCAATCCACCTAATCTGCACATTTTTGGATTGTGGGAGAAAACCGGAACACCCAGAGGAAACCCACGGAGACATGGGGAGAACATCTGTGTGGAGTTTGCACAGTCACCCAAGGAATCATACCTGGGTCCCTGGCACTGTGAGGCAGCAGTGCTAACCATTGAGTCAGTGGGGAATGTTGCCAGGAACACTAACTATGAGAAAAATTGGATAGTCTGGAATTAAAAGTTAAGGCACAACTTTCCATGGATTTGAACTTAATTAGAAGTCTCTCATGTGGAACTTCATCAAAAGCATTCTGAAGTGTCACATAAACTAGACAATATTAGTTCCTAGAAATGTGAAAAACTACCTCAGCAACACTATCCATTTTATAGCCACGCTGTAATTTCTGTTTAGAAATTCAAATTGCTCTGCCCAGGTTCACAATCTTACTCTTTCTAATTTACTGCTGATGGTTTGCGTTATTTCCTGAGTGGTTACTTTCTGCTTCATAATTCATCCCCTCACCCATCAGCTTTGTAAACGTATACGAGCATACTGTTTAGCATTTGGGCTCCATACAAGAAAAAGAATATTGAGGCAGTAAGGGGATGTTGCACAGTGAGAGAAAAGACACAGAAAATGAGAACAGAAAGCCTCGAGATTAGCCAACAACACAAAAGGTGTGCTAAAAATTCTGAATGGGGAGTACTGATTGGAGGGAAGCAGAGTGCTGCTAGTGATTGAGCGAGTCTAGACTGAGGGATTGTTTGAGGGAAGTAGGAGAGATCGATGAAGGGGGTCTGGAATGAGAGATCGATGAAGGGGATCTGGAATGAGAGATCGATGAAGGGGGTCTGGAACGTGGGATAAGATGATGGGATTTGAATAGGAAGTGTGAGAATTATTTCAATAAAGGAAAGAAACTTTTGAACATTGAAGAACAGGTTAAACTATTAAAGGAAAAAGGAAAATGGTGGAATATGGGTGGGAACCTGGGAGGGCAGATTCCAATGTAGCAGACTGTGTGTAAGCTTTATGCAAAATTTCGAAAGACCCGGTAAAGAGAAACTCCTCATGCTGCAGTGAGAGTGTGATGTTCCTCCAGACTGGAGCTGATCGGAAAAGGAGGTTAGCTTTCTCATCTTTCCCCATCCCCGACCCTTCCCATCTTACCCTTTGGCTCTGCCTTTGTCTCCTTGTCATCTGGCTCCCCGTCAGCAGTTGACTTTTTGTCATCTTTCTACAGGAGGGAAGAACAAAGAAAGTTCCTCAATCTTCATTGAGTCATATAAAACATCACAATTCCAGCCACTGGCAAGGCAGTCAGAGCCAGAGGCAATTCCATCCACCAATCAGGCAAGAGACCAAGGGTGGCGGTAGCAAGCAGCAACTCCCCCCACCAATCAGGAAAGAGAATGACAGCAATGGTAACCAGAGGCAACTCCCTCCACCAATCAGCCAAGAGGAGAGTGCTAACAGCTACCAGCACCCAGTTCCAATAATTAGCGTTGAAGAAAGCTGGGACAGCTGTTGCCAAGCATCTCCATCAGGCAGCTATCACCAACAGAGCAGAGCTAGCCATCAGCAAGCATCTCCACCAAATAGCCACCACGAACAGAAAAGTACGAGTCATCAGCAAAAGTCTCCACCAATCAATGATCGTCGCCACAGCAGCGATAGCGATCAGCAACCATCTTCATCAATCAGTGATCACCATGACAACAGTCACAGTCATCAGCAAAGGTCTCAGCCAATCCGCAATTACCATCAGGTCAGTGAAACCAAACGGCAAATGTCACCACTAATCCGTCAGTACCATCAGAGTGAACTTAGATACTGGCAACACTCCCCAGCGATTGGAGATTGGCATCAGAGCAGCAATAGTCCTCAGCAACCATCTCCACCAATCAGTGATCAGCGTCAGCGCAGCAACAGCCCTCGTCAACCACCACCACCAATCAGTGATCAGCGTCAGCGCAGCAACAGCCCTCGTCAACCACCACCACCAATCAGTGAGCGGCATCAGCGCAGCAACAGACCACCACTACCACCAATCAGTGATCAGCGTCAGCACAGCAAAAGCCAACAGCAAGTATCTCCACCAATCAGTGATCAGCGTCAGCACAGCAAAAGCCAACAGCAAGTATCTCCACCAATCAGTGATCAGCGTCAGCACAGCAAAAGCCAACAGCAAGTATCTCCACCAATCAGTGATCAGCGTCAGCACAGCAAAAGCCAACAGCAAGTATCTCCACCAATCAGTGATCAGCGTCAGTGCAGCTATAGTCCTTGGCAACCACCTCCACGCTTCAGTGATCGGTATCAGAGCAGTGTTAGCCAACATCAACCACCTCCACCAATCAACCAGCTTGAGTCACGCCATGTCAGTCAGTGGCAATGGCTTCAAAGCAGTAAGGGTCAAAGTGAGAACTGTTACTCCTGTAACTACACGATTACTGAGATCAGTAAACCAGAGAACCAAGGTGCACCTATCAAAATCGAGCTCTATCGCCCAAAGTACAGGAGCCGAGCATCAATCCGGACATGGCCGCAGCAACCAGGCGACACCAGCAGGACAGTGCCACCAATCAGAATCTCCATACACCGCCTTGTCTCCCAAAACGAGTACAAAGACACAAAGTAACCCTGACATGGTCAAACCAACTTGATCCACTGGGCACACGGAACCAGTTGTGAACGTTGATTCTTCAGTGAAAGAAAATAAAAAAACAACTAAAGTCTTTCTCTCATTATTACATAGACACTGTTAAGCAGAACCATCTGGCCAAGAGCACAGCCCCATCATTGTGGTCAATCTCCGTACCTCTGCAATGCGCTTGCGTAACAAGTATCCACAAACCTCAGTACGATCACTTCCCGCTCATCTCCAGTCTCAGCATCTCTCTGAGGGGAACAGCATTGCAGACTTGCAGTACCCTTCAATGTCAGCAATGCTTCCTGAGATCATCCCCTTATTTTAGACACACACCTCCCCACCCCACCAACCCTCCTACCACCAAATGCCATTTCATCTCTCCTTATTTAATCACCTCAAACTGATCCAATAGAATATCTTTAACACACTGAAAAAAAGTTAAACACTTGCATGTGTGTGTAAAACGCCACAACACATCCCAAACTTACTGCTCACAAAGAGCTTTTAAAGTGCACTCACTGCTGGGAGGTGGGAGACCTGGCATGAACACAGCAAGATCCCACAAACAGTGGATGTGATGATGACCAGACAATTTGCTTTCAGAATGCCAAATAAGGGGTGACCAATGTCCAAGGCATCCAGGCCAAATTCCTTACTCTTTTAAAAAAAATAATGTGGAACATTTTGTATCCACCTCAGGGGGGCGATGAAGCCTCAGTCTAATGCCTCATTTAGCTGATGGTGTTTCTGACAGCACAGCCTACCTTCAACACAGATTTGGAAGATCAGCCTTAATTTTTGTGTTCGAGGATCAGGAATGGGACTTGAACCCACAAGCTGCTGGCTCAGATGTGAGTCATGACGGAACAGGCAAGTGAGAGCTCCAGCCTTCTTTATTAGAATTAGAATCCTTACAGTGTGGAAACAGGCCATTGGGCCCAACAAGTCCACACTGAAACTCTCCAAACCCCATTCCCCTCCCCTATTACTCTACATTCCCCCTGATTAATGTACCCAGCCTACACATCCCTGAACACTACGGACAATTTAGCACAGCCAGTTCACCCAACCTGCACATCTTTGGACTGTGGGAGGAAACCAGAGCACCCAGAGTAAACCACACAGACACAGGGAGAATGTGCAAACTCCACACAGATAGTGGCCCAAGGTTGGAATCCAACCTGGGTCTCTGGCGCTAAGAGGCAGCAGTGCTAACCACTGAGCCACCGTTATAGGGCTGGTCATTATACTGAACTCATTTTGAACAGTGCTGTGTTCCCCCAAAGTTAAACACATCATCTCTTTGGTTAGATTTTCAAAACATTTTCACTCTTAGATGGGATGTAGGCATCATTGGAGATCACCAGCATTTGTTGCCCAACCCTAACTGTCCTTGAACTGATTGGCTTTGTAGGCCATTTTAATCTGGGAATGAACCTGGGTCTGGAGTCACATGCAGATGAGACCAGGTAAGGGGGTCAAGACATTCTTCCTAAAAGGGTATTACTGAATCAGATGAGTTTTTTATGACAATTGACAGTGCCATCATTATCATTTAATCATTATATTCAGATTGGATTGCAATTTTACCATCCACCAAGGTGGCATTCAAATCTATGTCCCCAGAACATTAGCCTGGATTAACTAACCCTGTATCACCACTGCCTCCCCACTGCAGCCAATACTTTAAATGGGGTCTAACCCAAGCTCTTTACATCTGTGAAATAACTTCCAGCACTTTGTTCTCCAACCTTACTGAGTTGGCGGCACCATTCCATGAGACTTTTTAACAATGTCTCTTGTACCTGTCCCTGGGTTTCTGGAGACTTCAGTACTTGGGCCCTAATAATTGCTGCATTCCCCCAGCACCTAGAGAATGGCCTAATCGATTTTGTATATATCCAAATCACAGGTTTTCCATACATTCAAACGATTTAAAACCAACACATTTATATTCATGTCTATTGCGAGAAAAGTAAGGAATAGTGCAAATGGAAGGTCTCTGTAATATTTGAGAGAGAGAGAGAGAGAGACATACCTTATCCAGACAATCTGACCTCCTGGTCCTTTTCATAATCTGTTCCAGGCGCTGCAGACAGAGATAAAGGAAATACACTGAATGAACTGGCTAGACAAGATGCAATTATCACCCTTTAATCTGCTGGACTGAGTAAAAACTGTCCACAGTCTTTGGACAGGGTCCTGCTGCTTGTTATTATCCCAAAGCAAATCCACTCAATGCAATAATGAGGGTTCACAGCCTGGATTCACTCACAGGCCTCAGGACCTCAGCTGTGTCATCTCTGGAATAATTTCATCTTGCCCCTGCCCCTGCCACCTCCACAAACCTCAGACTTCAACCCCACCCCACCTTCCCAGTATTACTGCAGCACGATTCAGCTCCACTCTTTTGCTCTCCTGCTTTCAGGTCTCTCTTATGGGAATATAGCATATTTCATAGCCCACCTGACCCCATCCACCCCTGCCATGTCCTCCAATGGCATGAGGTGGGGGAGAGACCCCAGGACTGGGGTGGGGGAAGCTGGCAGCCAGGGGGTATGACAGGGAGAGGGCACTGGGTTTGTGGTTGGGGGCAGTGTGGGTTAGATGGCTCTGTGCTTGGAGGTGAGTCACTGTGCTTGGGAAAGTATGGGAGGAAGGGGCTGCTGGGCTCAGATTGACCTGTGCCCAGTCCATGGGCGAGACTGGGTGCAAGTGTCAGGGGCAGTATGGAGGCCCTGATCCTGATGGTGATATTTGAGCAGGTTGGTACACTGGGTTAGTACAGCAGATTGGTACACTGAGATGGTACTTTGGGTTGGTGCAGCCGGTTGTCCTTGAACTGATTGACACTCTAGGTCATTTCAATCTGGGAATAAGTCTGGGCCTGGAGTCACATGCAGACTAGACTGGTTGGTATGCTGGGTGGTACACTAGTACACAGCATCCCCTGGCTAGTGACAGAGGTTCCCGTGAAGGGGAATCAAGAGTAGAGGTAGCAGCAAACACACAGAGACAGCCACATGACTGGGAAAGATTCCTTGAAGATCTTTTGCAGCATTCCACATCTGCCCCTTCGCCCGTGGGACATGGGCACGGTTGTCCCTGTCTGTTCCTGGTGGCTCGAGGACACAGTGAGGGCCCTGGGCTCAGACAGCCAATCACTTCCTGGGAGACCATCAACAATGCAACTGGCCCTTTCTTAAGAAAGGGGCACTTTCAGAAGTTGGAATCAGTAGAACTATAAAATGGGTTGAAAATCATCAATACCATGGCAACATGGTTATAGTGCAGTAGTCATAGCGAGCATGTTCACAGCCGGGAGTTACCTTCCTTCTCGCTGACCGTTCCTGCTCTTCCTTCTGGAAGTGTCTCTCTCGTTCCAGTCTTTGTTTCTCTGCCTCCTCACGTGCTCGAGCCTCTGCCTCTTCTCTCTGAGGATAGGAGGATCAGTAATGTTAGTTCCTCTCAGATTAATGGCTTCAATGTCCTCCTGCGTCTGTGTGATTCCTTGGGATTACAGTGAAGCCCTCATTAATCCTCCTCCCCATCCCTGTGAGAACGTTATCTTTGGGTGGCTGCATGTCCTACTCAGGGAGATATTGGTCAGTGTAGGCCAGGAGGTCATAAGAGTTATTTGGATGTCCAGCATGAAAACAGACAACTCGGTCCAACCCGTCCATGCTGGCCAGGGATTGAGAACGAAGTTATGGATTTAACATATCTGGCAAAAAGGAACAAAATCTGAGGGAAGACAAATCTTTTTCACACAGTGAGAGTTAAGGTCTGGAGTGTGCTGTGTACTGAATTAATAGAGTCACAGAGATGTACAGCAGAGAAACGGTCCAACTTGTCCATGCCGACCAGATATACTAACCTAATCTAGTACCATTTGCCAGCACTTGGCCCATATCCCTCTAAACCCTTCCTATTCATATATCCATCCAGATATCTTTTAAATGTTGTAATTGCGCCAGCCTCCACCACTTCCTCTGACAGCTCATTCCATGCACACACCACCTTCTGCATGAAAAGGTTGCCCCTTAGGTCCTATTTAAATCTTTCCCCTCTCATCTAAAACCTATATCCTCCAGTTTTGGACTCCCCCACCTCAGGGAAAAGACCTTGTCTATTTAACCCTATCCATGCCTCTCATGATTTTATAAACCTCTACAAAGGTCACCCCTCAGCCTCTGACGGTCCAGGGAAAACAGCCCCAGTCTATTCAGCCTCTTCCTATAGATCAAACCCTCCAATCCTGGTAACATCCTTGTAAATCTTTTCTGAACCCTTTCAAGTTTCACAACACCTTTTGGAAGGAGACCAGAATTGCACGCAATATTCCAAAAGTGGCCAAACCAATGTCCTGTACAGCCGCAACATGACCTCCCAACTCTGACACTGACCGATAGAGGAAAACATACCAAACGCCTTCTTCACTATCCTATCCACATGTGACTTCACTTTCAAGGAGCTATGAACCTGCACTCCAAGGTCCCTTTGTTCAGCAACACTCCCCAGGAACTTACCATTAAGTATATAAGTTCTGCTTTTCCAAAATACAGCACCTCATTTTTATCTAAATTAAACTCCATCTGCCACTCATCAGCCCATCTGATCAAGATCCTATTGTACTCTGAGGTAACCTTCTTTGCTGTCCACTACACCTCTCATTTTGGTGTCATCTGCAAACTTACTAACTATACCTCCTACATTCACATCAAAATCATTTATATAAATGATGAAAAAAAGCAGCGGATCCAGCACCGATCCTTGTGGCACTCCACTGGTCACAGGCCTCCAGTCTGAAAAGCAACCCTCCACCACCACCCTCTGTCTTCTACCTTCGAGCCAGTTCCGTATCCAAATGGCTAGTTCTCTCGGTACTCAATGAGATCCAACCTTGCTAACCAGTCTCCCATGAGGAACCTCACTGAATGCCTAACTGAAGTCCATATAAATCACGTTCATTGCTTTGCTCGCATCAATCCTCTTCGTTACTTCTTCAAAAAACTCAATCAAGTTCATGCGACCCGATTTCCCAATGTTTGCATAAAGATTTGTAGCTTGGGTGCTGGTTGTCATTGTTGTGAGTATGTTCACTGAGCTGGGAAGCCCACGCTGATGTCAGGCTCACTGGTCTATAATTCCCTGGCTTTTCCTTACCACCCTTCTTAAATAGTGGCGCCACGTCAGCCAACCTCCAGTCTTCCGGCACGTCACCTGTGACTATCGATGATACAAATATCTCAGCAAGAGACCCAGCAATCACTTCTCTAGCTTCCCACAGAGTTCTAGGGTACACCTGATCAGGTCCTGGGATTTATTCAACTTTATGCGTTTTAAGACATCCAGCACCTCCTCCTTTGTAATATGGACATTTTTCAAGATGTCACCATCTATTTCCCCACATTCTATATCTTCCATGTCCTTCTCCACAGTAACCTCTGATGCAAAATAGTCATTTACTATCTTCCCCATCTCCTGCGGTTCCACACATAGGCTGCCTTGCTGATCTTTGAGGGGCCCTATTTTCTCCCTAGTTACCCTTTTGTTCTTTGGATTCTCCTTAACCCTATTTGCCAAAGCTATTGCATGTCCCTTTTTTGCCCTCCTGACTTCCCTCTTATGTATACTCCTACTGCCTTTATGCTCTACTAAGGATTCACTCAATCTCTGCTGTCTGTACCTGACATATGCTTCCTTCCCTTTCTTAAACAAACCCTCAATTTCTCTTATCATTCAGCATTATGTACATTCATCAGCCTTGCCATTCACCCGAACAGGAACATACTGTCTCTGGACTCTCATTATCTCATTTCTGAAGGCTTCCCATTTTCCAGCCGTCCCTTTACCTGCAAACATCTGCCCCCAATCTATTTTTGAAAGTTCTTGCCTAATACTGTCAAAATTGACCGTCCTCCAATTTAGAACTTCAACTTTTAGATCTGGCCTATCCTTTTCCATCACTGTTTTAAATCTAATAGAATTATGGTCGCTGGCCACAAAGTGCTCCCCCACTGACACCTCAATCACCTGCCCTGCCTTATTTCCCAAGAGTAGGTCAAGTTTTGCACCTTCTCTAGTAGGTACATCCACATACTGAAACAGAATTTTTTTTTGTACACACTTAACAAATTCCTCTCCATCTAACCCCTTAACACTATATGGCAGTCCCAGTCTATGTTTGGAAAGTTAAAATCCCCTACCATAACCACCCTATTATTCTTACAGATAACATCTTCTTACAAATTTATTTCTCAATTTCCCTCTGACTATTGGGGGGTCTATAATACAATCCCAATAAGGTGACCATCTCTTTCTTATTTCTCAGTTCCACGCAAATAACTTCCCTGGATGAATATCCTCCCTTATCAATGCTTTCCCTTATCAAAAATGCCACTCTCCCTCCTCTCTTGCCTCCCTTTCTATCCTTCCTGTAGCATTTGTATCCTGGAACATTAAGCTGCCAGTCCTGCCCATCCCTGAGCCATGTTTCTGTAATTGCTATGATATCCCAGTCCCATGTTCCTAACCATGCCCTGAGTTCGTCTGACTTCCCTGTTAGGCCCCTTGCATTGAAATAAATGCAGTTTAATTTATTAGTCCTACCTTGCTCTCTGCTTTGTTCCTGCCTGCCCTGACTGACTCGCTCCTTTTCCAACTGTACCAGTCTCAGATTGAGTAAAAGCAAATTACTGCGGATGCTGGAATCTGAAACCAAAAGAGAAAATACTGGAAAATCTCAGCAGGTCTGGCAGCATCTGTAAAGAGAGAAAAGAGCTGACGCTTCGAGTCTAACTAACCCTTTGTCAAAGCTAAAAAAAAGGGAGAAATAGGGAGGTATTTATACTAGGCTGAGAAATACCTCCCTATTTCTCCCTTTTTTTAGTTTTGACAAAGGGTCAGATAGACTCAAAACGTCTGCTCTTTTCTCTCCTTACAGATGCTGCCAGACCTGCTGAGATTTTCCAGCATTTTCTCTTTTGGTTTCAGTCTCAGACTGATCTCTTTCCTCACTATGTCCCTGCGTTCACCCCGCCCTCCCAACCTTACTGGTTTCAATCCTCCCGAGCAGCTCGAGCAAATCTCCCTGCCAGTATATTAGTCCCCTTCCAATTCAGGTGCAGTCCGTCCTCCTTGTAAAGGTCACTTCTACTCCAGAGGATTTTCCAATGATCCAAAAATGTGAACCCTTCTTCCCTGCACCAGCTCCTCAGCCACGTTTACATCTGCTCTATCCCCCTATTCCTATTGTCATTAGTTCACGGGCACTGGGAGTAATCCAGATATTACTACCCTCAAGGACCTCCTTTTTGAATTCCTGCCTAACTTCCCATATTGTTGCTTCATAACCTCCTCCTTTTCCCTTCCTCTGTCATTAGTGATAACAGTCAGCTCATCAAATGATGAAACTCACTTTTCTGTCAAGCTGGGAGGGTGGTTTTGATCAATACTGGTGAGCTGAGGTCCCCAGCAGTGATGTGGAGGCAGCAGAGAGAGTGGCCAGATTTGTTTTCTTATCCTCTTGACAAGTCACAAGGAAGTGGGAGGGCTCCCACCTCCAGCCCTTCGCGCAAGTCACCCCTAGTGACCAGCCACCACCAAATACCCACAAGACCGTGATCCAGAGTTTGCTATCCTGCCATCTCCTCCCAGTCCCCTCCTCACCTTTCAGCACCACCTTGTAACCAGCAGCCAGTGCTCAACCAGCTCTGACTGCAAAGACCCTCCTCAGCAATCCATCCTCCTCAGCCCCAGCCTCGGGATTTTTCCAACCAACCCCTCAATTTGGCTGGCTGCAAGATAGCCTTCCCTATTCCATTTCTGTAAATATTAGGGTCACTGGGTCAGATCAAGCTGGGTTCTGACTCCTGTCTAGTCAGGTGTAATATACTGTTTCTAGTTTTCTGGATTTCCCTCCTTAAGGGCATTGAGGGTCAACCACTGAGGCAGATGGACTGCAGCGGTTCAAGAAGGCAACTCACCACCACCTTCTCAAAGGTAACTAGGGATGTGCATTAAGTACTGGCCCAGCCAGCGATATCCACGTCCCATGTTTGAATAAAATACAGTGACAGAGTCAGAGAGTCATACAGCACAGAAACAGACCTTTCAGTCCAACTTGTCCATGCCAACCAGATTTCCCAAACTAAACTAGTCCCACTTGGCCCATATCATATACCCGTTCAAATATTTTTAAAATGTTGTTTCTGGACCTGCATCTACCACTTCCTCTGGCAGTTCATTCTCCATACAAACCGCCCGCTGTGTGAAAAGGTTGCCCCTCAGCTCCCTGTTATAGAGTCATACAGTACGGAAACAGACCCTTCCTTCCATCCAACCAGTCCATGCTGAATATAGTCCCAAACTAAATAGTCCCATCTGCCTGCTTCTGGCCCATATCCCTCCAAACCTAACCCATTCATGTACTCATCCAAATGTCTTTTAAGCACTGTAGTTGTACCCACATCCATCACTTCCTCTGAAAGTTCATTCCTTACACAAACCACCCTCTGTGTAAAGAAATTGCCCCTCGTGTCTTTTATACATCTCTCTCCTCTCACCTTAAAATTGTGTCCCCTCGTTTTGAAATCCCCCCCATCATAGGGGAATGACAATAACCATTAACTCTATTTACACCCTCATTATTTTATAAATGTCTATAAGGTCGCCTCTCAACCTCCTTTGCTCCAGTGAAAAACATCCCAACCTATCTAGCCTTTCTTTATAATTCAAACCCTCCACACCTGACAACATCCTGGTATATCTCATCTGAACCCTCTATAGCTTAACCCCTTCCTGTACCGGGGTGACCAGAACTGGACACAGTATTCCAAAAGAGGCCTCACCAATGTCCTGTACAACCTCAACATAACGTCCCAATGTTTACACTCAAAGCAATGAAAGCAAGTGTGCAAAACACCTTCTTAACTACCTTGTCTATATTATGCAAACTACAAATAATTATGTACCTGCACCACGAGGTCCCTCTGTTCCACAACACCACCCAAGGCCCTGCTATATTAATTGTCTAAGTCCTAACCCTGTTTGCTGCACCAAAATGCAATACCTTACATTTACCCTGGTTGAATGCCATCTGCCAATTTTTAGCCCATTGACCCATTGAACCAAAATTCCTTTTTAATCTTGGAAAAACTTTTTTCACTGTCTATCCCACCAATATCATCTGCAAACTTACTAACTACACCTTCTATATTCACATCCAAATCATTTATATAAATGACCAACAAAAGAGGATGCGGAACTGAGCCCTGTAGAACACTGCTGGTAATAAGCCTCCAGTTTGAAAAGCAACCCTCCACCATTAATCACAGTCTCCTGCCACAGTGGTTAGCACTGCAACCTCACAGCACCAGGGTCCCAGGTTCAATTCCAGCCTCGGGCAACTGCCTCTGTGGAGTTTACACATCTCCCTGTATCTGTGTGGGTTTCCTCCCACAATCCAAAGACGCGCTGGCCAGGTGAATTGGCCATGCTAAATTGTCTATAGTGTCAGGTGCGTTAGTTGGGTGGGGGGTGTTACTCTTCGGAGGGTTGGTGTGGACTTGTTGGGCCAAAGGGCCTGTTTCCACACTGTAGGGAATCTAATCTAATCTTAAGCCAATTATGTATCCAGTTGGCAAGCTCACCCTGAATCCCATGTGACCTAACTTCACTAATTAGTCTACCAAGTGGAACCTTGTTGAGGGCTTTACTAATGTTGAAGTAACCAATGTCTACTGCTCAGCCCTCAATCCTTTCATACTGTCTTCAAAAAACTCAATCAAGTCTGTGACACATGATTTTCCTTAAATCTTTCTCCCCTCACCTTTTGAACTCCCCCACCACAGGGAAAAGACCTTGGTTCTTCACCTTACCTACATCCCTCATGATTTTATAAACTTCTATAAAGGTTACCCCTCAACCTCTTAGGCTCCAGTGAAAACATCCCGGCCTATTCAGTCTCTCCTGATACCCCAAACACTTCAGTCTCGCTAACATCTTTGTCAACCGTTTTTGAACAGTCTCCAATTTATTAACTTCCTCCCTATAGCAGGGTGACCAGAACCGCACATGGCCCAAAAGTGGCCTCTCCAATGAAAAAAATAATTTTTACACTAGGGAAGGCAAATTGGCTGGTGTTCTGAAAGGTGCACAGTGCTGGCTGAATGAGTAACTTGCAGCTAGCGCCTTCAGAACAACAGCAAAGACATGAAGGTCAGTATTGGGAAGAGAAAGTAATGTGACGTATTTCTCAGCTCCACAGACCCAGGTCACAGAGCACCATGCCGATGTTCTCCTGATGCTGCGTCTTCCCAGCCGTGTCCCATATACACAGTTGCTTATCCGGTTCTCACTTCCCCATTTCCTGTTCTGCCAGAGACCGAACTAATTCTGACTTTGAACTCTAAGCTGCACATGAACGGTGACGTAGCCCCAGAGGATTGTGAAACGGACAGAGGTGGAAGTTATGTGACTGGGATTTATCCTGAGTCCCACATCCGGAGCACCTGACCTGTTTCTGCAGGCGCTCCATTTCCTCCCGCTCAGCTTCAGCTAGCCTGCGCTGACACTCCTCTTCCTGGAGACGCTGTTCCTCTTCACGTCTCTGCCTTTCCTCTTCACGACGAAGTGCCTCAGCCACGCGCTGGGCCTTCTCCTCAGCCTTTCGGCGGGCAATTTCCTCCTTCATCTGCCTGCAGTCAACAGAATGAACGGTTCACTTTCTTCAGCCGAACGGAGTTTGCTTGGGGTTATTACTCACAAAGGCCAGACCACTGTTAATACACCAGGCACACGGACAGACACACGATTCTCAATAAACACCTCTTGCAGGGCAGGTTCGCAGATCTGATGCAGATTGCCAAATTCCGTTCACTCGGCAACAGGCCCTCAGCTCGGCAGTATACACCAAGGTGCTCAGATGGAAAAGATGCCAGGAATATCCACCACATTCGGATTCAGTGTGAACTGACAGTGGGTTCACCCATAGAACCCCAAAAGCAGAGGGTGAAGTGACGGTGTTAACCCATTGAACCCCAAACCCAGAGAGTGATGGGGCAGTGTGTTAACCAACTATAGACCCAAACCGAGACAGTGAAGGGGCAGTGTGTTAACCCACGATAGACCCCAAACCCACAGTGTGATGGGACAGTGTGTTCACCCACTATAAACCCAAAACCCAGAGAGTGAAGGGACAGTGTGTTAACCCACTATAGATCCCAAACCCAGAGAGTGAAGGGGCAGTCTGTTAACCCACTATAGACCCCAAACCCAGAGAGTGAAGGGACAGTGTGTTAACCCACAATAGACCCCAAACCCAGAGATTAATGGGGCAGTGTGTTAACCCACTGAACCCCATACCCAGAGAGTGATGGGGCAGTGTGTTAACTCACTATAGATCCCAAACCCAGAGAGTGATAGGGCTGTGTGTTAACCCACTATGGACCACAAACCCAGAGAGTGAAGGCACAGTGTGTTAATGCACTCAACCCCAAACCCAGAGAGTGATGGGGCAGTGTGTTAACCCACTGAACCCCAAACCCAGAGAGTGAAGGGACAGTGTGTTAACCCACTATAGACCCCAAACCCAGAGAGTGAAGGGGCAGTGTGTTAACGCACTGAACCCCAAACCCAGAGAGTGAAGGGACAATGTGTTAACCCACTGAACTCCAACCCAGAGAGGGAAGGCGCAGTGGGATAACCCACTATAGATCCAAATCCAGAGAGAGAAGTGACTTTGCAAATACACTGAACCCCAGGGAGTGAAGGGACAGTGTGTTAACCCACCGAACCCCAAACCCAGAGAGTGAAGAGGAGTGTGATAACCCACGATAGACCCAATCCCAGAGGATGATGGGGCAGAGTGTTAACCCACGATAGACCCAAACCCAGAGAGTGGTGTGTCAGTGTGTTAACCCACAATAGACCCAGTCCAAGAGAGTGATGGAGCAGAGTGATAACCCAATGAACTCCGAAATCAGAGTGGTGTGTCAGTGTGTTAACCCACGATAGACCCAGTCCAAGAGAGTGATGGAGCAGTGTGTTAACCCACTACTGACCCCAAACCCAGAGAGTGAAGGGACAGTGTGTTAACCCACTATAGACCCCAAACCCAGAGAGTGAAGGGACAGTGTGCTAACCCACTACAGACCCCAAACCCAGAGAGTGATGGGACAGTGTGTTAACCCACTATAAACCCCAAACCCAGAGAGTGAAGGGGCAGTGTGTTAACCCACGATAGACCCCAAACCCAGAGAGTGAAGGCACAGTGTGTTAACGCACTGAACCCCAAACCCAGAGAGTGATGGGGCATTGTGTGTTAGCCCACTATAGACCCCAAACCCAGAGAGTGAAGGCACAGTGTGTTAACGCACTGAACCCCAAACCCAGAGAGTGATGGGGCAGTGTGTTAACCAACTGAACCCCAAACCCAGAGAGTGAAGGGACAGTGTGTTAACCCACTATAGACCCCAAACCCAGAGTGTGATGGGACAGTGTGTTAACCCACTATAAACCCCAAACTCAGAGAGTGAAGGGGCAGTGTGTTAACCCACGATAGACCCCAAACCCAGAGAGTGAAGGCACAGTGTGTTAACGCACTGAACCCCAAACCCAGAGAGTGATGGGGCAGTGTGTTAACCCACTGAACTCTAACCCAGAGAGGGAAGGCGCAGTGGGATAACCCACTATAGATCCAAATCCAGAGAGAGAAGTGACTTTGTAAATACACTGAACCCCAGGGAGTGAAGGGACAGTGTGTTAACCCACCGAACCCCAAACCCAGAGAGTGAAGAGGAGTGTGATAACCCACGATAGACCCAATCCCAGAGGATGATGGGGCAGAGTGTTAACCCACGATAGACCCAAACCCAGAGAGTGGTGTGTCAGTGTGTTAACCCACAATAGACCCAGTCCAAGAGAGTGATGGAGCAGAGTGATAACCCACTGAACCACAAACCCAGAGAGTGATGGGACAGTGCGTTAACCCACTCAATCCCAAACCCAGAGAGTGATGTGGCAGTGTGTTGACCCACTATAGACCCCAAACCCAGAAAGTGAAGGGACAGTGTGTTAACCCACTACAGACCCCAAACCCAGAGAGTGAAGGGACAGTGTGCTAACCCACTACAGACCCCAAACCCAGAGAGTGAAGGGACAGTGTGTTAACCCACTATAGACCCCAAACCCAGGGAGTGATGGGGCAGTGTGTTAACCCACTATACACCCCAAACCCAGAGAGTGAAGGGACAGTGTCATAACCCATTGTACCCCAAACCCAGAGAGTAACGTGACAGTGTGTTAACCCACTACAGACCCCAAACCCAGAGAGTGAAGGGCCTGTGTGTTAACCCACTATAGACCCCAAACCCAGAGAGTGATGGGACCGTGTGTTTATCCACTATAGACCCCAAACCCAGAGAGTGATGGGGCAGTGTGTTAAACCACTATAGACCCCAAACCCAGTGAGTGAAGGGACCGTGTGTTTATCCACTATAGACCCCAAACCCAGAGAGTGATGGGGCAGTGCATTAACCAACTGAACCCCAAACCCAGAGAGTGATGGGGCAGTGTGTTAACCCACTACAGACCCCAAACCCAGAGAGTGAAGGGCCTGTGTGTTAACCCACTATAGACCCCAAACCCAGAGAGTGATGGGACCGTGTGTTTATCCACTATAGACCCCAAACCCAGAGAGTGATGGGGCAGTGTGTTAAACCACTATAGACCCCAAACCCAGAGAGTGATGGGACCGTGTGTTTATCCACTATAGACCCCAAACCCAGAGAGTGATGGGGCAGTGTGTTAAACCACTATAGACCCCAAACCCAGTGAGTGAAGGGACCGTGTGTTTATCCACTATCGACCCCAAACACAGAGTGATGGGGCAGTGCGTTAACCAACTGAACCCCAAACCCAGAGAGTGATGGGGCAGTGTCTTAACCCACTATTGACCCCAAACCCAGAGAGTGATGGGGCAGTGCGTTAACCAACTGAACCCCAAACCCAGAGAGTGATGGGGCAGTGTCTTAACCCACTATTGACCCCAAACCCAGAGAGTGAAGGGACAGTGTGTTAACGCACTGAATCCAAAACCCAGAGAGTGAAGGGTCAGTGTGTTACCCCACGATACCCCAAACCCAGAGAGTGATGGGACAGTGTGTTAACCCACGATACCCCAAACCCAGTGAGTGAAGGGACCGTGTGTTTATCCACTATAGACCCCAAACACAGAGAGTGATTGGGCAGCGTGTTAACCCACTATACCCCAAACCCAGAGAGTGAAGGGACACTGTGTTAACCCTCAGAACTCCAACCCAGAGAGGGAAGGCGCAGTGGGATAACCCACTATAGACCCAAATCCAGAGAGTGATGGGGCAGTGTGTTAACCCGCGATACCCCAAACCCAGAGAGTGATGGGGCAGTGTGTTAACCCACTATAGACCTTAAACCCAGTTAGTGAAGGGCCCGTGTGTTAACCAACTGAACCCCAAACCCAGAGAGTGAAGGGGCAGTGTGTTAACCCACTAGAGACCCTAAACCCAGTGAGTGAAGGGACAGTGTGTTAACCCACACAACTCCAATCCAGAGAGGGAAGGCGCAGTGGGATAACCTACTATCGACCCAAATCCAGAGACAGAAGTGACTGTGTAAACAACTGAACCCCAGGGAGTGAAAGGACAGTGTGTTAACCCACTGAACCCCAAACCCAGAGAGTGAAGGGACAGTGTGTTCACCCACTGAACCCCAAACCCAGAGAGTGAAGGGACAATGTGTTAACCCACACAACTCCAACCCAGAGAGGGAAGGCGCAGTGCGATAACCCATTATAGACCCAAATCCAGAGACAGAAGTGACTGTGTAAACGACTGAACCCCAGGGAGTGAAGGGACAGTGTGTTAACCAACTGAACCCCAAACCCAGAGACTGAAGGGGCAGTTTTTTAACCCACTGAACCCCAAACCAAGAGAGTGAAGGGACAGTGTGTTAACCCACAATAGACGCCAAACCCAGAGATTAATGGGGCAGTGTGTTAACCCACTGAACCCCATACCCAGAGAGTGAAGGGACAGTGTGTTAACTCACGAAAGACCCCAAACCCAGAGAGTGATAGGGCTGTGTGTTAACCCACTATGGACCACAAACCCAGAGAGTGAAGAGACCGTGTGTTAACCCACTATAGACCCCAAACCCAGAGAGTGATGGGGCAGTGTGTTAACCCACTGAACCCCAAACCCAGAGAGTGAAGGGACAGTGTGTTAACGCACTGAACCCCAAACCCAGAGAGTGAAGGGACAATGTGTTAACCCACTGAACTCCAACCCAGAGAGGGAAGGCGCAGTGGGATAACCCACTATAGACCCAAATCCAGAGAGAGAAGTGACTTTGTAAATACACTGAACCCCAGGGAGTGAAGGGACAGTGTGTTAACCCACCGAACCCCAAACCCAGAGAGTGAAGAGGAGTGTGATAACCCACGATAGACCCGATCCCAGAATATGATGGGGCAGTGTGTTAACCCACTGAACTCCGAAACCAGAGTGGTGTGTCAGTGTGTTAACCCACGATAGACCCAGTCCAAGAGAGTGATGGAGCAGAGCGATAACCCACTGAACCACAAACCCAGAGAGTGATGGGACAGTGTGTTAATCCACAGAACCCCAAACACAGAGAGTAAAGGGACAGTGTGTTAACACACTATAGACCCCAAACCCAGAGAGTGATGGTGCAGTGTGTTAACCCACTATAGACCCCAAAACCCAGAGAGTGAAGGGACAGTGTGTTAACCCACTACAGACCCCAAACCCAGAGAGTGAAGGGACAGTGTGTTAACCCACTATAGACCCCAAACCCAGAGAGTGAAGGGACAGTGTGCTAACCCACTACAGACCCCAAACCCAGAGAGTGATGGGGCAGTGTGTTAACCCACTATAGACCCCAAACCCAGAGAGTGAAGGGGCAGTGTGTTAACCCACTATAGACCCCAAACCCAGAGAGTGAAGGCACAGTGTGTTAACCCACTATAGACCCCAAACCCAGAGAGTGAAGGGACAGTGTGTTAACCCACTATAGACTGCAAACCCAGAGAGTGATGGGGCAGTGTGTTCACCCACTGAACCCCAAACCCAGAGAGTGAAGGGGCAGTGTGTTAACCCACTATAGACCCCAAACCCAGAGAGTGAAGGGACCGTGTGTTAATCCACTATAGACCCCAAACCCAGAGAGTGATGGGGCAGTGTGTTAATCCACTATAGACCCCAAACCCAGAGAGTGAAGGGGCAGTGTGTTAACCAACTGAACCCCAAACCCAGAGAGTGAAGGGACAGTGTGTTAACCCACTATGGACCCCAAACCCAGAGATTGATGGAGCAGTGTGTTAACCAACTGAACCCCAAACCCAGAGAGTGAAGGGACAGTGTGTTAACCCACTATAGACCCCAAACCCAGAGAGTGATGGGGCAGTGTCTTAACCCACTATTGACCCCAAACCCAGAGAGTGATGGGGCAGTGTGTTAACCCACTATAGACCCCAAACCCAGAGAGTGAAGGGACAGTGTGTTAACGCAATGAATCCAAAACCCAGAGAGTGATGGGGCAGTGTGTTAACCCACTATATACCCCAAACCCAGAGAGTGAAAGGACAATGTGTTAATCCAAAGAACACCAACCCAGAGAGGGAAGGCGCAGTGGGATAACCCACTATAGACCCAAATCCAGAGACAGAAGTGATTGTGTAAACACACTGAACCCCAGGGAGTGAAGGGACAGTGTGTTAACCCACTATAGACCCAAACCCAGAGAGTGAAGGGACAGTGTGTTAACCCACTATAGACCCCAAACCCAGAGAGTGATGGGGCAGTGTGTTAGCCCACGATACCCCAAACCCAGAGAGTGACGGGGCAGTGTGTTAACCCACTGTAGACACTAAACCCAGTGAGTGAAGGGCCCGTGTGTTAACCCACTGTACCCCAAACCCAGAGAGTGAAGGGACAGTGTGTTTACCCACACAACTCCAACCCAGAGAGGGAAGGCGCAGTGGGATAACCTACTATAGACCCAAATCCAGAGACAGAAGTGACTGTGTAAACGACTGAACGCCAAGAAGCGAAGGGACAGTGTGTTAACCCACTGAACCCCAAACCCAGAGACTGAAGGGGCAGTTTTTTAACCCACTGAACCCCAAACCCAGAGAGTGAAGGGGCAGTGTGTTAAACCACTGAACCCCAAACCCAGAGAGTGAAGGGGCAGTGTGTTAAACCACTGAACCCCAAATCCAGAGAGTGAAGGGACAGTGTGTTAAACCACAATAGACCCAAACCAAGAGATTAATGGGGCAGTGTGTTAACCCACTGAACCCCATACCCAGAGAGTGATAGGGCAGTGTGTTGACCCACTATGGACCACAAACCCAGAGAGTGAAGGGACCGTGTGTTAACCCACTATAGACCCCAAACCCAGAGAGTGAAGGGGCAGTGTGTTAACCCACTATAGACCCCAAACCCAGAGAGTGAAGGCACAGTGTGTTAATGCACTGAACCCCAAACCCAGAGAGTGATGGGGCAGTGTGTTAACCCACTGAACCCCAAACCCAGAGAGGGAAGGGACAGTGTGTTAACCCACTATAGACCCCAAACCCAGAGAGTGAAGGGACAGTGTGTTAACCCACTATAGACCCCAAACCCAGAGAGTGATGGGGCAGTGTGTTAATCCACTATACACCCCAAACCCAGAGAGTGAAGGGATAGTGTCTTAACCCACTATAGATACCCAAACCCAGAGAGTGATTGGGCAGCGTGTTAACCCACTATACCCCAAACCCAGAGAGTGAAGGGACAATGTGTTAACCCACACAACTCCAACCCAGAGAGGGAAGGCGCAGTGGGATAACCCACAATAGACCCAAATCCAGAGACAGAAGTGATTGTGTAAACACACTGAACCCCAAGGAGTGAAGGGACAGTGTGTTAACCCACGATAGACCCAAACCCAGAGGATGATGGGGTAGTGTGTTAACCCATGATAGACTAAATCCCTGAGAGTGATGGGACAGTGCGTTAATCCACTCAATCCCAAACCCAGAGAGTGATGTGGCAGTGTGTTAATCCACGGAACCCCAAACCCAGAGAGTAAAGGGACAGTGTATTAATGCACTGAACCCCAAACCCAGAGAGTGATGGGGCAGTGTGTTAACCACTGAACCCCAAACCCAGAGAGTGATGGGACAGTGTGTTAACCCACTACAGACCCCAAACCCAGAGAGTGAAGGGACAGTGTGTTAACCCACTATAAACCCCAAACCCAGAGAGTGAAGGGGCAGTGTGTTAACCCACTATAAACCCCAAACCCAGAGAGTGAAGGGACAATGTGTTAACCCACTGAACTCCAACCCAGAGAGGGAAGGCATAGTGGGATAACCCACTATAGATCCAAATCCATGAGAGAGAAGTGACTTTGTAAATACACTGAACCCCAGGGAGAGAAGGGACAGTGTGTTAACCCACCGATCCCCAAACCCAGAGAGTGAAGAGGAGTGTGTTAACCCACGATAGGCCCAATCCCAGAGGATGATGGGGCAGTGTGTTAACCCACGATAGACCCAAACCCAGACAGTGATGGGGCAGTGTGTTAACCCACTGAACCCCGAAACCAGAGGGGTGTGTCAGTGTGTTAACCCACGATAGACCCAGTCCAAGAGAGTGATGGAGCAGAGTGATAACCCACTGAACCACAAACCCAGAGAGTGATGTGGCAGTGTGTTAATCCACGGAACCCCAAACCCAGAGAGTAAAGGGACAGTGTGTTAATGCACTGAACCGCAAATCCAGAAATTGATGGGGCAGTGTGTTAACCCACTGGACCCCAAACCCAGAGAGTGAAGGGACAGTGTGTTAACCCACTACAGACCCCAAACCCAGAGAGTGAAGGGACCGTGTGTTAACCCACTATAGACCCCAAACCCAGAGAGTGAAGGGACAGTGTGTTAACCCACTACAGACCCCAAACCCAGAGAGTGAAGGGACAGTGTGTTAACCCACTATAGACCCCAAACCCAGAGAGTGAAGGGACAGTGTGTTAACCCACTATAGACCCCAAACCCAGAGAGTGAAGGGACAGTGTGTTAACCCACTACAGACCCCAAACCCAGAGAGTGAAGGGACCGTGTGTTAACCCACTATAGACCCCAAACCCAGAGAGTGAAGGGACAGTGTGTTAACCCACTACAGACCCCAAACCCAGAGAGTGAAGGGACAGTGTGTTAACCCACTATAGACCCCAAACCCAGAGAGTGAACGGGCAGTGTGTTAATCCACTATAGACCCCAAACCCAGAGAGTGAAGGGGCAGTGTGTTAACCAACTGAACCCCAAACCCAGAGAGTGAAGGGACAGTGTGTTAACCCACTATGGACCCCAAACCCAGAGATTGATGGAGCAGTGTGTTAACCAACTGAACCCCAAACCCAGAGAGTGAAGGGACAGTGTGTTAACCCACTATAGACCCCAAACCCAGAGAGTGATGGGGCAGTGTCTTAACCCACTATTGACCCCAAACCCAGAGAGTGATGGGGCAGTGTGTTAACCCACTATAGACCCCAAACCCAGAGAGTGAAGGGACAGTGTGTTAACGCACTGAATCCAAAACCCAGAGAGTGAAGGGACCGTGTGTTAACCCACTATAGACCCCAAACCCAGAGAGTGAAGGGACAGTGTGTTAACCCACTACAGACCCCAAACCCAGAGAGTGAAGGGACAGTGTGTTAACCCACTATAGACCCCAAACCCAGAGAGTGAACGGGCAGTGTGTTAACCCACTATAGACCCCAAACCCAGAGAGTGAAGGGACAGTGTGTTAACCCACTACAGACCCCAAACCCAGACAGTGATGGGACAGTGTGTTAACCCACTATAGACCCCAAACCCAGAGAGTGAAGGGACAGTGTGTTAACCCACTATAGACCCCAAACCCAGAGATTGAAGGGGCAGTGTGTTAACCCACTATAGACCCCAAACCCAGAGAGTGAAGGGGCAGTGTGTTAACCCACTATAGACCCCAAACCCAGAGAGTGAAGGGACCGTGTGTTAACCCACTGAACCCCAAACGCAGAGAGTGAAGGGACAGTGTGTTAACTCACTGATCCTCAAACCCAGAGAGTGATTTGGCAGTGTATTAACCCACTGAACCCCAAAAGCAGAGAGAGATGGGGCAGTGTATTAACCCACTGAACCCCAAACGCAGAGAGAGATGGGGCAGTGTATTAACCCACTGAACCCCAAACCCAGAGAGTGATGGGGCAGTGTGTTAACCCACTATAGACCCCAAACCCAGAGAGTGATGGGGCAGTGTGTTAACCCACTATAACCCAAACCCAGAGACCGAACCCCCAGTGTGTTGCCCATTGTTACCAAATCCTAAACCCACCTCTTCTTCTCCTCCTGTTCTTTTCTCTCCTGCTCCTCCCGCTCCCTCTGTTCTCTTGCTAAACGACGTTTCTCTGCCAGGGCTCTCATGGCTTCCTCTGGGTCTGTGGTTCCTGCAATCGTTTTAGCCGGTGAACCTAAAACGGAGAACACGGAGACATTGAAAATGACTGCAATAACACATCATTGTGATGCCCATTTCCAGCTAATTACTCTAGAACTGCAGTTATCTCTGCTTCGTAAGCAAATGCCAGACTCTCTGCATATAGCAGGACCGCTATGCATGCAATTGTCCTCTGCTTTGCCCTGACACACCACAATCATTAACAGCTGCCTATCTGCTGAGGACGGATACTCTCTCGGGGATGCAGAATGTTTGGACAAATACAGACAACTTCACAATGGCTTCTCTAGTGAAAGTGAATCAACAAACCCCTCTTCATTGATGACAGCATCAAATTCACAGCAATGAAAGCAAGTTCTTTAAAATTCGGCCTTTGCTCACCATTTTAAAGGGACAGTGTCTCAGGCCAAATAGCTCCAATGGAAAATGACTTGTTGAAACATTTTTAATGGATCCAATGGTCGTTTAAACACCATGAAATGTAATAATTTTTGTTGTTGCTGACCTACTCTTGCAATATGTGTATTTTCCTTTACCATTGTACAGAGAGGGGAGTGCTCCTGAATCGATTTGATACTGCAATCTTTCTTAAAGGGCCCATGCGCGACAGCAACTGGAACTCACGTCCAACTCGTTTGGATAGAAATACTGTGTGAAAGTTAGCGGGAGAAAGCAAGAGATTGCCACTTGGCAATTAATGCTCGTTTGAAGAGCTCTACAGCCCCAGTGAGCAAAATGGCTTCTTCTAGTCCCATTATCATTCTGTGGCACCCAGAGGTGATGTAGCTCAGGGCTCGCGAGAGCACTGAGTATCTTTGTGGGGGCTGTATTTCCTTCGTTCCTTCCTGGCACAATGTGGAGGGTGTTTGAGTATTGGAGGGGCTGCAGGAGCTCTCTCCTTGCTTGTTCGACTCCGATTTCCAATGCTTCGCTCAGGGCAGGTGGCAAAGTGCTTGGACTCCAGCTGGCACCCTCTTTGATACATCTCACAGAGGGTCACATGCAAGCAATGTGGCTTGAATTGACGGTTATTCAACCAATTAGTCTTGGCCATTTCACAAGGACAGCAGTCAGTGTACGAAGCTGAGTGGAGAGGTTTACAACAATAGATTTAGTTGCGGAAAGATGGAAAGAGTGGTTGGGCTGAGTGGCCTGTTCCAATGTGGTATTTTCTACGTAATGGCCTTAGCTACTGCAAGTGCAATTCAGCAATTTATCACTGAGGCACAAGTGGATTCAAGTCACAAACAACAAAGGTGACCAAAAGGTTAATGAAAGCAGGGGGTAAATATAAATGAGGATACTAGCCAGGGATGTAAAGATGGGTTACAAGAGTTACAAGACAAAAAGGAAGAGAGTAGATAAAGTAAATGTTTGACCTCTCAGAGTGCAACAACCTTAATTACTGTGCAGAATAAGGAAACGGTGAAGACATTAAACAATTACCTTCATTAACGTCAGGGAAAAAGTATTGGAGAGACTTCAAAGGACGAAAAGCTGGTGATTTCCAAGAACCTTATGCATTAGGGGTCTCAAGGTGCTCGCTGCAGAGATAGTGCATACACTAATCATGATTTTCCAAAACTCCTTAGGCTCTAGAAAAGTTCCAGTGCATTGACAGTTAACAGGATGTGACATCACAACCCAAAGAAGAAGGGAAAGAGAAACCAGTGAATTACTGACTAGTGAGTTATTAGGAACATGCTCAAGTCTATTACAAAGGGAGCTTTAACAAAGCACTCAGGAAATCTTTGTCTGATCACTCAGAGCCAACATGGTTCTTACCAAAAGGAAACCGTGTTTGATACCTTGATCAGAGTTTTTTTGAAGATGCAGTTGTGGGACAGATAAAGGGGAATTAGTAAATTTAATAATGCATTTTCAATAAGTTGTCACTTAAAAGGCAAACCTAGGTGGGAGGGGTGGGGGCTTGCTGGGTCTGTATTGTCTGCACTTTTGTATGTAACGGTATTGTCGAATGTACAAATGTCATTGTCACTGTCTTGTCATATGTGGAACTGGGATTTGAGGTTTGTCCTCCTCTCCCTGTAAAATGGTTGAACGGTAGGGTTTGGGGCCTAGCTTTGCTGCTCCTCTCCCTTGTAAAATTGCTGTCTCTTGTGTACAGCTGTTAATGTTTTTTGTAAACTGTTTTGTAATTTGTTTAAAAAGAAAAAAAAAATAAAAGGCAAACCTACAAGATGTGGGATGATAGAGTTGTGGATGATACAATAGCATAGATGGATGATTAGTAAACTGTCAGCAAGCGGCTAGTAAGGATAACCAGGACATTTCTGAGTTGGCAGGTTTTGGTGAGTGCAGTGCCCCAAAAAATCAGTGCCACTTCGTACAACCTGTAACAATGACTTTGACAAAGAGGTGGAGTAACATATTCATGCTTGCAAACGATACAAAGCCAGGTGGGCATGTCAAGAAGACACAGAGGCTGCAAGGAGGCACAGGCAGGTAAGTCAGTGACAAAGTGGCATTTAAAAGTAGACAATGCAATGTCATTTATTTTGTCCGTAGGAATAGCACAGAAGGATGTTTTTTATAAAGTATGAAACTTGGATCAGTTAACGTGCAAAGGAATTTGGGTATGCTCATTCTAGGCACACTGTAAGTTGGCACACAGTTACAGTAAACAATGGGGAGAGAAACGACTGTTCAACTATTGCAAGGGCATTAGAATAATGAAGCTTTGTTACAACTGTGTGGTGGTTTGAAAAGACCATAGCTGTGTGCAGTTTTGCTCTCCACATTTAAGGAAGGAGAATGGAAAGTATCTTTCCACTAGGAGCAGTACAGCAAAGGATTTCTTGGTTGGTTACTAGGATGGAAAGGTTGTCCTATGATGAAGGGTTGAGTAAATTGAGTTTATACTCTCTCAAGTTCAGAGGAAAAGATGTGGTCTTATTAAAACATACAAGACCCTGAAGACATGTGACAGTGTCAGTTGATTGTGAGGGTGTGGGAAACTAGAATTTGAAGGCACAATCACAGAATGAGGAGGAAATTTCCTCAATAAGATAGAGTGGTGAATCTTTGGAATTCTGTACTTCAGATCATTTTGACTGCTGCATCATTGCGTATATTCTGGGCTGAGAGAGAGAAGATTTTTGATGTCTCAGGGAATGAAGGATAAGGGGGAGAACGCAGAAAAAGCAGTCAAGGCGAAAGATCGGCCGTGACCAAATTGGTTGGATACAAAGTCTATTTCTGCTCCTGGTTTCTGACATGGATCAGGGACCAGAGTCCAGGTTGCCACTCCTAGGCAATACCGAGAAGCATCGTGAATCACAGAATCCCTCGTATGAAGGAGGCCATCCGGCCTACCGAGTCCACGCTAACTCTCTGAGGAACATCTGACCCAGACCCAACCTGCTACCCTTTCCCTAATCCACCTAGCCTCCACATCTTTGGACACTATGACCAATTTAGCGTAGCCAATCCACCTAGCCTCCATGTCTTTGGCTATGGGAGGAAACCACAGCACTCAGAGGAATCCCATGCAGACACGGGGAGAGTGTGCAAATTCCACACAGACAGTCTCCTGAGGGCGGAATTGAACCCAGTCCCTGATGCTGTGAGGCAGCAGTGCTAGCCACTGAGCCACTGTGTTGTAGTTTTCGGAGTTAGAAATGTAGGCCCCTTTCGCATAAGCTGCAATGTGGTTTGAGGGGAAGCTCTTGGCATGACCTCTGTGCCAAAAGACCTAGGTTCAAGTCCCACCTGCTCCTGTGTCATAACAGGTTAATTAAAAATACCAAAAACTGGGTTCTTACCCACACCATTTTGAATTTGCACCCCCTTGTTTCTCTCACATTTTCATTTTTGATATTATTACACTGCCTCCTGTGGGCTATGTGTTGGAAATTTGTAAATTTTGTGATTGGTTTTACTTATAAAATAAAGAAGTGGATTGTTACCCAGTAGGGGTTGGGTTCTGGACAGGGAAAAGTTCCAGAAGGGAAAAGTGAAAACTGGTGTTTGTGTTAAATCAGAGATTTACAACAAAACACTTGTCAATCTTTGGAAGTCTTTTGCTGCCGAATTCAACATTTGGATATCACTCTTTATTGACGGGAGTGCTGCAGTCAGAGATACTGACTTTCAGATGAAACATTAAGTCAAGGTCTTCTCCGCCATCTCAGATGGACACCCTATCGCACTATTCAAAATGATGTTTTCACAGGTATCCTTAAACCATGTTCACTGTTCACACAGATCATCTGGTCATTAGCACACCACTCTTTATGGGATCTTGCTATGCAAAACTAGGTGGCTTTGTTTCCTTTAGTAACAGTAGGGTCAAAAGTGTAGTATATCATTGTCAATAAATTGCCTCGAGATGGAGTTAAGTTTAAAAATAGAAAAGGTTTGGAAGGATATGAGTCAAATGCAATCAGATGGGACTAGTTCAGTTTGGGAGCATGGTCAGCATGGATGTGTGGACCGAAGGGCCTGTTTCCGTGCTGTATGACTCTATGCCTTTAGTTATAGAAGCTATTACAGAAATATATGTTGTTTGTTTTCCAAGTTATCAATTTTTTTTTCACTGAAACCGTTACAATTGGAATCAGCAACCGGAGTGGATTGATTTACCTTGACCAGGCTCAGGAGTCTCGACCAGGATCTCCTTCATTTTGAGGCCACTGGCTGATGAAGGTCTGGAACCTTCCTTTGGCTCCTCCTCCTTTTCCTCTTTCCGTTTCGGGCGGTTTTCCTTCGCCTTTCGGTTCTCGCCTCTGGCCTTTGACTTCCTCACCGGGGTACTAATGTCCGTTGTCAAGGGCACCGGAGGGACTACGGGACTACCGCTGGTACCCGAAGTCCGGCGTCTGGGTGAGCTGGGCAATGACCGATTCTTCAATCTGTTTGCAAATGACAACAGGGTAAATTATTTCAAAACAGGGGCTTGGTGGGCGGCTGGGGGGGGTGAAGTCATTATGCTCCTAGATCTACACCAACTCCAATCCCTCAGCACCTCAAACGTTAAATTCTCATCTTCATCTATTACATTCTCAGCCACCTTCCTCCCAGCCCCATCACCCCTCCCATTTATCTCACAAGTCTCATTCCTCATGAAGGGCTTTTCCCTGAAACATCGATTCTCCTGCTCCTTGGATACTGCCTGACCGGCTGTGCTTTTCCAGCAACACACTTTCGATTCCCATCTTCACAGCCTCATCCTCTGGCCACTGACCGGCTACGCTGAGGAAAATCACAAGGGGTTGGGGAAAGGGTTAATGGAGAGATCCTGAAACCCACTGGGAAATCTCACCCAACATTCCAGATCAATGGAAGACAATCCGAGAAGGAGCAGGTGTGAAGCTGGTTCAGGGGAAGGGCAAAAAGGGGACAGTGTGAAAATGGACAAAGGGGAAGGTATGCGAGAGTGTGGAAA
The DNA here is from genome assembly GCF_037043375.1 of Chiloscyllium plagiosum. Taxonomy (NCBI): domain Eukaryota; kingdom Metazoa; phylum Chordata; class Chondrichthyes; order Orectolobiformes; family Hemiscylliidae; genus Chiloscyllium; species Chiloscyllium plagiosum. The sequence continues at coordinate 47,095,251 of NW_028270168.1, forward strand.
GTACAGGAGATTAAATAATGGCCAAAAGAGAAAGGGGGAACAGGCAAGAGATAAAAGGTGGATTTTGAAGTGTTGACCTGACATTGTTGGAGTGATGATATACAGCCAAATCAGGATGGGCGAAGGGCCTTTCCTGATGAAGGGCTTTTGCCCGAAACAGTTGATTTTCCTGCTTCTTGGATGCTGCCTGACCTGCTGTGCTTTTCCAGCACCACTCTAATCTTGACCCAAACCAGGATGTGGTGTAACACAGCTGAGTATCGGATTGTCCTCAACAACCTCGGTCTACCATTCCAGCTGGACTCAGGGACGGAAGGCCAGCTTAAGGACTGAGTTCTTTAGGCACACTACCCAATGCCACTCAAATCCACCCCACAATGTTGCCACAGATACAGCACTGTGACGGAAGGAATCCTCAGAGGGAGCTGGGTACATGGCAGCAGCAAAAGTTTTGTCAGGCCATTCACTTCTTGTATTCCAGACGCGAAGACAGAAAGTTTATTTTTAAGAAGGTGAGGTTGATTATTATTCAGGTTGGGGTGGGGAGGGACCATGTGTAGGGGAGCAATGGAACCATTAACCAGTCTGAGGCCTGTGCACAGTCAGCAGAGAAGATGTCAATGAGTTTATCCCAGTGCCTCCTGCAGGATCTAGGCAGTGATTATAATGCAGGATACAGGAAAGAGATGAGGAGGCCAGACTGGGTCATGCTTACATAACCTGCTACAGACCAGATTACATTATGGAATAATCGATAGCTGGGAGTGAATTAGAGGTTGGAATCTAATCAAGGTATTTGGGTAATTTATATATAGAATAACAGTATCTGAAAATGAATTACAAGCTGGAATCCAATTGAGGGGTCTGGTTGATTTATATATAGGAAAACAGGAACCCAGGATAGGATGAAATCTAATTGAAGAGTTCAGGCTAGCTGATAAATTCACATCAGTGACTTAGATCAGGGGAGTGCAAACTTCATAGCTAAGCTTGTAGATGACAACAAGAAAAATAGGAAACTAAAATTTAGGAAGACGACATAAGGAGCTTGAGAACAAATAGAGGTTGTTTGGGTGAGTGGGCCAAATCTGGCAAATGGTGACTCATGTGGGAAAATAAGATAGACTGTGGAATTCTCAGGAGCAGAGGGATTTAAGTATTTTAGTGCGTGGAGTTACAAAATATTAGCATATAGTACAGCACCTAAATAAGAAGATTAATGGGATGTTATCCTTTATTGTGAGAGAAATTGAACATGAAAGGTAAGGATGTTCTGTTTCAGTTGTACAGGACACTGGTGAGACCACATAGAGTCACAGAGATGTATAGCATGGAAACAGACCCTTCGGTCCAACCCGTCCATGCCGACCAGATATTCCAACCCAATCTTGTCCCACCTGCCAGCACCCGGCCCATATCCCTCCAAACCCTTCCTAATCATATACCCATCCAAATGCCTCTCCTGAAAACTGGGTGCTGTCTTGATTTCCTTATTCAAGAAAAGATGCAAATGCACAGGAGATTTATTGGATTGAAACCTGACTAAGTGGGTTGTCCTTTGAGGATAATTGGACAGGTGAGACAGGGTGGCACAGTGGCTCACTGGTTAGCACTGCTGTTTCACAGTATCAGCGATTAATCGACCCTCAGGCGACTGACTGTGTGGAGTTTGCATGTTCTCCCCGTGTCTGCGTGGGTTTCCTCCGGGTGCTCCGGTTTTCTCCCACAGTCCAAACATGTGCAGGTTAGCTGGATTGGCCATGCTAATTTGTCCATAGTGACTAAGGTTGGTGAATTAATCATGGTAGAATATGGGGTTTACTATGATGCAGGGCTGGTCTGGGTGGGATGCTCTTCAGTAGATTGGTGCAGATTCGATGGGCCGAATGGCCTCTTTCAGCAATGTAGGGTTTCTTGGACTTAGAATCGTTACAGTGTGTAAAGTCTACGGGCCATTGAGCCCAACAAGTCCACAATGACTCTCCAAAAAGCATCCTATCCACTCATTCCTCTACCCTATCCCTGTAATCCTGCATTTCCTATGGCTAATCCACCTAACCTAAACCTCCCTGGACACTGGGCAATTCAACATGGCCAGTCCACCTAACCTGCACATCTTTGGACTGTGGGAGGAAACCGGAACTCAAGCAGACACAGGGAGAATGCACAAATTCCACACAGACAGTCGCCTGAGGCTGGAATTGAGCCCCAGTTCCCAGAGCTGAGACAGCAGTGCTAGCCACTGTGCCATCCCACGTTTTTCCTCTCGAGATCAGAAGAGTGTGGAATGACTTGACTGAATTATACAGGATCCTGAACGGCCTTGAGAAGGTAGATATGGAAAGGATGTTTCCTCTTGGGTCAGTCAGAAGTAAGGGACAATGTTTAAGTATTATGTGACTTTGGAACACTCTGTCTCAGAAGGTGGTGGAAGTGGAGTCCATGAATTGTCAGAGCTGGACAGAGTTTCGGCAGATGAGGGAATCAAGCATTATTCAGGGTAAGTGAAAATGTGGAATTTGGAACACAAACCGATTAGCCACGAGGACAAGGCTTGACGGGCCACAGGGCCGATTTCTGCACGGGTTTCGAAAGTCCTACATACCTGGCTTCTCTTGCCACAGACTCTTTGCTTCTGACAATCGGAAGAGACTGTCGTTTCCTCATCATTTTGTCAGCCACGCTCCCGGAATTCAGCAGCGCGTGCTTTTCTTTTGCATTCTCCCGTTCTTTGTCTTTTTTTTCCTTCTTCTTGCTTTCACTCTGGTGACAGAATGGAAAGAGGGCTCAACGTCTGACACAAATTACAGGTAAAATGTCTTCTGAAGAAAGGACACTGGACCCTCCCTAATGGCATTGTGGGTCATCCCACAGCAGGCAGACTGTAATGGTTCAAAGAAGGCCGCTCACCACCACCTTGTCAAGGGCAACTAGGGACAGCCAATAAATGCTGGCCAACCAATGGTACCCACATCCCACAAAGGAGTTTAAAAAAAAAGTGCACAGTTACAACATTTAAAAGTCATTTGGACAGGCACATGAATAGGAAAGCTTTAGAGGGATATAGGCAAAAAGCAGGCAGGCGGGCCTAGTTTAGCTTTGGAAACTTGGTCGGACCTTGACCAAAGGGTCTTTTTCCATGCTGTACGACTCTATGACTGGAAATATTAATTCTGCTTTCTCTCTCTCCACCGATGTTGTCAGATTTGCTGAGTTTCTCCAACAATGTCTGTTATTGCTTAAGATAAAATGTGGCAATTTGCTCTTCCAACAAGCCGGAATCACCTGTTGATCTCATAGTCTTACCAAACCATAGGGTTACTCTCCCATTAGTGAGATAACCGGTGGTGATTTAACCTGAGGTTAACCATGCCTCAGGTAGGTGGCAGGTTGGGAAGGAGAGTAATAGAGTCATACAGCACGGAAACAGACCCTTCAGTTCAACCAGTCCGTGTCAAACATAATCCCAAACTAAACTAGTCCCACCTGCCTGCTCCTGGCGCATGTCCCTTCAAACATTTCCTATTCATGTACTTATCCAAATGTCTTTTAAACTTTGCAACTGTACCTGTATCCACCACTTCCTCTGGAAGTTCATTATACACACAAACCACTTTCTGTGGAATAAAATTGCCCCTCATGTCCTTTTTAAATCCTTCTTCTCTCACCCTAAAAATATGCCTCTGAGTTTTGAAATCCCCCACCATAAAGGAAAAGACAACGGCCTTCACGGTAACCGCAGCCACTGAGTGTGAGAACTGAACCCACGTTGTTGGCATCACCGTACACTACAAACCAGCCAGCCAACCAACCAACTGAGCTATCTGAGGCCTCCTCCACAGATTGGTCAAGGAGGTAATGAAATAGCAGGAGGATCCAGCAAAAGCCTGTTGTGAGAGGAGTCTACATGTTTAATGGCATGGGCTGACAGGGAGCCCCAAAGATACCAAATCTGCCTCTCTTTCAACCCTCAGACTCTCAGAGAAGTGAAACATTTCCTCTGAACTGACAAAGGGATTTGGAAAGTGAGTGGGTGCGGCATTTAGGCTCTTTGGTTGATTGGTTTGTTTCTGAGCATGTTGAAAGATGAGGGAAACAGGGTGAAAAGCAAGCATTGGGATATTGTGAGGGATTCAATGTTGTGACAAAAGAAAGGGTTTCTGCTTGTGACTAAAGAAACTACAGATCAATGCAAGCAAACACTAATGTTGACCTTGAAGACACTGACCATAGCATTGCCGGCTGGAGTCAGCTTCACTCTCAGGTCGAGTCACTACCAGAGTGAAAACCCTCTTGGATGCAAACTCTGTTTAGGGTAAATCTTTGCAGGTTTCATTACATGGCCTCCAACTGACCTGCTCGTCCCATAGCCCTCTTTCCCCTTTGTCGATATCTTTATAATTAATAAATGAAAGTTTTTAAGGGTAATGCGAAAAATATAATATTTTTGTTCATATTCCTACAACATAGAATCCCTATAGTGTGGAAGCAGACCATTCAGCCCTTTGAGTCCACGCTGATGCCTCTGAAGAGCATCTTACACAGACCTATCCCAACTCTGTAACCACCTAACTTCTACATTCTTGGACTGTGGGAACAAATCAGAGAACCCGGAGAATGTGCAAACTCCTCAGATAGTCACCCAAGTGTGGAATCAAACCTGAGTCCTTGGACATAGTGAGGTAACAAAGCTATTACAGAGCCACAGTGCCAACCTCTTTTTCCAAGCAGTTTCCTGAAGATTCATCTTCAATTCCTGATCACTCCAGGAGAACAGTGAAGAGTTGGCAATCCTACTCTTCTGTCCCTCTCTCCATCTTCAAGGACCAATCACTTTTCTCTCCCCATGCCAAACACTAAACCCAATACTTGAAGGACAATATGATGAAAGTTTAGGGTGTAGGTTTGCTCGCTGAGCTGTAGGTTTGATATCCAGATGTTTCATTAACTGGCTAGGTAACATCATCAGTGGCGACCTCCAAGTGAAGCGAAGCTGTTGTCTCCTGCTTTCTATTTATATCTTTCTCCTGGATGGGGTTCCTGGGGTTTGTGGTAATGTGATTTCCTGTTCGTTTTCTGAGGGGTTGATAGATGGCATCTAGATCTATGTGTTTGTTTACAGCGTTGTGGTTGCAGTACCAGGCCTCTAGGAATTCTCTGGCATGTCTTTGCTTAGCCTGTCCCAGGATAGACGTGTTGTCCAGTCGAAATGTTTTTTTTCCTCCATGTGTAGGCTACGAGGGAGAGAGGGTCGTGTCTTTTTGTGGCTAGCTGGTGTTCGTGTATCCTGGTGGCTAACTTTCTTCCTGTTTGTCCTACGTAGTGTTTGTGGCAATCCTTGCATGGGATTTTGTAGACGACGTTGGTTTTGTCCATGGGTTGTACTGGGTCTTTTAAGTTTGTTAGTTTTTTTTGAGGGTGTTGGTGGGTTTGTGTGCTACTAGGATTCCGAGGGGTCTTAGTAGGTTGGCTGTCATTTCTGAAACTTCTTTGATGTATGGTAAGGTGGTTAGGGTTTCTGGCTGCGTTTGGTCTGCTTGAAAGTTGAATGATGAAAGTTAATAATATATTCTTATCGCTTGGAAACTTGGATTCTAAGGTACAGGGAAATAGGTTTTTGGTTTTAGTTCTGTGAAGGTCTTTTTTTTTAGAAAGGTCAGAAAGTAAGGATTTAACAGCTGAGATCTAAACAGCATTTCCAAGAAATCATATGACTTTAGATAAGTGAACAGCACTCAGGGGACATCAGTATTTACAGACTGAGTGTTTTATACCCAAAGATAGAAAGAGAGTGGGAGATGGGGGGGGGGGGGGGGGGGGGAGGGGGAGAGAGAGGGAGGAGAGAGAGGGGAAGAGGGTGGAAGAGAGAGGGTGGAAGAGAGAGGGTGGAAGAGAGAGGGTGGAAGAGAGAGGGGGGAAGAGAGAGGGGGGAAGAGAGAGGGGGGAAGAGAGAGGGGGGAAGAGAGAGAAAGAGAGAGAGAGAGAAGGGGCCCAGAAGCAAGTTCACCTTGACACAAACAAGTCCAGTTTGGTAAGGGTTTCATCCCAGCAAAAATGTTTCTAGTAGTTTCCAGGCCATCAGAGCTGGTAAGAAATCTTAAGTTGTTTTAGCAACACTAATTTGTTTTTTCTTGCAATTTAGTCAGAAAGGCTAGTGGGCTGGTTGAGTCTGAGGGAGAGACAAAAATGAAGATAATCACTTCAGGTAGAATGTGCAGGGAGTCTCCAAAAGGGAACACCTGTCACCTTGTAAGTTGAATAAAACATTTTAAAGTGAATTTCAGAGTGATAGTTTACTGGAGTTGAGTGTAAGGGATATTGATGGCAAGACAAAGATTGAATCAATCTCTTTTGCTGTTTTTGATAAGATCTTTCCAAACTGCATTTTTACCTTTTTCTGCGTGTAATAAAATTTGATGTTTTTTGTTAAAAGTACATTGATCGTCTTCACAAGAGGCTGCCAATGACTGACCATGATGGTAAAGAAGTGCAAAAACAAAACCCTTACAGAGTATTGAGCCATGTTTTACTCTGGAATTCAACTTGTTCAGCATTACGCTCAGCTGGCTTCAGAACAGCAGGAACCACTGTAATGTCAGCCAGCACAGGACACGATCCCGAAAGCAGCCATCAAATGAAAATACCAATTTCTCTGGCATGGGTGTACGTTGTGTGGGAAATGATAAACAGGACTCAGAGAGCTCCTGGCGGATCTTACGAAAAGACCACAGCACCTTCTCCATTTACCGGAACAACCAGAATTGGAGGACAAGGCCTCAGTTTAACATCTGACAGTACTACACCCCTCCATAGTGCTGTATCCCTCCGCAGTGCCGCCCCCTCCGCAGCGCCGCGCCCCTCCGCAGCGCTGTAACCCACCGCAGTGCTGCATCCTTCCACAGTGCTGCACCCCTCAGCAGCGCTGTAACCCTCCGCAGTACTGTACCCCTCCGCAGCGCTGCACTCCTCCGCAGCGCTGTACCCCTCCGCAGCGCTGTAACCCTCCGCAGCGCTGTAACCCTACGCAGCGCTGTAAACCTACGCAGTGCCGCGCCCCTCCGCAGTGCCGCACCCCTCCGCAGTGCCGCACCCCTCCGCAGTGCCGCACCCCTCCGCAGTGCTGCATCCTTCCACAGTGCTGCACCCCTCAGCAGCGCTGTAACCCTCCGCAGTACTGCACCCCTCCGCAGTGCTGTAACCCTCCGCAGCGCCGTGCCCCTCCGCAGCGCCGCGCCCCTCCGCAGCGCTGTAAACCTACGCAGCGCTGTAAACCTACGCAGCGCTGTAACCCTACGCAGCGCTGTAAACCTACGCAGCGCTGTGCTCCTCCGCAGCGCTGTAACCCTCCGCAGCGCTGCACCCCTCCGTAGCGCCGTGCCCCTCCGCAGTGCCGTACCCCTCCGCAGCGCTGTAACCCTCCGCATCGCTGCACTCCTCCGCATCGCTGCACTCCTCCGCATCGCTGCACCCCTCCGCAGCGCTGCACCCCTCCGCAGCGCTGCAACCCTCCGCAGCGCTGTAACCCTCCGCTGCGCTGTAACCCTCCCCAGCGCTGCACTCCTCCGCAGCGCTGCACTCCTCCGCAGCGCTGTAACCCTCCGCAGCGCTGTAACCCTCCGCAGCGCTGTAACCCTCCGCAGCGCTGTAACCCTCCGCAGCGCTGTACCCCTCCGCAGTGCTGTAACCCTCCGCAGCGCTGTAACCCTCCGCAGCGCTGCACTCCTCCGCAGCGCTGCACTCCTCCGCAGCGCTGTAACCCTCCGCAACGCTGCACTCCTCCGCAGCGCTGTACCCCTCCGCAGCGCTGTACCCCTCCGCAGCGCTGTAACCCTCCGCAGCGCTGTAACCCTCCGCAGCGCTGTAACCCTCCGCAGCGCTGTAACCCGCCGCAGCGCTGCACTCCGCCGCAGCGCTGTAACCCTCCGCAGCGCTGCACTCCTCCGCAGCGCTGCACTCCTCCGCAGCGCTGTAACCCTCCGCAGTGCTGCACTCCTCCGCAGCGCTGCACCCCTCCGCAGCGCTGTAACCCTCCGCAGCGCTGTAACCCTCCGCAGCGCTGTAACCCTCCGCAGCACTGTAACCCTCCGCAGCGCTGCACTCCTCCGCAGTGCCGTACCCCTCCGCAGTGCCGTACCCCTCCGCAGCGCTGCAGGAAAGAGTCAGCTTTGATTCTGTCCCTGGAGTGAGACTTGAACTTGAATCCACTACTTTCTAATGCAGAGGACACAGGCTACAAATGAACCAAACTGATCCTCATTTGTTTCCCTCCACAGCTTTCCTCAAAGCTTTTCACCGTATGTCAGGGAATTCCCAGGCTCTGACCCAGCGGTAAAGAAGGAACGGCAATATAGTTCACACTTCAAATTCCTTATTTAAGGAAGGATGTACGCACATTTGGAGGAAGTTGATTAGATTGATACCTGGAATGAGTGGATTAGACAGGCTGGGCTGGTTACCACCGGCATTGAGAACAGTGAGGAGTGATTGGGATGAAGTGTATCTGATCCTCAACAGTCTTCACAAGGTGGATACAGAAAGGATCTTTCTGCTTGTGGGTCAATCCAGAAATAGTGAGCGCTAATTAAAAATCCAAGGTCACCCCTTTCAGGCAGAGATGAGGAGAAATGTTTTTCCCTCCGAGAGCTGTGTGTCTGTGGAATGTTGGATGGTTAAGCATTTTTTAAAACACAGGCAGATAGATTCTTGTTAGGCAGAGGATTCAAGGGTTATCTAACATAGTAGGGAATGTGGAATTCAAAACACAAACAGATTTTATTAAATGGCGGAGTAGGCCGAAAGGACGGAATTATCGATCCTGCTCCTTGTGAGAGTTTGAACTACATGCAACCAAAGTGACAATGGCTCAATGATGGAGACTATCTGTGGAACTGGGCAAGGACATAACATCTTCAAGAGCAATAGGCAAGACAAAACTGAATTGAAATTCTAAACTTCTTTTTCTGTATTTTTCTAATTTATTACTATGGTTTTGTACTTTTTGAAGTTTTGTCCTGCTGGACTTTTATTTCTTTTTATCTCTTAAGAATTTGTACTCAATAATCTGTACCCAGGTACCTTTGTACCTAAGATGATGCCGTGTGTGTGGTGACATTAGACACTTTTCGCTGTACACTTGTACCCTGTCCTTGAGTACACATGACAATAAACCCATATCTACATCTAAAGATGGTGGCGCACGTGGCAATTTGTAAATTTTTCATTGTACTCATGTGAGCACGTGACAATAAAGCTAATTTTATTTCAATTCAAAGCAATAAATAATTAATTCCTCATCAAAAGATGAAAAATTTAGTCTGATTTACTGCTATTGAGGATTTAGAAGATGTTATACAGTGGCTGTAAAATGACCCAAGATTTACAGTCCCTTCCCCAGTGAAACCTCCTCATTTCTCTCAGTTCCAGGATTACTCACCAGAGGGAGATCAGTCTTGTGTCGGCCTAGGATATCCGGCGTGCTGAGAGCAGATCTCCATCGAGTCGAGCATCTGTGAGGGGTTTTGCCACTGCTTGGAGCTATTGGGCTGGCTGAGGATGATCGGGGACAGAGAGGAACAACTAGAAAATTCACGGAAATAAAGAGAGAGAGAGAGAGAGAGAGAAGGGCAGCAAGGAGGTATCAGGGAGGGAAACAGTGAGGGAATTCAGAGCAATGGGGGAGAGATAGAGAGAGGGTGATGGGGAGGTAGCAAATGGGTCATGTGGGGAACAGGGAGGGAGTCAAATGGAAAAGGAGACGGTGTGATGCAGCAAGTGAAGAAGGAATAAAATAAGATACAACAGAGTAGAAAAGAGGTCAAATATAATGACAGAGAGGAAAGGGAAAACAGAGATAGACAAAGACAGAAGGATAAAAGGTTGAGAGAATAGATGAAATGAACACAAATACAAGGGGAAAAACAATGATGCATAAAGAGGAAAAGTAAGGTAGTTGAGAGGCAGAGCACAAGAGATAGTCAGAAAGAAATAATGGACACAAAGAGATCGACAGACAGATAGATAAATTGACAGACAGACAGATGGATAGACAGACAGACAGATAGACAGACAGATAGACAGACAGACAGACAGACAGCAGAGGAGGGGAGAGGATAATGATTGGATAAAATGTTATTTTCATTTTTTAACAGAAGTGTCTGACCAAAGTCCCTTCCGAACCATGTCATATAAAGCATGTCGGATCAATGTGTGTACAAACCTGGATCTCGGCCATTACCCGTTAAAACAGCGACACTCCTGCTCCTGGCAAGGAAGGACAGGGTCGGAGTCATCAGGCGGTCCACGATACTGCTCTCCCAGGGGCTCAGCTGCAAACGGCGAGCTGCAGGAAGACAAGACCATTGTCAGTGTTCAGACTCTGGGACCAGCAGCAGGTAGGAGCAGGGGGCAATACTGAGCAATACTGGGGGATCTGTCAGACTAGCCCACTCCGAGCCAGACTGACACAGCAGTGGTAACACATGGAAGGCAGCAGATCCCAGGAATGTCTGATACACACGGAAACCAGCTGGGAAGGATGCGAAGGATGGAATTCAATCTCAGCATCTGTCATTTAGTCAGAGTTCCCCCTCCCCTGACTTTCGAGTCAAATCTTACAGCACCATGGAGGACAATCAGTGCATGGTACATGTGTCAAACCTGTATAATAGTTGTCCAGTTGGTTCCATTCCCTTGTGCCCAATAATTATTTTCCTTTTCTTAAATATTTAATCAAATTCCCATTTTAGATTTGAATCTGCTTTCACCATTACTTGAGCAAACTATTCTACGTTGCTGAGTGGAAGTGCTTAGTGCATCTTTGGCTCTTTTACCAGTGATTGAAAATCAATCTCCTCGAATTAATGCCAAACAGACACATGGATGGTCAGCACTGCCAGATGGCCATGCAGTGCCACAGGGCAGGGCTAGTGCCAAATCTGACCATGGATCGGGGCAATGGCAGCTCCATCACAGACCGACACCACCAGTGCCTGCAGAATGGCATGGTCAGTGTTCCCAGATATCACTGAGGCAGGATCAGTGAGTAGAGATGGAAATGTGTTGCTGGAAAAGCGCAGCAGGTCAGGCAGCATCCAGGGAACAGGAGAATCGACGTTTCGGGCATTAGCCCTTCTTCAGGAATAGTATTGATTCAGGAATTGTATTGATTCCTGAAGAAGGGCTAATGCCCGAAACGTCGATTCTCATGTTCCCTAGATGCTGCCTGACCTGCTGCGCTTTTCCAGCAACACATTTCCATCTCTGATCTCCAGCATCTGCAGACCTCACTTTCTCCTCAAGGATCAGTGAGTAGGTCAGAGTGGATTAGCTCAGCTGTCCTTCCAGATTGCTCTATGTAATCCCAGTGTTAGTGAGGGTGATCAATCATAATCTCTAACACTGCGATCCTGTCAGTGTGATCAATCACACTCTCTAACACTATGATCCTATCAGTTTGATCAATATTTCTCATAACAATGGGATCCTATCAATACAAATGATCAATCACACTCTCTAACACCACAATCTTATTAGTGTGATCAATTGTTCTCATAACACTGGATCCTCAAAACACTGACACAATCACAATGTTAGAGATTGTGATTGATCACACTGATAGGATCCCAGTGTTAGTGAGAGTGATCAATTGTATTGATAGGATCCCAATGTTAGACAGCATGATTGATCACAGTGACAGGATCCCAGTGTTAGTGGAGATGATCTATCACACTGATCTTTCACACACTAACTCTGGGATCCTGTCACTGTGATCTAGCACACTCACCGATAATGGTGTGCCTTTAACTTCCCATTGACACCTCCTGGTCTCTCCTAATGACAGTCCATTTGAGATTGAAGTCCGCCCCCATGACGCTGAGGTGGATTGTGTTTTTGCAGTACAGAGGCCTGGGAGCAACTGACTACATTCCCTCAACAAACAAACAATGCAAAACATTTTTTTTTTGTAACAAACTCTTTCTTCTATTTCCACACTTTTGTCTTTCAGCCAAGAAAAACAAGTGGTCAGTCAATGTTAGCATGCTCCTGACACACAGCACACTCCATTTCAACCAGACATCGCACAGCTCCTTCGCCCCCTTACAGTGAAACATGCAGCAGAGGTATCACTCTGGGTAGGAAAACCAATCAACCGATTGAGACACATTGCGTTCTGAGGAGGGGGTGCTGTGACAGGGTAGATGCTCTCAGCGTTGGAGAATGCTTTCTCTCATGGATGTTTCTAGAACTAGGGCCACCCCCAATTTAAAAATAGGAGATCTCCCACTTAAGGTGGAGATGTGGAAGAATTTTTCACTTTCAGAAAATCATTGGTCTTTGGAGGCTGGATCATTGAAAATATTTAAGACCAAGTTAGGCAGAGGCAAGGGTTATGGCGGAGGGAGGTGAGGTCACAATCAGATCACTACCGATGTTATGGATTTGCAGAAAAGGATCCGAGGGGCCAAATGGCCTACTCTTGCCCCTATTTGTTATGGCCTCCTGATGAAAAGTTGAGAGTGGTGATGGGATCACTCTGCCTCAGCACCGACTCCTCAGCACACCTCAACCACTGTCACCGGTGATGAGACAAGCCGCTATACCAAAGCGGCCTAGGACCACTCCCTACTGCCTGTGACAAAAAAGGATGTGCAATTTCCACGCACTTCTGTGCACCCACCTCCCTCACCTCCCCCCCCCTCCCCCACCCCCCACCACAACTGCCCAATTGTCCCCAAACTATGTGTGACTCTCTGCTGGCTGGTGAAAGCTACTATATTGTAACACAGCAGCGAGCCACATACATCTCTGGCCCAGTACACTATCCAGCTTCACTGAGCCACTACAACCAGAGGGAGACTCAGGGCTGTTAATTTTCAGCAAGGTTGCCACGTAAGGGACAGTAATCAAAGTCATCTGTGGTTCTGAATAAAAGCATGAGATTCTGGCAAACACTCAGCATTCCTACAAAAGGGGAAATGCTGGTTTATAATCTTCTATGTGAAGCAGTCTAGGTGCTGAGAAAAACACCACAGACCATTCAACACTGCCCCTTTCAATTACAAAAACCTACGTATTATTGTGACTGTCAGTTTTGTAGTCAGGAATTTCAGCGACTGTTCCAGATCAGAATAGTCGGAAAGTTAACAGCCCTGGAGACGGCTCCTTGGTGTCTCGGGGTGGGGGAGGGGAGACGGGGGGGGAAAGAAGGGGAACAATGAAAGCTTCCATACTTCTGCTGGGGGAATTCCAGAGTGTGGCTGAGGACTTGGAGAGTCTTTTGTTTAACATAGAATCCACATGTTTGGGTAGATTGACAGCCGAGAGAGAGCAACCCTCTGACCCTGGAATAAAATGGAGAGACAGGACAGAGAGACAAAGAGAAGAGAGAGAAAAAAATACCATTGAGTCTTCCTCAAATGAGCACCTCTGGGGCAGACTTCAGATTGTGCTGAGAAGGAACAGTGTAGATGGTGGGGATGGGAAGGATGGAGGAGCTATATGAATGAGGGGGCGAGGGGAGAGGATGAAAGGTTTTAAAGATGGCATCATTCAATTAAGGATATACTGAATTTGTAGCGTCAGAACAAGACCTCCATTTGGCCAATCATTCTCAACCCTTCCTCAAAATATTTACATCAGATATTTCAACCTCCCCAAGAACAGAGCTTGGAAAAGAACTATCCAACATCTCAATCAAATCAAAGAAAATTCTGGAATATTACATTGCGACATTGCCATTGTTCAACTGTTGTTCTCCAACTACGACTAACCCTCACTGCACAATTACTGTTTAATCTTATCATCCCAATTGCTGTCAACACTATAACATCCAACGTAACTCCCAATTAGATGTAAACAACATTGAATGTTTTTTCTAGACCAGCCAGCACTCCAGCAGTGATCCTTGGTCTCACTTACTCCTCAAATTCTGAGTCTACAATCTCAATCCGATATATAGTTAACATTACCTCAGCTCTGGCTATCTGCATGAGGGAGTCACTGCCTCTCTCAATCTCAGTCCACTGTGACTCCCTCTCTTCATGAATCCTGACACCCAGTGCCAGAACCTTCCTAAGAGCTCTTCTCTCTTGCTGTTGGTAAGGCTGCCGGGGCAGGGATGGACCAACTCCTTCAGTGGTCCAAACATTCTCCCACACATCAACAACTTTTTGACTGGAAAATGCCTAATCCATATGCCAAATGTGGCCTCACTATAAACGGACTGGAATAGGAATGCGAGTAGACCCATCATTCTGAAAACACTGGATGTAAAATGCTTTGGGATGGCCTGAAGTCTGGAGGGGCACCATATAAATGCAAGTCTTGCTATAGGCTTCACTGACATGCTCAATATCCTCAACAAACAATTGTTCGCAGTTTTTGAAACTGCGATTGACCCCGGGCACTGAAAGCCTTTTGAGATTTCAGAATTGTGTGAAGAATGGTTCATGAACACTCGAGATCTGGTTTGGACATTGCATGCCAACTTGCAACCAATTGCCTTGGAGATATACGGGAAGTGCTGATAAACTTCACACTAGCCTGATGTTTGCATTGATCAGTCAGTCATAGTCAAAACTCTTTCCCTCTCAATCTTTGTTGGTCCAGCCAAAAGGCCAAGACTGCAGTGCCCTGTGTGCCCCTGGAATAAGAGTCAAGATTAGAGTGGTGCCGGAAAATCACAGCAGGTCAGGCAGCATCCGAGGAGCAGGAAAATCCACGTTTCGGGCAGGAGACCTTCATCAGGAATGAAGAAGTCGATTTTCCTGCTCCTCAGATGCTGCCTGACCTAATGTGCTTTTCCAGCACCACACTAATCTTGACTCTGATCTCCAGCATCTGCGGTCCTCACTCTTGCCCCTGGAATAAGTTCAGTTGCTGTAAACTTAACCAACTCACCACCTTGACTGTCCACCTCTCTTGCCAATATGTCAATCATTTTGGTGCCCTCTCCCAACACTGTGCTGACACTAGAGGCAGTGTAAAGGTGTTGGACACAGATCTATAACCAACAGTAATTAAAGAAGCACTAAATTTCTCAGATGCAGAATAGAAAATAAGAAGTAAGCCATAATATTAACTTGTACTGGCCTCAGTGTGCTTCTACTCTATAACAACTCTGTGAAAACGTTGCTATAACCTGGAAAAATCCAATACTGCTGCAGTCCAGAATAAGACTTTTTGAGTTGGCTGGCCCAATAGTATTCCCCCTAGTTTTTATTTTCCCACTCACACTCCATGGTTTTTAATATTGCAAGGTTACTTTATCTAAGATGACCACAGAAGCAGATTTTCCACTGGTCAGTCAGTCATTATACGGGTGTCAATGGGATTTGCACATAGGGATTCTATGGAAGCTCCACTCTTGCATTCTCCAAAGGAATTGCAAGGAAAATTGAATTTTCCACTGGGAATTTAATCAAAGCCTAGAACTTACTAAAAGCAACCATTTAAATCAAAGATTTCAGAATGATTCCAATTCAGTTTTGCATTTTATCATTTCTATAAATGATTTGGATATGAATATAGGAGGAATGCTTATTAAGTTTGCAGCTGACATCAAAATGGGAGGTGTAGCGGACAGCGAAGAAGGTTACCTCAGATTACAACAGGATCTTGATCAGATGGGCCAATGGGCCAAGGAGTGGCAGATGGAGTTCAGTTTAGATAAATGTGAGGTGCTGCATTTTGGAAAGGCAAATCAGGGCAGAACTTATACACTTAATGGTAATGCTGACAAACAGACCTTGGAGTGCAGGTTCATAGCTCCTTGAAAGTGGAGTCACAGGTAGATAGGATAGTGAGGAAGGCATTTAGTACACTTGCCTCTATTGGTTGGTGTGTTGAGTACAGGAGTTGGAATGTCATGTTGCTGCTCTACAGGGCATTGGTTAGACCACTTTGGAATACTGTGTTCAATTCTGGTCTCCCTGCTGTAGGAAGCATGTTGTGAAATTTGAAAGGATTCAGAAAATATTTGCAAGGATGTTGCTGGGGTTGGAGGGATTGAGTTATAGGGAGAGGCTGAATAGGCTGGGACTGTTTTCCCTGGAGCAGAGGAGGTTGAGGGGTGACCTGAATCATGACGGGCATGAAATGGTGATTACCCAAAGTCTTTTTACAGGGCAGGGATGTCCAGAACTGGAGAGCATAGGTTTAACGAGAGAGGGGAAAGATATAGAAGGGACATAAGGGGCAACTTTTTCATGCAGAGTGTGGTGAGTGTATGGAATGAGCTGCCAAAGGAAGTGGTGGAGGCTGGTACAATCACAATATTTAAAAGGCATCTGCATGGGTACTGGAATAGGAAGGGTTTAAGAGGGATATGATCCAAATGCTGGTAAATGGGACTAGATTAGGTTAGGGTATCTGGTCAGCATGGATAACTTGGACCAAGTGGTCTGTTTTGATGCTGTTCTTCGCTATGACTCTAAATTAAGTAAAATAGTTACTCAGAAAAAGTTAGATTATTAAATATACATTCTAATTCCTGAGTACCTATTAATCAGACCGCATATTGCCTCACACACCCTTTACTACAATTCCTATGGACCCCTTACACCTCACACACTGACCTTACACCCCTGGGAACATGACACCTTCAACACCCTCTTGCAGACTCAACACGCCTATCCTGACACCTCACCTTCGCCAAACCCAGACCTCCCCCTGACCCCATCAATGGACCTGATTCCCCCAGTCCCCATCTCCACACTACCTCTTCCTAATCAGTAATAGCATATGGGGTGTCACATCTTGGGTGCTGAACGTGTTGAGTTAGGTCTCACAGTCAGTCTGTCCAGGTACCTTTAAGAGCCATGATCCTGATGTCATCACTGCATGTGACCAGAGGCTAGAAAGGTCACTCACTGTCTTACCTCAAATCAGTCTGTTGTAAACTAATATTAGCTCAGACAATTAGGTGTCTGAGAACTGTAATGTTTATAGATAATAGTCAGCTGTAATAAAAGTCTGTTGGATTCTTCAGTACCACAATATCCACACCCAGTTTCTGATGTTATGACGGATAACATAAGCATTGCCACATCAGATTAAAAAAACCCCCAGCTGGAGCCAAATATGCATCATGTCCTATGTGTGCAGGTCTTGCGCAGTAAAATCTGAATGTTAAATCCATTCAGAGATAATACAATGTCTAGGCTGACACTCCACTGTCGAAGTCAAGAAGAGCTGCATCTTCTAGAGGATCCTTGACAATGCGGCCCTGTGTGTGACCTCTCCCATAAAGGATTCGGTGGCACCATCTCAGGAAAGTGTCAGGGGACACCCCCCCCAATGTTCTGGCTGGCTGCCACATTTCCCATCTGAACATCTGAAGTCACTTCAGAAAAAAAGTTCACTCAATGCACAGCAAGTGGGGAAGTCCTAGCATGTGCAAATGCATATACATGATGTATTGAAAAAGTGTAAGTGTATTTGAGGTATTTCCCCCATCGGTCTCCCCACTGGGATTCCAGTTTGCGAGATGTCAGTTGTCAATGTTTCCAGGTTGGATTGCTATATTATTCACAATGGAGGGTCACAGGAGCTGCCATTTATCCTTGGCGAATGGTTACTCATCAGGATGATAGTCCATCAGCTTCACCCAGGCACAGCTTGTCCAGCAAGGTACAAACACGAGGTTACCCACCACCCCCCGGCGTCATTCAATGGCTTCATATGCTGTATCTAATACCATCACTGAATACATAGAGAATGAAACCACCATTGTTCACCCAGAGAATGGCCAGTCTATGAAATTCTCTGCCAACCTTAAGTGCTTGAAGCCAAAAATCTGAATATTTCCAAGAAGTTCAATATAATTCTTAGAACTCAAGGGATCAAAGAGATGGGGAGAGCGCAGGAACAGGGTACAGAGTTGCATGATCAGCCATGATCATATTGCATTGTGGAGCAGATTCAAAGGGCTGAATGGCCTACTCCAGCTCCTATTTGTTATGTTTCTATCGGTTTGATGTATGTCGGATGCTCTTTTTTCTCCCGCTCCCCCTCAACCAATCCAACCATCAACAGGACAGCCAGGGTAATTGTGCACCTCTTCCTACCAGTGTCATTTTATAACCAAGCAGCAGGAGGTGCCAAAAGCAGCTCCATAGTCACTCTCAACAGGGAAACCAAATGGGCCCCGTTCATGTTGTTTCCACTTTATCGTGCAATTGCATCCCAAGTTTTGAACCATCATTCTCCTTGTCAGGAACAGAAAATGGCTTTTTAGCATATAGCCTCAATGGCCAGAGCATTGCCTGATTTAACAGGTAAAAGGACCTTGGCAAATCGGGCACTCTCATTTCAAGACCAGGTTAGCAGTTCCTGGTTATGCCAAGCCTGAGATAAAAGGGGACCAATTCATCGAGGACTGAAGGGAACCCAGCGACATACTCTGCTGGGTAGACAACATCAATTTCTTGGTATAATTTTATAGAGTGCAGGAAAAGAGTTACAAGGGACAGATTCACATTTACAAATCTTCGGCTGTAATTGAACAAGTTGGTGTTAATTTGGCACACATGATACTGGGCTTTATAAATAGAGGGACAGAATACAAAACCAAGGAAGTTTTAAATCACTGGTTTGGCTTGAGCTGAGGTCTAATGTCCGATCCTGTGCACCACATTACAGGAAGGACAGGATGTAAGCAAACCTTTCAGAATGATACCATGGATAGAGCAGCTCAATTATATGGTGAGACCATTGAAGCTAACATGGTTCTTGTTCAAGCGGAGAAGGTTCTGGGGAGATTTAATAGAAATGTTCAAAATTACCATGAAAGTAGAATTTTACAAAAGAATCTGTCGTAGCATTATTGCTTGTTAAAAGGGGCAATCTATTTAGTCCCATTCTGTCCCCGTATTGCTAGCATTTTTCTCTTTGAAGTGCTTATAAATTCTCTCTGAAGATCACGATTGTATTGTATCTCCCATTCTGTCAGGCAGCGCTTTCCAAATCCTACTCACTCAATATGTTGAAAAGCAGCTCCCTCATTTCAGTTCTCATCTTTTTGCCAGTCTCTAGTTAGCAGCCTTTCACACGCGCAGTCTCTATTGCATTTGTTTATCAAACGGCTTCTAATTTTAAACATCTCTTTAAATCTGCTGTAAGCCTTTGCAGCTCGAAGAGAAACAACAGGAGTTTCTCCAGTCTATCCAAGTAATTATAATCTCTCCTCCCAAGATAAATGGATGATTATGTGTTTTCAATAGTCTATACCTCTGTAGATAAAATATAGCACATTACTACATTATTTGAGCATTAAGCATAGCTTAGTTTTATTCTTTCGTGGGATATGGGCAGCTGACTTGGGCAGGACTTATTGTCCTATTTCGGGGAGTCAAAGTGTGTGTGAGAGCGAGTGTGAATGTGAATGAGAGTGTGAGTAAGTGAGAGTATGAGGGAGTGTGTGTGTGTATGAGAGAGAGATTGTGTGTATGAGAGAGAGAGAGAGAGAGAGAGAGAGACTGTGCACGTGCGCGCGCCGCAGTGTTCCTCTGCTTACGCTGCCCTTGTCCATAACAATTAATTGTAAATAGATTCACTAGCCAACAGTGTCATATATACTTGAAGGATACAGCAACAAAGTTAGCCAGGCTGTGTCAGTCAGGTATTATAGTGATCTGAAAGTTTGTATGATTTGTTTGTGGTCCTGCATATTGTGTTCAGGATGGCAAGACTTGCCTATTGAGTTATTTAGCGTGAAGTGATTGCAAAGTGAAAGTTTCTATAGTGACAGCTTACTCTGAGGGTGCTGTCTGTTATCCTAAGGTGTAGGCAAGCTTTCACTGTCCACCCAGTTACTGAGTTCAATGCCGTGTTATGTCTGATCAGCTCAGAAATGCTAATTGCTCTGTGTGAGGACCTTTGATGGAGTGAATAAGAAGAAACCATTTCTGGTCTGAAGCTCAGTGAGTAGTGGATGCAAATTGGAGATAATAAGCAAAAGAACAAGACGAGAGAGAAGGAGATTTTCCTTAAACTCAGCCAACTGGCATGATCTGGAATACAGGCCTGAAAAGGACTTTGAAATAGACTCAGCAGAAACCTTCAAAGGATTAATACGAAAAAGATAAAAGTCATCATGACAACTAGAAAAGGGCTGAGGAATGAGGATAAACAGATAAAACCTTCAAAGAGCTAGTACAGGCCTGATGGGTCGAATGATCTCCTTCGGTCTTGTAATTTCTAGGATTCCCAAAGAAGAGCAAACACAGAAAACTGAGGAATATGGGCTGGAGCTGGGAGGCCCAGGGGCTGTGGGGTACACACACACACACACACTCGGAGGAACACAAACAAACCCCTGCAAGGAGGAGTGAGAACGGGCCTCAGGAAGGAGCAGCTCAAACAACGCCCAGTGAGGTTACAATAAATTCCCAGTCAAGCATTAGCATACTGTTGTGGTTGTTTCATAATCTCAAGAATCAGTTTAGAATCCTACAGTGTGGAAGCAGGCCACTCAGCCCATCAAGTCTACACTGACCCTTTGAAGAGCATCCCACCAGCCCATACCTATTCTTGTAACCCTACATTTCTCACGGCTAACCCATCTAACCTCCACATTCCTGGACACTATGGGCAATTTTAGTACAGCCAATCCACCTGACCTACATATCGTTGTACTGTGGGAGAAAACTGGAGCACCCAGAGGAAACCTACCCAGAGACAAGGAAAACGTGCACACTCCACACAGACAGTTACCAGAGGCTGGGACTGAACCTAGGTCCCTGGTGCTGTGAGGCAGCAGTGCTAACCACTGAGTCACTGTGCCACCCAAGGATTAGGAAATGAGAATTCCCATGCCTATAATATGGAAAGCTAAATAAACAATGAGGAAGATCAGTCTGCACCTGAGCTGGACTGTTTTCTAATTAAAGATAAACAGAGATAACTTCTTTATGAGTTCTTTTGATAAGTCATTATAAATTACACGCATTCTATCTTATATATAGAAATGGATGCTTCTCCTGATCAGTGTATGGGGCATTTATGCTCTTCTTGAAATTCCTCCCATCTTTCTTCAACTCCATTAACGTAACCCTGTACTCCCATCTCCTTTCAGTATGCTTCTTCACCATACATTGCAGCAAATAGCTCGACCACGGAAGCTCAAAAACGCATTCCAAAAATGAGAGTCAGATTTTCTTCTTTTTCTTCCGGCTGTCTCTCAAAATGAGGAAGGGCAGTTACCATGAAATACATCCCATGGCCCACCGACTGTAAAAGGAGTCTTTTGACACCGTAAGGATATTGCTCTATAGCTACCACACAGGTCTGGCTGACCAGGAAACTCACCCACTCGGACCACCTATGGTGTTGGAAGGATTTAGAGACTAATAATTGACCTGTTTGGCCACATCCTGACACACCTCCTGTGGCTATCAAGGGAGCTATGTTAGGGTAAGACATGAACCCGTGTGTGGGTGTCAGTCATCATCATTTTGAAATGTCCAGAGAATAACGCGAGTCATTCAAGTTAACACAATGTGGCACACTTTACGGAATGATGTAGTCCTATAAGCGTTATTTTTAACCACAAGCAAAACATTCCCAAAAGCAAATTCATTGTTTCCAACATGTGACACAAAGATTTATCAAATTCACTCTCAGTCACTATGGTGAATCCCACTTGGGATCAGATGTGATATTTTCAGTTTCAGAAAGAAATCATCTTTGAATTTGATGTTTCGGATGTTTTGAAACTTCTGATGACAATTTGTAGCTCTGGTAATTTAATAGTGAAACTACACAAAATATCAAGGGAGGGATGCGCACTAATTCTTTCATATTTTTACAAATGTTGCTTCTCCCTCAACTGTCCAGTTGCTCTGGTCAGCAAAGACAAAAGCCTTGAATGTGCTTGTTGTGAAACCCATCTAAAGACGTAAGAGAGAGGTAGGCCAATCAGCCCATGAAGTCTGCTCCACCAGTCAATGAGATCATGGCTGATGTGATCATTCTCAGCTCCACTGTCCTGCCTTTTCCCATAACCCTTGATTCCCTCCTGATTAAAAATCTGTCTATCTCAACCTTAATGGCTCCAATCTCAACAGCCCTCTGTGGTAAAGAATTCCACAGATTCGATTTGATTTATTGTAGTCATGTGTACCATGTATACAGTGAAAAGCTTTGTTTGCGAGCAGGACAGGCAGATCATAGTGAGCAAGGACATACAGAACATACACTGCTTAGACAGTGAGGCATAAGGTTACACAACCCAGGAGGCGTGCGATGCAAGATTAACATTATTTGAAGTTAGAGAGTCCATTCATCAGTCTAATTATGGCAGGGAAGAAGCTGTTCTTGAACCTGCTGTGTGTATATTCAAGCTTCTGTATCTTCTGCCTGACGGAAGAGGTTGTAGGAGAGCATTACCAGGGTGGGGGGGGTCTTTGATGATGTTGGTAGCCTTTCTGCAGCAACAGGAAGTGTAAATGGAATCCATGGATGGGAGGTTGGCTTCCATGATGGTCTGGGCTGTGCACATCACCTTCTGTAGTTTCTATGGTCCTGGGCAGAGCAGTTACCATACCAGGCTGTTATGCACATGGATAGAATGCTTTCTACGGTACATCTGTAAAAGTTAGCAAGGGTCCTTATGGATATGCTACCCTGTGAGAGGGGAAATTCCTTGTGTGTCTTAAATGTGCAACATCTTATTTTCAGATTATGATGGACAATGTGATAATAAGCTGTGAGAGCTTATGACCTACCATGTGATGCTGTGATACCTATGTTAGCTACTGTAACATAAGTAGGAGACATGGTACTGAAGAATTCAATTAACTTTTATCCAGCTTCTGGTACCTACAGGTGCACACCAAAATCACAGGCACTTGTGTATCTGGGCTCAAACAAAGAATTCTGATGCAGTGTAGCATTCAACATGTCATGCCGCAAGAGGACAGAGCTCAGTAAGATGGAGACCGAGAGCTTTCTAACATTAAGGGAATGTTCGTGATGTCATCACCATATTATGGGGTAGGATCATTCGCTGCGATACATAACAACAACGGATATTAGATGCACTGGTCCATCTGGAATTTGGGTTTTGTTTTACTTGCAAGAGTCTCTTGATCTTATCGATGATGTGCTGTCTGAACATGTCCCATACCACTAAGCTGCATTTTGTACAGCGCTCACTGAGACCCCTATTCCATAAATTATTGATCAATAACATCACTCCACCCCAATCTATTCCACTGCTATCATCAAAATACAAAAACAAAATCCTGGGAAGTTGAATATGACATGATTTTATGTTTGGAAGTTACCGTGGGCTTTAATTTTTACCTGAAAACTGTGTTGCTGGAGAAGCACAGCAGGTCAAGCAGCATCCAAGGAGCAGGAGAATCGACGTTTCGGGCATAAGCCCTTCTTCTTCCTGATCTCCAGCATCTGCAGTCCTCACTTTCTCCTACTTAATTTTGACCTGTCAGCAATGCAGACTATTTCTGCCATAAAGTGCACTTTCTCATGTCCTGCAGCTCATTACTGGAATACGTTTTGAACTTTTGCATTCCCCAGTTCAGCTGCTGGTCAATCTGGCCTCACTCATGTTGCTACTTTGATGTGATGGGTACTGGTGTTCCTGCCCCTGACTGATGATGAATCACTGAACACTGGTAATTTTGCCATCAAAGCCTTATGGTAGTCTCTTCCTGGAGGGCATGAGCAGCATTTTATCAACACTTTTGTTGATTTGGAGGGATCTCTCAATGATTAAGGTTTACAGCACAGAAAGAGACAGGGTAGCCTGAAGGACTTTAGGCACATTCACTTCCATTGCATAATGCGTTCTGTCGCATGGGACAAGTCCAGTCTGAGAGCTAAACACAGATCTTCAGGAAACATGGGCTGTTATCATCAGCAGAGTTGTTTATCACCATAATCCATAAGAGCAGGGCCGGAGATATCATTCACTCCTCCAGCAGAAGCGTGCAGCCAGTGACTCAACTCCTGACTACCCAAAGCCTGTCCACCATCGACAAGACACAAGTCAGGAGTCTGATGGATTACTCCCCATTTGCCTGGATGGGTGCAACTCCAACAACACTCATGAAGCTTGACAACATCCAAGTCAAAGCAGCCTGTCTGAGTGGCACTACAGCCACAAGCATCCCCTCCCTCCATCACCAACGCTCAATAACAGCAGTGTGTACTATCTACAAAATGCACTGCAGAAATTCACCAAACATCTTTAGGCAGCACCTTCCAAACCCACAACCACTTTCATTTTGAAGGACAAGGGCAGCAGATACATGGGAACACAACTCCCTTCAAGTTTCCCTCCAAGTCACTCACCACCCTGACTTGGAACTACATCACCGTTCTTCACTGTCGCTGGGCCAAGATCCTGGGATTCCTTCCCTAACAGCATCGTGGGTCAACCCACAGCACACAAACTGCAGTGGTTCAAGAAGGCAACTTCTCAAGGGCAACAGGGAATGTACAATAAATGCTGATCCAGCCAGTGACGCCAATGTCCCACAGTGAATAAAAACAAATCTATCAATGCAAGAAATGGTAAATCAGTTCAATGTAGATATTGAGGGTGATGCAAAAGCAGGCATTTCCCAGTAAGAGGTTGGAACTTTGTGAAGCTACATCACAGAAGGCTGCTGGCACTGTAGGCCTCAAAAAACCACTGTTCTGATGCAAGGTCTTCAACCTAAAATTTTCTCTCCACACATGCCAGCTGTCCTGCTACATTTTTCCAGTTTTACTTGTATCCAATAAAACAGACTATAGGTGGAGTTCAGTGATTTCACAACCACAGCACAAAAGACTTCAAGTTCTACTCCATCTGATCAGGAAAGGTGCCAGGCATCCAGGCAGCTAACAGGAGGGGCAGACTCCACGATCATTTCGATCCTCGATCTGCCACTAGGGCTAAAGGTGAGGTTCAAGTGTTTGTAAGCGTCTTCAGTCAAGTGTGCAGAGTGAGAGATCTTATTCCGCCTCTGACTGAGATTCCTGTTCTCAGACACCAGGGCCTAACCAATTCCACTTATTGAGAAGCTGCTTACTGAGCTGGACACATTCAAGGCTGTGGACCCAGACAACATTTCAGCTATAGTACTGAAACCTGTGTAGGTTAGGGTGGAGGCTCCTGTAGCACAGCTGTCTCAGTATAGCTGTAACACTGAGATCCATCCAGATGTATAGACAATGGCCCAGGTATGTCCCATTCACAAACTGCAAGAAATATTCATTTCCTCCACTACTGGAGCATAGCATTTTGAATCTCCCAGTAACTCGCCAAGCTTACTGAGAGGGACAAAGATGAAGGGAATTCATTGGAGCACCTATACCTCACACTGACACACGCGTCACGTGGACTGTACAGCTCCCTCCGTGAGCTGGGGCTCAATCATTGTGACAGCACCTTGCATCACTTCTTCACAGTGACAGGAATTGGGCAATAAATACACCATTGTCACTTGTTGTCCATGTCCTAGAGAATAAACATTAAAGAAGTAACAGGAGTACCGACTCTTTAAGAAAGGCTTCATTGTGCCAAACTCTTGTAGCCTTCTTTTATAAATTGATTGGTTTCAGATATTTATACTCGTTTCTTTGAAAAGCTGTTACAGATTCTGCTGCCCCTCAAGAGTCTGGTGAGGAATTTCTCATTTAATATCTATCCCTGGTGGAAATACAATTCTATTCCTTCATTTATTTCATCTCATTAACCTTCCACTGTTTGTAAAAAGATGTGTCCAGCAGCTCCGTTATCTTCACTGAGTGCTGTCAGCTCAGATCATAATCATCTTATTAGCAAGGAGGCAGGGTTGTCTGAGTCGCTCACCTCATTTAATGGATAGGAGACAGTCAGGATTTAAAATCATTACTGCATCATACGGTAAACCAAACAGGTTAATTCAAAGCATATCAAAGCTGCAGCAATGAGACTCACTCTAATATTGTTATAACAATTCCTTGGGGATGGTGGGTGGCACATGGAGCAGACGGATGTACTGATGGATGGGCAGTCTCTCCTTCCTCATTCTCTCAAACCAAACTCTGGAACCCAATCTAGAGCAAAAGGAACACAAAACCTTTCCCGTCCCATCATCTGTGAAAGAGAGGCTCAATGGGCACCTTTCAATTCTTGGGTAAAAGCAGAGTGTGGGCACAAAGCAAAAGGGAGCTTAACCCCAAATTGAGCCAGTATTATACCTGACATGAGAGTATTTGGCTGCTAAAGGAGTCTTGTAGTGCAGCAGTAATGTCCCTAACCTTAATTTTGCAAGGAATTAAGGGATACGGGGGAGAGTGACGGTAGGTGGCGTTGAAATGCCCATCAGTCATGATTGAATGGTGGAGTGGACTCGATGGGCCGAATGGCCTTACATCCACTCCTATATGGTCTTAATTCCCACCTACCATGGAGAACATGTGAATTTAAAATAAAACTTGTGAATGGTGGATGGACTAATACTTTGGTCTATATCAATGGCCCAATTTTTTTTGTCACTTTGACCTTCAAACTCTTCAATTTGGCAAACCCTCTCTCCACCTGCAGAAACCTCTCTCAAAGTAGCCACATAACCAAGCACCATCCCTCTATCCATCCCTGCTACTTCTGAAACAGTGTTCACATTATCCTGACCACAGTTTTGGAAATCCTTACTATAGTCAAAAAATACCAAGAGTCAGTTCAGAAGGCTCCACGTAAAACACTAATGTAATCACAGTGAGCATGGCTCTCCTGTGGTACCAGGTACAGAAGGAAGTGTTCTGTTCCTAGCCACTGACGTCCCTCAACCAAAACAGCAAAAATCAATAGGAACCTCTACCTGATCACTGAACCAAGCAACGTACAGGCCTAAACATCTAATTGTCTCCAGCAGTCTGGTATCTACACACACATGCATCTGCTTCAACACGGTTACAATAAAGCCATTGAAAAAGTCCATAAAACACAACTCAAACTGTGTGAGGCCACGCCAGTTAAGGTTATTTAAAGCAAATAGCATGAGGTAACCACTCAACAACTTTCTGTCAAATGTACTCACTCTCTCTGTGCACACTCAGGGTATGGGGCAGTGCTCCAGCCCAGGACCACCGCTGCTGACGGATCTCCGCCCAGGTTTTCTTGGTTGAGCGCTGTACCACTGCTTCGTAACGCTCCTACAGAAACAGGCGAGAGGAATGACTCAAAGGTAGCGCCTTAGAGGACAACAGAACAGAGCGTCAACTTTTAGGGAATTCGTTACTCGTTCTCTTCATTAGTTCAGAACTGAAGTAGTCACAAATGCTGATCCTTAGAGTCAAGCTAACAGAAATGGAGTGAGATGTTCAGACGCAAAGAAATATTAATTGAAGGCAAATAGGAAGGAAACAGAAAAAGTTGTTTGTTCCATTATTTCTTGTCAAATGTCGATATTTTCATTAAACATATCCAGTTGTTAAAAGAAAACATTTCCTTTCATGAAAATTACTTTGGTAGCATTAACCACATATGTTTTGAATGTTATTTCAGGGAAAAACATGTATGTTGCCTGGCCTGTTAAATGTCCAGGTTGATTTTGGTTTAGTGAAAACCGCATTCTATTACATGTACCATTTTATATCCTAATATATAATGTATGTTATTTTTTGAATGGGGAGGCAGTGTACTTCAAGATCTGAGCACTTTGTTACATCACCATCTCTGCCGCTGAGATGATTTGTTAGTGTAATAATGGCATCTAAACATGTGCTCATCTTGGTCAGTACAATACACAACTGTAGGGAAAAAAAACCTGGAATCCTTAATAGCAGTTGTCTTAAAACTTGGCATTTTCCAGAATCTATCCTTTAGGATTCAACTCAGAACAATTTGACATTATAATTGGCAGAAGGAATATAAAAGAGTTGAATAAAGTCAGCAATCTCACAACTAAGCAATTACCTGTCATTGAATGAAATTAGTCTTCAGCAATAGCACAAAGAAACTTCTCAATAGGAGAAGAAATATGTAAGACATGGAGGTGTATCTGTTAACACCCCTTGGAAGCTACAGCCTCACTCCAATTTGACCCTCCTAAATTTTAGTCATCATTACAATTGGTCATAGAGAGTCGTAGAGATGTATAGCACGGTCACGTAGATGAAGGAAAACAAAATAATTTTCTGCCATCTAATTGCAATATTATTTTGTCAGGGTGATGTTTCTGATCATGGTATTACATCAAACTTCATTTTAACTGGCACCTTATAAACTGACACTTCTGTCAAACTGGAAAAAATTATATTCTTCAATTACTGCAAACTTTTACTGTATTATTCCATCCAATTATTATAGTTTTTTTTTAAAAGTTATTTATCTCAATGTAAATATACTTGTTGTTCATTTGAATGGCCACATGAAATTTCAGCAGCTGATTCAATTTCAGGTCAATTTCTTCTCAAACATATCATCAGTTGATTTATTTACTCCTCAGTTACTGCAATTTCCGAGGAGACAGTTGAGGGTGCGAGTGAGAAGGCTCTCTGGCAGTAGGTTTTATTTATTGCAAAGTTGCATTATTATTTAAGCAATGGATGTTGTATATAAATTCTAACAGTGAGGTCTCTACATCCTGCATTATGTTTCTATTACTTAGTGCGTGCTTTTACATTGATTATGTGGACGTCTTGATTATCCGGAATATTTGATTGAACGGTACACTCCTGGTCCCTTGTTTGATATCACACAACATCAGGTTATAGTCCAACAGGTATGTTTGAAAGTACAAGCTTTTGAAGCGCTGATTCCTTGTCAGGTAGTGAGTGGGGCAGGATCATAGGATACAAAATTTATAGTAAAAGATCAAAGTTTCAAACAACTGCTGCAATGTAATGAACAAACCAAGATTGCTGTTAAGTCTTTAATCTTTTAGAATGGGTTGCAGAATTTTGATTCATTAATATGTAAATCCCAGAACTTCTTTCAAATCGCTTTCCTGAAATAACTTAAGGTTTTATAAAAATTCTTTCACACAATCATACTCTCACAGACCCTCTCTCATACACATGCTCTCTCTCAGACACTACCCCCCACACTCACACTGACGTACATACCCTCTCACAGGCATATACTCCATCACATTCATGCACTCACACCCTCTCTCCCACACACACACACACACACGTCTTTGGGGTGAATTTGCATTTGCAGATACATTCTATTTTGTTCAAAAAACACATAATCTGCAGGAAGTCAATCCATGTAACATTTTATAAATTCCTACTTTGGAAATAGAACCACTCTGACTCAAGATTGGAATACAGAGAGACTCTAACCTCACACCTTTAATGCATTGTCTGAACTGAGATGTCACTTTTTTTTCTATGAAACCTTAAGTTATCTCAGGAATGTGACTTGAAAGAAGTTCTGGGATTAACTTATTAATGAATCAAAACCTGCAACCCATTCTAAGTGATTAAAGACTTAACAGCAATCTCGGTTTGTTCAATAAACCGCATCAGTTGTATGACACTTTGATCTCTTACTATAAATTCTGTGTTCTGTGACCTTGCCCCACTAGCTACCTGATGAAGGAGCTGCTCTGAAAGCTTGTACTTCCAAATAAACCTGTGTGACTATAACCTGGTGTTGTGTGATTTTTAACTTTGTCCACCCCAATCCAACACCGGCTCCTCCACATCATGGGTCCCATAGTTGTTAGGAAATAAAACGTTTACTGTATTTGGAGGAGGGTCATGTGCTCTAGTTCAAATTGGGGTGTTTAAGATTATATTGCAGAGCTATTTTAATTGGGTCTACGCAACAAGTGCAGACCTCTGTTATCTTCACATATTGGACCATGTTGCCTCTTTACTAAATGGAAATGGATGAGGTAGCTGTATCACATCTGGGCCAAGAATCATTACGTTTCGTCCATATTGGAGTCTGAAGATCAGTGAAGATTACAATTCAAACCTGGAGTTCAGGTTCCCTCAGGAACTCAACACTTCTTGTAAAAAATTCATTTACAGGATGTCCGCTAGACCAGCATTTATTGCCCATCCCTAATTGCCCGGAGGGACAGTTTAAAGTCAACCACATTGCTGTGGGTCTGGAGCCACATGTAGTCCAGACCAGGTAAAGATGGCAGTTTCCTTCCCTAAAGGACATGAAGTGAGCCAGATCGGTTTTTCCGACAATCAACAAAGGCTTCACGGGCAGCGTTAGATACTTAATTCTAGATTGGTTTTTACTGAATTCAAATTCCACCATCTGCCATGGCAGGGGTCAAACCCAGGTCTCCAGGACATTACGTGGGTCTCTGGATTAATAATCGAGCGATCATACCGCTAGGCATCGTCTTCCCCTTCTCTGGCACTGCCAGGCCTGTAATGATGCTGATTTCTGCAGGCAGGTTGATACATACCTTGTTCTTCTGCAGCTTTAGCCGCTGCCTTTCCTCGAGTATAGCTCGTCTCTTCTCTATTTTCAGCCTCTGTTCCTCCAGCCTCCTCCTGCGATCTTCCATTTGCTTCTCTCGGAGCATCTTTGCCTTTTCTTCCCTCTCCAGCCATATTGACTTCTTAGCAGCTAACAGGGAAATGTAAAGGAGAGTGTGAGAGAGATAGAAAAAGGGAGGAAGAAAGCGACAGAGGGAGTGGGGGTAAAAGGAAGTGGGGAGACCAAAAGATAGAGAAGAGGAAATCAAATGGAAGGTAGGCAGGAATGGAATAAAGTATGGAGAAAATAGATAGAGGGAAAGAAGAAGAGAGAGAAGGGAGGAAGAAGTTAAAAGCAGAGAAAAGTGAAAGAGGAGAGAAAGAGAGAGGTGGAGAGAATGAGGAATGAAGAAAGGGAAAAATGAAGAAAACAGAAGATGAAACAAAAACAAAGATGAATTGTAAGATGTTATTATTTGTCAACCACATGAAATTGGCGAGAGACTATTTCCTTCCATCCCTCTGTCTGGTTCAGTAAATGGGAGTCCCACAGATTACAGGGTGTGAGGGGAATAGATCTGCAGGAAAAGGAAGTGAAACCATCATTTATCATGACAGCAACTGAAGGAAGTCTCTGTTTGTAGCTGCACATGCCATTGTGAGGGTTGCTGGAATCCTGGGTAAGATGCTGAGGATGATGGGATTTTACTTTTTAGAAACACACTCCACTGCAGCAATTTGTGTTCAAAGCTGCCCCATAAAGATTGTTGGTCCAATTTCTTCAAAAGCAAACAGGGAGGGAGAAAACAAAACAAATTGCATTTATCTAGCACTCTTCATGGCCATCAAATGTCTCTTGGTGCGTTTAGGCCAATAAATACTTTTGAAGTGTAGTCACTGTGATAGAGTAAACAGGAGTGCCAGTTTGCACGCAGCAAGATCCTACAAATAACATGACAACCAGCAGACAATCCGTTTTTGTGATGTTGCTTGAGGAACCAATATTGGCCAGACCACTACGGATAAATGCCCTGCTCGCCTTCATAAAAGAGCCACGGGATCATCTCCATCTCTCCAAGCAGGCAGACGAGGTCTAAGTTTAACGTTTTATCCTCCAATATGGCTGCTCTCCTCATGCTTAGGATCTTGAACCACAAGTTTGAGACTCGCAGATGAGAGCGTTGCCAACTAAGCCATCACCAACACTCCAAATGAATTGGCCAAATGATCATCCTGTGTTCTAGATTCCACTAGAATTTCCCCTGGAAACAAACTCTCGGTGTCTACCCTGTCAAGCCTCTTTGGGATCTCAATTCTTTCAATGAGATCCCCTCTCCTTCTTGTAGACTCCAGAAAGCATTGCCCTGCCTGTCATTATTGTCTCAATCTGATGAACCTTCCTGCACTGTTTCCAAAGCAAAGATTGCCTTCACCAGGGCAGCACAGTGGCTCAGTGGTTAGTACTGCTGCCTCATAACACCGGGGTCCCAGGTTCAATTTCAGCCTCAGGCGACTGTGTGGAGTTTGCACATTCTCCCCGTGTCTGCATGGGTTTCCTCTGGGAACTCCGGTTTCCTCCCACAGTCCACAGATGTGCAGGTCAGGTGAATTGGCCATGATAAATTGCCCATAGTGTTAGGTGCATCAGTCAGAGGGAAATGGTTCTGGGTGGGTTACTGTTCGGAGGGTCAGTGTGGATTTGTTGGGCCGAAGGGCCTGTTTCCACACTGTAATAATCTAATCTAAATATTTGTGCAAAAAGCTAGACACAGTAATCCAGATGTGGTCTCAACTGTAGCCAGACACACTTCATTTTGTACTCCAATGCCCTTAAATGTGCCATTTGACTTCCCAATGCATGCTAACTGTTTGCATACCTTGTTCAAGAACATCCAACTTCCACTGAATATCAACATTTCTAAGTTTCACACCTTTTAAGAAATACTTTGCTTTTCTATTCTCACCCCAAAAGTGAATACATTCACAATTCTCCCCATCTGTTACCCTGCTGCCTACCCTGTAACCTGT
The DNA here is from genome assembly GCF_037043375.1 of Chiloscyllium plagiosum. Classification (NCBI taxonomy): domain Eukaryota; kingdom Metazoa; phylum Chordata; class Chondrichthyes; order Orectolobiformes; family Hemiscylliidae; genus Chiloscyllium; species Chiloscyllium plagiosum. Next base: position 47,127,666 of record NW_028270168.1, read on the forward strand.
CAGTGTTCCTTTGCTGTCTCTTTCTAACCAGTTTCTTCATCCCCCCTCCCCCCATCTTGTCTCAGCCGAATCCCTCCAGCCCGGCACCGCCTTCCTGACCTGCAGTCTTCTTCTTGACCTCTCCGCCTCCACCCTACTCCGACCTATCACCCTCACCTTGACCTCTTTCCACCTGTCACATTTCCAACGCCCCTCCTCCAAGTCCCTCCTCCCTACCTTTTATCTTCTCCTGCTGAACACTCTCTGCTCATTCCTGAAGAAGGGCATGTGCCCGAAACGTCGAATCTTCTGTTCCCTAGATGCTGCCTGACCTGCTGTGCTGTTCCAGCAATAAAGTTTCGGCTTTGATCTCCAGCGTCTGCAGACCTCACTTTCTCCTCTTTCTAACCACCCCCCCCACACCCACTTGTTTACATTCTCATCGGGGTTTGTGTCACCAGCAAACCTAGAGACATCACCCTCTGCCTCTTTGCTGAAGTCATTAATGTAGATTGGACTGAAGGGTCTGTTTCCATGCTGTACATCTCTGTGACTCTAACTCCACTGGTCTCTACCTGCCATTCCATTAACGGCCTCCATTAGCAGCTATTCATTCTCCCAGGCTGACAAAAACTTTACAATCCCCTTGTATGTCCAATTGTTTTTTTTCTCTCTCTCTCTCTGGGCTCTATCTCCACCTATTGTTTACTCCTTCCCCTTCACCCATCCCTTTTCCAGCATATATACCAACCTCTTCCCCAGACACAATCAGCTCTGGACCCAAAACGCTAACTTTGCTTTTTCTCCAAGGATACTGCCAGACCTACTGGGTGTTTACAGCAGTTTGATTTCCAGTATCCACAGTTCTTGGTTTTTTTAAAAAATTGTTTTCATAGAATCCCTACAGCTTGGAAACAGGCCGCTTGGCCCAACAAGTCCACAGCGACCCTCCAAAGAGTAACCCACCCCGACCCATTCCCTACCACTCTATATTTACCCCTGACTAATGCATCTAACCTACACATCCCTGAATACTATGGGCAATTTAGAATGGCCCAATTCACCTAACCTGCACATCTTTGGATTGTGGGAGGAAACTGGAATACACACACGCAGATACGGGGAGAATGTGCAAACTTCACACGGTCACCCAAGGCGGGAATCGAACCCAAGTCCCTAGCACTGTGAGGTGGCAGTGCTAACCACTGAGGCACCGTGCCAACACGACTCGATGATACCTTGTTAACAATCCCCAATCCATTATGATATATTACCCCCATCTCGAAAAGCCTTTATCGTGTGCATCGGCCTTTTGTGTGGCCCCTGATATTTTTTGGAAATTGAAGTGTTCTGCGTCTTTATCGATCCTTCCAGCCACATTCCCAAAAAACACCACTAAAGTTGTGAATGATTTCTTCATAAATCCATGTTGATTCTACCCCTGATCGTACTCTGACTTTCTAAATGCATTGTTAATAAGTTCTAGCATTTCGCTGATGACTGACGTTTTCTTTTGTGTACACAATTCTCAAAGTCCAGAGGATTCTCTGTTAGCTCCTCCAATTTAATACATCAGTGAATTTCTGAGGAAACACTACATTGCTAGAGTTGCTGCCCTTCAGAGAAACAGAGGCACTTTCAGGTGGAGATCCAATAGCCCCTTTTCACCAACCAAATACTGGGAAGGCTGAAGCCAGTGTATTTGGTTCCCCCGAAACTTAATCAACATCTGTATTTCTAGCAGTTGTCTGAACCAGTCCCAGAGTGTTTGTGATCTCGGTGTCGTGTTTGATCCCAAGACCACCATATTTCTGCTCCGTCACCAAGACTGCCTGAAGCTCACGTCCTGCTGAAATCCCGAACTGTGTTTTTTTAAAAAAAACCTTTAAATTTGACGACTCCATCCTTGACCGGCGTCCCACATTCCATAACTTTGAGATCATTCCCAAAGCTCCACTGTTCCTTTCCGAACTCACATTGCATCTTGTTCTGGTATCGCCACTGCGTTGGCTCCTAGTCCAAAGTGTCCCATTTTGCTCCTCTCTGTCTCCGTAATCTCCTGCAGCCCCGAAGCCATCTGTGATTTATTCCTGACGTTCTGGCCTCTTGATGATCCCAAGTTTTGATCACCCCCATGACTGATGGCCGTGACTTCTTTGGTCTATTCCCTGAGCGAGAAGATCCGATTCCTGAACATTTCCCCCTTCCTGTCTCCCCTTCACTTTAAGACACTCCTTAAAAACTACTTCTTTGACAAAGCTTCTGGTTATTTGTGCTAATACCTCCCTGTGTGACACAATACAAAGGCAGAGATGAGGGCAGAGGAGCTGAAGTAGGGCAGAGGAGCTGAAGTAGGCCATCAGCCCATCGAGTTTGCTCCACCACCCAATGAGATCATGGTTGATCTGATCATCCACAACTCCACTTTCCTTTTTCCCAAAACCTTTGATCCCTTTACAGATTAAAACTCTGTCTAACCCAGCCTTGAATATAATTAACAATCCATCCTCTTCTGCCGTCTGTGGCAAATAGGTCCACAGACTCTCTATTCTGAGAAATATTTCCTCAATAGATTAGATTACTTACAGTGTGGAAACAGGTCCTTCGGCCCAACAAGTCCACACCGACCCGCCGAAGCGTAACCCACCCATTCCCCTACATTTACTCCTTACCTAACACTACGGGCAATTTAGCCTGGCCAATTCACCTGACCTGCACATCTTTGGATTGTGGGAGGAAACCGGAGCACCCGGAGGAAACCCACGCAGACACAGGGAGAATGTGCAAACTCCACAGTCAGTCGCCTGAGTCGGGAATTGAACCCGGGTCTCTGGCGCTGTGAGGCAGCAGTGCTAACCACTGCACCACCGTGCTGCCCACAGATTGGGTCATCTGACCCAATACTCTGAGATTAAGCCCCTCTGGTCTCAGACTCTCCAACAAAAAAAACAGACTCTCTACATCCATCATGTAAAGCCCCTAAAGTCCTTTACCCTTGGATTCCTCAAAACTCCAATGAGTACAAGCCCAACCTACTCAACTTCTCCTCCTAAGAACATCCCTCCAGATCCAGAATTAACCTAACGAACCTTCTTTGGACTGCCTCTAGTCCATCTTTCCTTAGATAAGAGGACCAAAACTGCTCAGTGTTTCAGCTATGGTCCGACTAGCATCTTGCATAGTTTTAGAAAGTCTTCTCTTTTGTTATCCTTCATTCCCTTTTGAAACGCCGACATTTGCCTTCCCCTATTACCCACTGAATCTACTCACTATCCCCTAAATCCCTCTGTGCTGTAGCTTTCTGCAGTCTTTCTCCATTTAAATAATATTCAGCGCTTATAGTCTTCCTTCATGGTGATGGTGTCTGTGGGATTGGAAGGTAGTACTTAAGTGCTACAGTGCCTCTTATAGATGGTACACACTGCTGCCATTTGGTGCCAATGGTGGAAGGAATGCATGCTGGGAAGGTGGTGGATGGGGCATTGATCAGGCAGCTGCTTTCATCTGGACGGTGTTGAGCTCCTGGAGTGCTGTTGGGGCTGCACTCATCCGTCACACTCCTGTCCTGCACTTTTCAGGCAGTGGACAGGGTGTTGGAGAGTCACATTCCACAGAAGGTGCCAGCCCTGTCTTGTTCCTGCATCTTTCTGTCTGTTCCCAGTAGAATTTGTGGCTGCTTGTGACTCCTGATGATGGTGGAGAATGGGAATGGCTTTGGACTAGGACACAGCGCCATCGGAAGTATGATTAGTGAAAATCTTTTAAAAGATTTAATCAGCCCTGCTGGCCAGAATAGCTTCCACTAACTTTCTTGGAAGTCACTGCATATTTATAAATAAGAATGCTTTTTTACATTTGTTCTTATTGCCTAATGATGCCTCTTGGCCTCATTCAGTCACGGAAACCAAGTTAATTATTCATGAAGTGCAGCAGACTGTCTTCACACTGATAAAATATTCAACGTTAATGAATGTTGCAAAGCAATCTGGAACTGGATTGGAACTTGACTGGTCAGAGCCCAAACTATTGCAATCTCTCAATGAATTGAGAGGGCTATGGACATGGGACGATTGAGAGTGGGACCAGCTGGGTAGCTCCTTCATGAGACGGTACAGACACGATGGGTCAAGTGGCCTCTCACTGCATTGTAAAATTCTATGATTCTCCTTCAACCCCGGGCAAGCTCCTGACTTGTTTCTTTGCTGAGTCTGACACTTCCATTCTTCCTCGTCCTCAGAGCTGCAGAAATCCTTAATCAGATCAAATACATTCGGACTGGAGTGCCATTGATAGACACCTCTGCAGGTTTCAGAACTTTCTGTGTCCTCTTTCTGCCCCAACTGGAAAATCTTCTTTCGACTTGGCCTGTAGCTCCAACAACACTCAAAACAACATCAACACTCAACAACCCCCTCCAGGACAAAGCAGCTCCCTTGACTGGCACCCCATCTACCACCTTCAATCGTCACTCCCTGCACCTCTGTGCAGGTGACAGAGTGATGCATTGCAGCAGCTCATCCAGGTTCCTCTGATAGCACCTTATAAACCTACAGCCTTGACCAGCTGGACGGACAAGAACAGTAGGTACAAGGGAGCACCACCAATCGCAAGTTCCCCTCACCATCCTGACTTAGAAATATATAGCCATTCCTTCACTATCGCTGGGTCAAAATCCTGAAAATGCCTCCTGAACGGCACTGCCAGTGAATACACGTCGAGTCTGGTGACCAACCACCACCTTCTCAAGGGCAGTTAGGGATTAATAATAAATTCTGGCTTAGTCTGCAATGCCCACATCGTGCAAACTCTACGTAACTCTCCATTGTTATCATTTTTCATTCACAGAATCCCCATAGTGTAGAAGCAAGCTATTTGGCCCACACTGACCCTCCAAAGAGAATCCCACCCAGACCCACCCCTCTAGCTTATAACCCTGCATTTTCCAGGGCTAACCCACCCACCCTGCACATCCCTAGACACGACAGGCAATTTAGCATGGCCAATCCACCTAACCTGCACGTCTATGGACTGTGGGAGGAAACCGGAACACCCGGAGGAGACGCCTGCAGACACAGGGAGAATGTCCAAACTCCACCCATAGACAGTCACCCGAGGATGGAATCAAACATGGGTCCTTGGCGCTGTAAGGCAGCAGTGCGAAACCCTAAGCCACCATGTTGTCCAATCCTGCACTAGAGATCCAAGAGTCAATCAATATGGCCATCCATTGGAGTTTTGTTCCAATTCTACCTCCCTTCCTGCCCTCAAAAACGTTCTGTTTATTTATGTGTTTAACCTCCCCTCTCACTCCTACACTGACCTCAGACCCCCTCACAAATTCCTTCACTCTATTTACTTCTGGCCTGTTTGATGGTTGCTTGTTGTTCTTTAACATTAAAATGACGTGGAAAAGGATGTCCTCCTGAGGTTGGTCATGAGGCGCACTGCTGCCGCGTAAAGAATCAGAGACACGAGATCTAGCCAAACACCAAAGAACTGGCAGGTTGTTTTCATGAGATTATCTAACTGGCACAGATTCCAGAATTGGCAACTCTACAGGAATACACCTTGATATTCAGCAAAAAGCTGTTTTGCAAGGACTTTTCTGGGGAATTTAAATTCATCCTTGAGCTTCCAAATCTGCATGACCTTCACTGGGAGCCAGAAAATTAAAAGGCTATCATCATAATTCAATTCCCCACTCAAACCACCTGCTTCATTTCAGAAAAAAGCTGGCCTCAGTCAACAGCGCTGTGTCACCAAGATCACTTTGATATGTTAGCGCTGGGAGCATCACGGATCTAACCTTGACCTGAAAGAATTGTAGGATGGAGTTTAAAATGCCTCCAGACTTCAATAGATGAACTTCCTGCAGTATTTGGACATTGGAATCAGATCAGACTTAATAGCAGATAGTTGAGTTGTCACAGTCATTAGGGAACAGAACAAGGCCATTTGGCCAGTCAAATCTGATTTGATCATTTCACCATGCCCAGCAGTTGGTGAGGTAAGTACCAGCTTGTTGGCGCCTCAAGAGCACAGCAATGTTTGTGGCTGTCCCTTTACGAATGCAAAAGTTCAAGACTGGCAGTTGGTTTTGGTACGTCTCTCTGCACAGCAAATTTCTGGGAAAAGGGACAGAATGCTCCAGAATCCTTTCAGGGTATCAAACTCCCTTCAGACATTGAGTCGGAATCCCTATTCTCCAGTAACTAATCACAGGACAGAGAGGATGTCACTACGTTATATCAACAAAGACCCTGCCATTACCTTTGACACTTCAACCCCAGCTCCACAAAATCTCACCAAAATCTCAAACAAGACAAAGCAAGTCAGAGTTATGTGGAATCATAGTGTCATACTGCACGGAAACAGACCCTTCAGTCCAACTTGTCTTCACTGACCAGGTTTCCTAAACTAAACTAGAATTATTTACCAGCATTTGACCCGTATCCCTCTCAACCCTTCCTACTCATGTACCTATCCAAATGTCTTTTAAATGTTGTAATTGTATTGGCCTCTACTACCTTCTCTGGCAGCTCATTCCATACATGCACCACCCTCTGTGTGAAAACGTTCCCACCCCCCGCCAACGTCCTTTTTAAATCCTTCCCCTCTCACCTTAAACCTATGCCCTCTACCTTTGAACTCCCCTACCATGGAAAAAACATCTTGGCTATTCAACTTGTCCATGCCCTTCGTGATTTTATGAAGTGCTATAAGGTCAGCCCACAGTCTCCTGCACTCCAGTGAAAGAAGTGCCAGACTATCCAGTCTATTTTTATAACCCTAACCCTCCAGTCCCGGTGATACCCTTGTAAACCTTTCTTGCACCCTCTCTAATTTAATAATTTCTTTCCTGTAGCAGGGGGACCTGAAGTGTACACTTACCGAGATTTTTTGCCCGCTCCTCTCTGCGCTGTCTTGCTAGTCTCTGCCTGTCCTCAGCCTTCAGTCCATCTAGGAGGAAAACAGAGTAGCAATCATTATTCACGCTAATGGAGTTCTCTGGCCATAGTCAGCAAGGTCAGTTCATGTGGGGAGAGGGGACAGCAGGGGCAACCTGGCATGTGCAACAGACAGAACAAAATGGCCATAGTCTTATCTCAACTACCTCTGTTCATCCTGCCACTGACAGTACAACGATAATGCAGCCATTGATCGATATATCTCCATCTACCAGTTTGGAACAGAGCTAGACATAAAGTGTCAGGGATGGACAGCTTTGGGAAGCATAAGCCTTCGGTCACCTTTCCCCATGCCCAGTATGTGACACTTATCGCAAAGCACGTCTCAATTTCTGCACAGTCTGCACCAGAAAACGTTACTCTAAGCAGAATCAGAGTATCTCAGCAAGGATCTATTGAATAGGTTCCAGTGACGTGAGGTCACCTTGGTGAACAGGATTCGTCAGAGGTACTCTGAAATCCAGCAATGTTGCAAAGTTCACACCCTTTCGGTGCAGAATCTGCTGTACGCGTTCTGGCCAATCAGAACCTGGAACGCAGACAGACTTCGAGGTATTAAGAGTCCAGAATGATGGTCTCCATAATCCGTCCCTGTCAGTCAGTCGGTCTACGTGAGGGACAAGAAGAACGTACCAGCCTCAAATAACTGGCTTCTACCTGCCGGTATGTACCACCAAACCCTGCTGCGGAGTAGACTGTTGCTGGGACTGGAGAGTTTGAGTTGTAATAAAAGGCTGGGACATTTTTCACTGAAGTGGAGGAGGTTGACGGGTGACTTTATACAGTTTAAAAAGTCATGAGGGGCATAGATAAGGCGAATAGCAGAAGTACTTTCCCTCGGGTAGGGGAGTTCAAAACTAGGGAGCATATTTTTAAGGTGAGAGGAGAAAGATTTTAAAAAGACATGAGTGGCAATTTTTTTTTGCACAGTGAGTGGAATAAACTGCAAGAGGAAGTGGTGGATTCAGGTATAGTTACAGAGTTTAAAAAACATTTGGATAGGTACATAAGAAAGATTTTGAGAGATATGCAAGGCGAGAGGGAACATGGTCGGTGTGGACTAGTTGGACCAAAGGAGAATGTGAGGACTGCAGATGCTGGAGATCAGAGTCAAAAAGTGTGGTGCTGGAAAAGCACAGCAGGTTAGACAGCATCCGAGGAGCAGGAGAGTTGACGTTTTGAGAGCAAACCCTACATCAGGAATAAAAGCAAATTACTGCAGATGCTGGAATCTGAAACCAAAAGAGAAAATACTGGAAAATCTCAGCAGGTCTGGCAGCATCTGTAAGGAGAGAAAAGAGCTGACGTTTCGAGTCTAACTGACCCTTTGTCAAAACGGGAATCAGGAATGTGGGGCAGGGGGCCCAAGGGGGCTGAGAGGTAAATAGGTGAGGGGTGGGGCTGGGTGGAAGGTCGCTGGGAAGGTGCAGGGGGTAATGGTGATAGGTCAGACAGGAGGGTGGAGTGGATAGGTGGGAAGGAAGGTGGACAGGTAGGATAGTTCAAGAGGGCACTGCGGGGTCAGTTTGTGTGCTGTATGACTCTAAGACTCAGGATGTTAGATTTGAGATACATTTGAAATTCTTTGATGAAACCAAACTGGGAGTGGTGCAGTGAATAAACAGAGGCGCGTATGAGACGGTGCACTACATTAGGAAAAGCAGAAACATCACCTACATCTTTGAGAATAAGGAACAATTTGTGGTTTAAGAAACAAAGCAGAAGCAGCACGCACTCCAGATGCTAGAATTCTTCAAAATGAAATTCTGGAAATACTCAGCTAGTCAGGCAGACTTGCAGAGTATTTCCAAAATATCTGGTCTGTCATAACAGCCGCATTGCAGCTTAGTGATGCAATTAAAAATGCTCACAAAGCACAGAGATTCATTTCGAGGGGCACAGATAGCAGAGGTAGAGAAATGATGCAAAATTTATACGTGAACTTGTTCTGACTGCAGTCCTTAACTGTAAAAGGGACACATCAGAAAATACAAAACAGATTTACAACAATCGTATCGGAACAGAGAGGTTACAACATCAGAGTTAAATTGAATAGGTTTGTTTTTAGCTCAGCAAAGATATCGTTTAAAGAATATGACATTATCCTGTCCAAACCATTCATAGATATGATCAGAATAGTTTCTTTCCAAAGGGGTTCCAAAAGCGGGACCCCCATCCAAATGTTAAAATAGATACTAATAAATCCAGTAGGGAACTAAGAGAACTGTTATAACGCAGTGAGTGGCTAGAACGTAGAACTCACCATGACAGGTGAAAATGAGACGTACATGAGAGAACCAGAATGAATGATCAAAGCTGAGGCAGAAAGATTGGGAAGATACCTGCATGGATTATAAACACCAAAACCAACTTGCTGGGCCGAATGGCCTGATTCTAGGTTGTGAATGCTATCTCATTTGACACTGACCAGCAGCAGAGGACACACCCACAATGGAGTGGCAAGACAAGGAAAGGAAAATTCAGAAGAGATAGAGTCATTGAGTTATACAGCATGAAACAGGCCCTTTGGGCTAACCCATCCATGCTGACCAGATATCCCACCCCGCCCTCCCCCAAGCCAGCCTCAGACACTCCAGGGGGAAACAGCCCCAGCTTAGTCAGTCTGTCCTTGCAGCTCAAACGCTCCAGTCCAGCACCTCCTTTGTAAATCTTTTCTGATTCTTTTCAAGTTTCACAACATCCTTCCTAAAGCAGGAAGACCACATATGCAATATTCCTAAAGAGTCCTCACCAATGTTTTTTGAAGCACAGACAGACAGAGAGAAAGTGGGTGAGCCATGTCGCAAAGTGATAGGAGATGATGGAAGTTGAGCAGAATTCTCGGGGTTAGACCCGGTTAAAGGTGCAAGACCTCCTGGTGCTGAAAAGGAGAGGACAGTAAAGGCGATTTTTGGAAGTCCATTGCGCCACCCCATTTCCATCAGGGTAACAGTTATATCAGCAGCTCGACCTGCATTCATTCTGGTTCCACCTTCCAGGAAATAAACATCTGGTCCCTGCCCAAAGCACTGCTTTGATAGATCGGAAGTGGGCTAGCCAGGGCAGGAAGAGATTATTTAATATGAAGTTACTAAAATAACTCATTCTTTTCATTTAATCTGAACCAAGTAGCAGAGGGAGATACATTGTAAAGTCAGGTAGTGCTCTTGCTGACGTGCTGTTAGCATCAGCCATTGGAAATACTGGGCGTGTGCTTACAGTGAAAGACACTTTCTATTGACTGTGTCTGTACTAGAATACTGCCTTCTTTCTTGGGAGATGGTTCCTTTCTCGTTCTCCCATTTTCTAAAATGGCAGCCTATTTTCTAAAAGTTAGTAAAAGGGCAGGAGGGAAGCAGGGGTACAATCTCTGGGGAAGCTGGGGGTGCCATTTCACATCAGGAGAACTCACCTTCCCATCTGCTCTCCAGAGCCCAGCCCCCAGCCATTGCACCCCCAGTGCTGCCAAAGCTGGTCAAACTGTCCCCACGACACCATTTTATCCTTGATGCCAGATCCATGGCTACCTGCCCAAGGTCTTGATGCTGTTGGCATCTGCCGATGCAGCACCTTCCAAAGGTGAGTGTCCCTGCCCTGTGAGGGCAGGAGGAGGACCCACTCTGCCATCGTACACACTGCCCACTGCCCGATATTGTTGTTAAGAGACAAAAACACCACAGATACTGGAATCCAAGGTAGACAAGCAGGAGGCTGGAAGAACACAGTAAGCCAGGCAGTATCAGGAGATGGCGAAGTCAATGTTTTGGGTGTAACCCTTCTTCAGGACATTGCTGTGGTACACATTGCTTTCTTGTCATTTGCTTCCTGACTGACTTTCTGGTTGGATATGGATGAAGCAGACCCCTCGCCATAGTGTTGGACCTGGGTTTCCACGTTGTGAATTGAGTTTAACGTCTCATTCACAGGATATGATGGGTTTTTTTTATTTCAAAACTATACTTTATTCATAAAATAATTTGATGGTCTGTACAGTTGGTCATGCCATACATATGTAAACATTTACATACAGAGATCAGAATTTATCATTTTTATATACAGGTCTGTACGTTTATCAATCATATATCCATATATTTAGCTGAGGCGTAAGCAGAGCACAAATGACTGCGTGGGCCCCCTGTTCTTCGTTAGGCAGGCAGACTTTACACGGTGGTCTTTCCCCACCGCGCCTTGGCGGCAGCTGCCCCAAGCTTCAGCGCGTCCCTCAACACGTAGTCCTGGACCTTGGAATGTGCCAGTCTGCAACACTCAGTCTGAGTCAACTCCTTCAGCTGGAAGATCAACAGGTTTCGGACCGCCCAGAGAGCGTCCTTCACCGAGTTGATAATCCTCCAGGCACAGTTGATGTTCGTCTCGGTGTGCGTCCCGGGGAACAGGCCGTACAGCACGGAGTCCCGCGTCACGGCGCTGCTGAGGACGAACCTCGACAAACACCACTGCATTCCTCTCCAGACTTCTTCTGCGTAGGCACATTCCAGAAGGAGGTGTGTGACAGTCTCGTCCTCCCCGCAGCCGCTTCGAGGGCAGCGTGCGGTGCGGCTGAGAGTCCGGGCCTGCATAAAGGATCTCACAGGCAGAGCCCTTCTCTCCACCAGCCAAGCCATGTCTTGGTGCTTGTTGGAAAGTTCTGGCGATGAGGCATTTTGCCAATTGGCTTTGACAGTCTGCTCAGGGAACCGCTCGATAGGATCCGCCCTCTCCTTTTCCCGAAGGGTCTCAAGGACACTACGTGCTGACAACTTCCTGATGGACTTGTGGTCAAAGGTGTTTTTCTTCATAAACTTCTCTACGAAGGACAGGTGATACGGAACGGTCCAACTACTCGGAGCGTTCCGCGGCAGCGAGGCCAGGCCCATCCTTCGCAACACCGGGGACAGGTAGAACCTCAGTACGTAGTGACACTTGGTGTTTGCGTACCGGGGATCCACGCACAGCTTGATGCAGCCACACACAAAGGTGGCCATCAGGGTGAGGGTGGCATTGGGTGTATTTTTTCCCCTGTTGCCCAGATCTTTGTACAGCGAGTCCCTTCGGACCCGGTCCATCTTTGACCTCCATATAAATTGGAAGATGGCCCGGGTGACTGCAGCGGCACAGGTTCTGGGAATAGGCCAGACCTGTGCCAGGTATAACAGCAATGACAGTGCCTCACACCTGATGACCAGGTTTTTTCCCGCAATGGAGAGCGACCGTTGCTCCCATCTGCCTAGTTTCTGTCTCATCTTCCCGATCCGCTCCTCCCAAGACTTGGCGCACGCCCCAGCATCCCCCCCTGCCCCCCCGAACCAAATACCCAGCACCTTCAGGTGGTCGGTCCTGACGGTGAAGGGGATCGAGGATTGGTCAGCCCAGTTCCCGAAGAGCATGGCCTCACTCTTGCCTCGGTTTACCTTGGCCCCCCGAGGCCCGCTTGAACTGGTCACAGATGCACATGAGTCTGCGCACGGACAGCGGATCTGAGCAGAAAACGGCGACGTCATCCATGTACAGGGAGGCCTTAACCTGTAGGCCCCCCCTGCCAGGAATAGTCACCCCTCTCAGGCTCGCATCCTTCCTGATGGACTTGGCAAATGGCTCTATGCAGCACACAAACAAGGCAGGAGAGAGAGGGCAGCCCTGCCTGACTCCAGATCTGACTGGGAAGCTATCTGATTCCCACTCGTTGATTGAGACTGCACTGACAATGTTGGTGTAGAGCAGTCTGATCCAATTGCAGATTCCCTCCCCAAAGTCCATTTTGGAGAGGACATCTCTCATATACCTGTGTGATATCCTGTCAAAGGCTTTCTACTGGTCCAGGCTGATCAGGCAGGTGTCCACCCCCTGTCCTGCACGTAGGCGATCGTATCCCTGAGGAACGCGAGACTCTCAGCGATCTTCCTGCCCGGTACAGCACAGGTTTGGTCAGGATGAATCACCGACCCCAGAGCAGACCTGACCCGGTTGGCGATGATCTTTGACAAGATTTTGTAGTCTGTGTTTAACAGTGAGATTGGTCTCCAATTTCTAATTTCCTCCCTCTCCCCCTTCTGCTTGTAGATGAAGGTGATGATGCCTTTCCTCATGGATTCACTCATGGTACCTGCCAGAATCATACTGACATACACCTCCAGCAGGTCCTGGCCAATCAAGCCCCACAGAGCGGAATAGAGGTCGACCGGTAAGCCGTCACTTCTGGGAGTTTATTATTTTTGAATAAACTCAAGGGCTTTTGTTAGCTCATCCAGAGATAGCAGCTGATCCAGCCTCTCTCGTGTTCAGTCGTCTAAGACCTCCGTGATAGAGGACAGGAACGACTCCGAGGCCGCGCTATCGGTTAGCTTCAAGTTATACAGACTGGCATAGAAGGATTTAGTGATCCTCATGATGTCAGCCTGAGCAAAAGGCTGAGAAGGATATGATGGTGTTTGTGGCAGTGTCGCACTTCCTCAGTACTGAACTGTCATGGCAGTCTGGGTCACGTGCTCTGTAAGGGTTAATGGAAGTGCGGGTACTCCCAGACAACTTGGCTAAAAGTAAAGTCCTGAAATTATCTTAAAATCTCCTTGGGATAGAGTCCATGAAGGCTGATGATCTCACTGGGTGTCAGCCATGGCTCTATGGATACCATAGCTTTTATATGCAAATGCTGAGTGTTCAAGGTCCAGTCAGAGGTTTAAGCCCATCATCCAGGCTGACCTATCACTGAGGGAGCACTGCACTCCCAAAGGTGATGCTTGGCCCCAAGGTCCCGTACTTCCCGCGGGAGCCTGTGCCCCACAACCTGAGCCGCCTCCGAAATTTTAATTTTGTTTTGTTTAGGGATATAAAAAGAAGAGCCCTGTACAGACTGCTGCTGCACACCATCCACCTCTTCTCCCTCATCCACCGTCCGGACACGCCTTGGCGTGCCCATTTGCCACCGGGCGGTGGGGATCCCCAGTGGAGGGCTCTCTACGCGGGAGTCCTCCCCCTTTCTCTCGGGGATCTGGGGTGGAGGGTGTTGCACGCAGCAGTCCCCTGCAACCGCAGATTGCGGTGGTTCACGGACTCCCAGCCCAACTGCTTGTTCTGTGGTGCTGTGGAGTCCGTGGACCACGTGTATATTGGGTGTGGGCGTTTGCACTCCCTTTTTGATTTCCTTAAAAACCTTCTCTGTTTTTGGCTGCACTTCAGTCCCACGCTCCTGATCTTTGGGCACCCGGTACGGAGGAAGGAGGGCAGGTCTGAAGACCTCCTCATGGGTCTGCTCCTGGGCCTGGCCAAACTGGCCATCAACAGGTCCAGGCAGCGGGCCGTGGAGGGGGTCGTTAAGGCCGACTGCCTGCCCCTCTTCCGCGGTTACGTTAGGGCCCGGGTGTCCTTGGAGAAGGAGCACGCGGTGTCGACTAACACCCTGGAGTTGTTCAGGGAGAGGTGGGCGCCGCAGGGAGTGGAGTGCATTATTTCTCCCTCCAATTCTATTTTGATTTAGTCCCTACCCTCCCCTTCACTGTTTTGATCACACAGCACTGTCCCTTGATGTGAAGGGCAGTGCTTGTCACTGGCCACCCGGGTGTTTTCCTATCTTCCTGGTGGTGGAAATTGAATAAAGATTCGTGCACTTTGTGTCTTTCACTGTGTCTCACACCTGCACACACCATGGGTGCTGGGGATAAAATAAGCACTACCGCACTTAGGCGGTAGTGTGGGGGTGAAAGGGGAAAAAAAAAAATAAAAAAATAAAAAAAAATAAAAGGGGTGACAAAAAAAAATTAGCCAAAGGTGATGCTTTCCAAATGGGACTTTAAGCTGAAACCTTGGCTGGCCTCTTCAGTGGACACAAGGGATCCCATGACACTATTTGAGGAAGAAGACCCATTAAACATTGGAGCAGAAGTAGGCCGTTCAGCCCATCGAGTCTGCCTTACCATTCAATTAGATCATTGCTGAGCTGATAATCCGCAACTCCACTTTCCTGCTTTATCCCTCCATAATTTTTGATTGCTTTATTGATTAGTCAAAAAGTCACTGAGATGTACAGCACAGAAACAGACATTTTGGTCCAACCTGTCCATACCGAATAGGTATCCTAAATTAATCTAGTCCCATTTGCCAGCACTTGGTCCATATCCCTCTATACCCTTCATATACCCATCCAGATGCCTGTCAAATGTTGTAATTGTACCAGCCTCCACCACTTCCCCGGCAGCTCATTCCATACACATATCACCCTCTGCATGATAGATTTTCCCCCAATTTTTTTTCTTTATAACTTTTCCCTCTCATCTTAGACCTATGCCCTCTCGATGCTGTTGGGATCTGCTGACTTTATAAATCATTACTAGTGGAATGTCTCCCAGTGTCTTGGTCAATGCTTAACCTTCAGCCAAAAAGCTCTAAAGGAAGCGATGAACTAATCATTACTTCATTGTAGTTTAAAGCTTCTTGCTGTGCATGGGCTGGCTGCCACATTTCCTACAGTATAAAATTTAAAGTACTTAATTGGCTGCTTTGGGATCTCCTGGGCTGGCTGAAGTCACTGTATAAATACTAGTTCTTCACTTAATGGCTGCATTTGCTGTCCTCATTGCAGAGATGTCAGCTGTTCTGGTTTTGTAAGCACTGGGTGTGCAGACCAAAAAGAGACACTCTCTCTTAACTGAAGGCACAAGATGATGCAGTAAAACAGGCCAAGGATTTAGTGCCAGGACTGGTGATAAGAAAAACCACATAGAGAGGACCAAGTCCTCACTCACACCCTGCATTTACATCAATACCTCAACCTGCAAAGACAGATGATGAATCTAATTATATAATTGTTCCAACACCACCCACCCCCACCCCTGCATAACAGGCAGTTAGGAAACTGTGCCTGCATTCAGGTAGAAAATGACCTTCAGATGCACAATATCCACTTGTTATGAAGCAGCAGCCTGTTCTAGCTGGGCCGGAGATGGTGAATACACAAAAATCGATGTTGATTAACCATCTTCCGAGCTTGTGTTTTCACCTCAGCACATCTTCACAGTTCCATCCTCAGCAGTTTTATTATTAAATCATGGAGGCTTTGTTAGCTCGCTGGCGTTGGCACAGAGGCTTGCTCCACACAGAATGGGCTGACTGCACAGTTCTGTTGCCCACTGCCGGTGATAGGAGCTGCAGGCTGGCAGTATGGCAGGACCATAACAAACTCCATCATTAACCCATTCAGCACCAAGCTCCCTCCCTATTTCCCAGTGGGGGGGGGAAGGCAGGAAGGGAACACAGGCTGGTTTCAGGTGTACCCAACAGATGGGGGCTGGGGGGAGGGGGGGGGGGGGGGGGGGAGGGAGTGCTGCCAACAACACATGGGGGAGGCTGTGGCAGTTGTAATGTCACTGACATGAATAATCCAGAGACCATAGCAGATCGTCAAATTTGAAAGTTTTAATAAAATCTGGAATTCAAAGCTAGTCTAATTACAACCATTGCCAATTGTCATAAAAAAAACCCATAGGATTCATTAATTCCATTAATGGCGGGAAAGGAAATCTGCTACCTTACCTGGTCTGGCCTACATGTGACTCCAGGCCCACAGCAATGTGCTTGACTCTTAGCTGCCCTCTGGGAAGGTCACTCAGTTCACAGGCAATAAGTGCTGACCTTCCCAGTGACACCTACATCCCATGAATGAACAAAATAACAAACACTGTGGCTTGCAAAGCCCCACTCAGTGAATCCAGGTCACAGTAAAGTCATAGAGTCATACAGCATGGAAACACACCCAACCAGTCCATGCCGAGCATAATCCCAAATTAAACCTGTCCCACCTGCCTGCACTTGGCCCATATCCCTCCAAACATTTCTTATTCATGTCCTTGGTTATAGGTCTTTATAAACGGCGTAACTGCACCTGCATCCACCACTTCCTCAAAAGGTTCATTCCACACACAAACCACTCTTTGTAAAAAACAATTTTTAAATCTCTCCCCTCTCACCTTAAAAATATGCCCCTTGGTCTTGAAATTCCCCATCTTGGAGGAAAAACTACTATTAACCCTAACTATATCCCTCATGATTTATAAACCTCGATAAGGTCGCCCCTCAACCTCCTACACTCCAGTGAAAAAGTCCCAGCCGATCCAGCTTCTCCTTATAATTCAAACACTCCATTCCTGGCAACATCCTGGTAAGTTTCTTCTGAACCCACTCCAGTTTTAGTAATATCCTTCCTATAGCAAGGTGGTCAGAACTGCACACAGTACTCCAAATGAGGCTCAACCACAACAGAATGTCCCAACTCCTATACAAGAAGCTCTGAGCAATGAAGGCAAGTGTGCTAAATGCCTTCTAACCAGCCTGTCTGCATGTGACACAAATTTCAAAGAATTATGCAGCTGAACCCTTAGATCTCTCAGTTCTCCAACACTATCCAAGGCTCTGCTTTTAATTGTATAAGTCCTGCCCCTGTTTGTTTTACCAAAATTGCAATACCTCACATTTATCCAAATTAAACTCCACCTGACAATCTTCAGCCTATACATCTGCAGTGTGGTGAGAGGAGATATTCAGGTAGCTTATCAGTTTCTGAGGACAAGCCGTACAAATCCACAGTTCTGAAGGCCTTGTTAAATCTTCACCTCACAGCCACAAACCTGACCCTCAGCTGGAACAGTGGTGCTAACTGCAGCACAGCAGACCCCCATGTTGGACAACTCCACTCTGAGGATCCTGTTGTAAGCATAGAATTGCCCTCAGATGAAGGAATTAGACAATAAATATTGGCATTTTCAGGAAGCAGACCTGTGAAACTGTCATGTCCCTTTATTTATGTTACTCTTTATGAGCTTTAATTGGAAGAAACCTTGTAGTAGGCACTGATTTTAGTCAGAATTCACTGGCCAATCAGTAAATAAATAAAATCCAAACTCCCACCCTCACCCTGAATGCTACTCTTTCAATCTTTACCCCATGTTGTTCCCCCAAATGTGCTGACACTGACTAGAGTAGAGGTAGCGAGGATAGCAGTGCTGGGGAGAAGGCAGCACCTACTGGTGCCACAACTGTTCCAGATACTATCACCATAATTACTGTAGTTTGCATTATGATTCCCGAAACCTCTGAACGTGCGAACACTGTTACTGCTGCAACTAGAGTCATAGCGATGTACAGCAACGAAACACATTGTTCAGGCCAACTCGTCCATGCCAACCAAACATCCTAACCTAATCTAGTCCCATTTGCCAACATTTGGCCCATATCCCTCTAAACCCTTCCTATTCATGTACCCATCCAGATGCCTTTTAAATGATGTAATTGTACCAGCCTCCACCACTTCCTCTGGCTGCTCATTCCACACACGCATCACCCTCTGTGTGAAAAAGTTGCCCCTTAGGTCCCTTTTAAATCTTTCTCCCCTCATCCTAAACCGATGCCCTCTAGTTCTGGACTCCCCCATCACAGGGAAAAGACCTTGTCTATTTACCCTATCCATGTCCCTCATGATTTTATATACCTCGATAAGGTCACCTCTCAGCCTCCAATGCTCTAGGGAAAACAGCCCCAGCCTGTTCAGCCTCTCCCTATAGCTCAAATCCTCCCACCTTGGCAACATCCTTATAAATATTTTCTGAACCTTTTCAAGTTTGGCAACATCTTTCCAATAGAAAGGAGACCAGAATTGCACACAATATTCCAACAGTGGCCTAACCAATGTCCTGTACAGCCGCAACATGACCTCCCAACTCCTGTACTCAATACTCTGACCAATAAAGGAAAGCATACCAAACGCCGCCTTCACTATCCTATCTACCTGCGACTCCACTTTCAAGGAGCTATGAACCTGCACTCCAAGATCTCTTTGTTCAGCAACACTCCCCAGGACCTTACCATTAAGTGTATAAGTCCTGCCCTGATTTGCCTTTCCAAAATGCAACACCTCACATTTATCTAAATTAAATTCCATCTGCCAATCCCAGCCCACTGGCCCATCTAATGAAGATCCTGTTGTAATCTGAGGTAACCTTCTTTGCTGTCTACTACACCTCCAATTTTGGTGTCATCTCCAAACTTA
This sequence comes from Chiloscyllium plagiosum, assembly GCF_037043375.1. Classification (NCBI taxonomy): domain Eukaryota; kingdom Metazoa; phylum Chordata; class Chondrichthyes; order Orectolobiformes; family Hemiscylliidae; genus Chiloscyllium; species Chiloscyllium plagiosum. Next base: position 47,146,644 of record NW_028270168.1, read on the forward strand.
CTAACTATACCTCATCTGTTCACATCCAAATCATTTATATAAATGATGAAAAGTAGTGGACCCAGCACCGTTCCTTGTGGCACTCCACATCTAAAAAAACAACCCTCCACCACCACCCTCTGTCTTCTACCTTTGAGCCAGTTCCAAATCCAAATGGCTAGTTCTCCCTGTATTCCATGAGATCTAACCTTGTTCACCTGTCTACCATGAGGTACCTTGTCGAACCCCTTACTGAAGTCCATATAGCTCACGTCCACCACTCTGCCTTCATTAATCCTCTTTGTTATTTCTTTTAAAAACTCAATCAAGTTCGTAAGACATGCTTGCCTACGCACAAAGCTATGCTGACTATCTCTAATCATCTTTACCTTTCCAAATACATGTAAATCCTGTCCCTCAGGATTCCCTCCAATAACCTACCCATCACCGATGACAGGCTCTCTGGTCTATAGTTCCCTGGCTTTTCCTTACCATCTTTCTTAAACAGTGGCACCACGTTAGCCAACCTCCAGTCTTCCGGCACCTCACCTGTGACTATATATGGTACAAATATCTCAGTAAGAGGCCCAGCAATCACTTCTCTAGCTCCCCACAGAGTTCTAGGGTACACCTGGTCAGGTCCTGGGGATTTATCCACTCTTATGCATTTTAAGGCATCCAGCACTTCCTCCTCTGTAATATTGGCATTTTGCAAGATGTCACCATCTATTTCCCCACATTCCCCACATTTTCTGTATCCTTTTCCACAGTAAATACTGAGGCAAAATACTCGTTTAATATCTCCCCCATCTCCTGCAGCTGCACACAAAGGCCGCCTTGCTGATCTTTGAGGGGCCCTATTCTCTCTCTAGTTACCCTTTTGCTCTTAATATATTTATGGGATCCCTTTGGATTCTCTTTAACCCTATTTGCCAAAGCCATCTCATGTCCCCTTTTTGCCCTCCTGATTTCCTTCTTAAGTATACTCCTACTGCCTTTATACTCTTCTAAGGATTCACTCGATCTCTCCTGTCTATACCTGACAAATGCTTCCTTCTTTTTCTTCATGAAACCTCAATTTCTTTAGCCATCCAGCATTCCCTACACCTACCAGCCTTGCCTTTCACCCTAACAGGAATATATTGTCTCTGGACTCTCGTTATCTCATTTCTAAAGGCTTCCCATTTTCCAGCCGTCCTTTTACCTGCGCACAATCAGCTTTTGAAAGTTCTTGCCTAACACCACCAAAATTGGCCTTTCTCCAATTTAGAACTTCAGCTTTTAGATCTGCTCTATCTTTTTCCATCACTATTTTAATAGGATTATGCTTGCTGGCCCCAAAGTGCTCCTCCACTGACACTTCAGTCATCTGCCCTGCCTTATTTCCCAACAGTAGGTCCATTCACATACTGAATCAAAAGGTTTTTTTGTACATACTTAACAAACTCCTCTCCATCTAACCCCTTAACACTATGGCAGTCCCAGTCTAGTTTTGGAAAGTTAAAATCTCCTATCATAACCACCCTACTACTCTTACAGATAACTGAAATCTCCTTACAAATTTGTCTCAATTTCCCACTGCCTATTAGGGGGTCTATAATACAATCTCAATAAGGTGATCATCACTTTCTTATTTCTCAGTTCCACCTAAATAACTTCCCTGGATGTATTTCTGGGAATATCCTCCCTCAGCACAGCTGTAATGCTATCCCTTATCAAAAATGCCACTCCCCCTCCTCTCTTGCCTCCCTTTCTATCCTTCCTGTAGCATTTATATCCTGGAACATTAAGCTGCCAGTCCTGCCCATCCCTGAGCCATGTTTCTGTAATTGCTATGAAATCCTAGTCCCATGTTCCTAACCATGCCCTGAGTTCATCTGCCTTCCCTCTTAGGCCTCTTGCATTGAAATAAATGCAGTTTAAATTTGTCAGTCCTATCTTGTTCTCTGCTTTGTCCCTGCCTGCCCTGACTATTTGACTCGCTTCTTTTCTCAACTGTACCATTCTCAGATTGATCTCTTTCCCCACTATCTCCCTGGGTCCCACACGCACCCTCCCTCCCACCTCACTAATTTAAGTCCTCCTGAGCAGATGTAACAAATCTCCCTGCCAGTATATTAGTCCCCTTCCAATTCAAGTGCAATCCGTCCTTCTTGTAATGGTCACTCCTACCCCAGAAGAGATTCCAATGATCCAGAAATGTGAATCCCTCTCTGATACATCTGCTCCTCAGCTACGCTTTCATCTGCTCTATCTTCCTACTCCTACCCTCACAATATTCGAAAAGTGGCCAAACCAATGTCCTGTACAGCCATAAGGTGACCTCCCAACTCCTGTACTGAATGTTCTGTCCAATAGAAGAAAGCATATCAAATGCCACCTTCACTATCCTATCTACCTGCAACTCTACTTTCAAGGAACTATGAACCTGCACTCCAAGGTCTCTTTGTTCAGCAACACTCCCCAGGACCTTACCATTAAGTGTACAAGTCTTGCTCTGATTTGCTTTCCCAAAATGCAGCACCTCACATTTATCTAAATTAAACTCCATCTACCACTCCTTGGCCCATTGGTCCATTTGATCAAGACACCGTTGTACTCTAAGTTAACCTTTTTGCTGTCCACTATACCTCCAATTTTGGTGTCATCTGCAAACTTACTAACCGTACCTCTTATGCTCAAATCCAAATCATTTATATAAATGATGAAAAGTAGAGGACCCAGCACCGATCCTTGTGGCACTCCACTGGTCACAGGCCTCCAGTCTGAAAAACAACCCACCACCACCTCTGTCTTCTACCTTTGAGCCAGTTCTGTATCATAATAGCTGTTCTCCCTGTATTCCATGTGATCTAACCTTGGTAACCAGTCTCCAATGAGGAACCTTGTCAAACACCTTACTGAGTCCATACAGATCACGTCCACCACTCTGCTCGCATCAATCCTCTTAGTTACTTCTTCAAAAAACTCAGTCAAGGTAGAGGATTGGAAAAAAAACTGTGGATGTAAGAACTGCTCTTTTTCTGAGTTATTTTAGGTTTTGGAGGTGATTTTCTCAAATTCCAGGGACAGCAATTCTTGTTTTATTGCTGTTGCATTGTTTTGGAATTTTGGGGATAAAACAACAGCACTTTTAAAAGGAGGAAGACAGAAAAAAGGCAGTGAGCACATGGTCAGTGAGGGGGAAGAGAGAAACCTACACTGCTAACTGACACAGTAGTGCATCTGCACAGTTACCGTCTCTGCTGTTTGAGTTCATGTAACTCTGGACATCGAAGTGTGTCTAGGAAAAATTAACAAACAGCGACATTCACAGCTGACCTTGGAGGAACATGTGTGGGACAGCTCACAGCACAGGGACAGATAAGTGCATAGTTTTTATATGTAGCCTTGCTGTAAGACTGCAGCAGTGAGTAGAGTGGGTTCTTTTTTGATTATATGTTTTGTTAAGATTTGTCTCTTGATTAACTTTTAAAAGTATGAACCATAAGTACTAAGTTAGCCTGGAGCACTGCATTTTTTGAGCAATAAGACAGTGCTATTTCTGGGTCTGGAGATTGTGAAGGAGCAAGGTTGGCCTTTAGTAGAGTGATGTGCTCTTCCTGTGGAATGTGGGAGATTAGGGAGAGTTTCCATGTTACTGATGATTATGTCTGCAGGAAGTATCTTTTGTTACGAATCCTGTCAGATCGCATGGATCGTTTGGAGCGTGAGTAAGAGGCAATGAGGAATTTACAAGAGCTAGGGGCTGTGATGGAAGGCAGTTATAAACATGGAGAAAAGCTGCAGATACAGTCAGGTAGATGGGTTAACACAAGGAAAGGTAGGAGGAGTAGGCAGGAAGTGCAGCGGTCTCCTGTGGCTATCCCCATCTCAAACAAGTATGCTATTTTATAAAATTTAGGGAGTGGTGGAGTCTCAGGGGAATGTCGCACAAACAGGCTCTAATGTAACGAGGGGTACGTCAGGTTCCAAGTGATCAATTGTGTAAGGGGACTCTCTAGTCCGAGGTACAGACAGACGTTTCTGCGGTCAGCAGCGATAAAGCAGAATGGTGCGCTGCTTCCCTGGTGCCAGGATCAAGGATGTCTCTGAGAGAGGGTGCAGAATGTTGTCATGGGGGAGAGGGACTAGCAGGAGGTCATTGTACACACTAGAACCAACGACATAGGAAGGGAAAAGGATGAGATTCTGAAGTGACAATATAGAAAGTTAGGCAAGAATTTAGAAAGGAGGTCCTCGAGGGGAGTAATATCTGGATTATTTCCAGTGTTATGTTACAGAGGATGTGTGGAGGCTGGTACAAATACAACATTGAAAAGGCATCTGGAAGGGTATATGAATAGGAAGGGTTTGGAGGGATATGGGCAGGGTGCTGGCAGGTAGGACTAGATTGGGTTGGACAAGTTGGACCAAAGGGTCTGTTTCCATGCTGTACATCTCTATACTCTCGTCTCAGTTGCCTGCATTTGACCCATATTCCTCTGCATCCTTTCTATTCATTTACCTTTCCAAATACTTCTTAAATATAATTGCAATTGTAAAAGTTGCTCCTTTTAAAATCTTTTGCTTCTTACTTTAAGCCTATGCCCTCTCGTTTTGGACTCCCTAGCGGAAAAAAAGACCTTGGGTATCCATGCCACTCATGATTTTATGAAGTTCAAGAAAGTCACCCCTCACCTCTCATGTTCCAGTCTATCCAGCCTCTCCTTACAACTCAAACCTTCCAGTCTTGGTAATATCCTTATAAATTTTATTTGTAGCTTTTCCAGTTTAATAACATCCTTCCTATAGCAGAGCGACAAGAATTGTACACTGTATTCAAAATGTAATTGTAAAAGTTGTTGTACAGCCGTAACATGACATCCCATTTCCTCTCCTCAATGCTCTGACTGATGATGGCAAGCATGCCTTCCTCATCACCGTGTCCACCTGTGACACTGCTTTGAAGGAACTATGTACCTGCACCCCTAGTCTCTCTGTTCGACAACATTCTCCCTGGGTCTTTCATTAACTGTGTAAGTCCTGCCCTGATTTGCCTTTCCAAAATGGAACACCTCATATTTATGTGATTTAACCTCCATCTGCCATTCCTCAGCCCACTTGCCCAGTTGATCAAGATCCTATTGTACTCTCAGATAACCTTCTTCACTGTCCACTATCCTACCAATTCTGGTGTCATCCACAAACTTACAAACCATATCTCCTGTATTCTTCTTCAAATCATTTATATAAAAGACGAAGAACAATGGACCCAGCACCTATCCTTGTGGTCACAGGCTTCCAGCCCCTCTCCCACCATCCTCTGTCTCCCATTGTCAAGCCAATTTTGTATCCAATTGGCTAGCTTTCCTTGGACCTCACCTTAGTAACCAGTCTACCATCTGGAAACGTGCTAAAGTTCATGACGGCAACAACTATCATTCTGTCTTCATCTATCTCCTTGATCAGATCTTGAACAAACGCCATCAAATTTATGAGACATGATTTCCCACGTACAAAGCCAAGCTGACTATCCCTAATCAGTCCTTATCTTTCCAAATGCATGTAGATCCTGTCTCTCAGAATCCCCTCCAACAACTTACCCACCACTGACATTCAGCTCACTGCTCTGTAGTTCCTGGCTTTTCCATGCAGCCTTTCTTAAATAATGGCACAATATTAGCCACTCTCCAGTCCTCTGACACTTCACTCATGGCTGTCGGTGATACAAATATCTCTGTTAGGGGACTCACAATTTGTTCCCTAACTTCCCACAATGTCGTGATCAGGTCCTGGGGTCTTATCTACCTCTAAGACCTCCAGCACTTCATTTTCTGTAGTGTGGACTCTTTTTCAAGACATTTGTTTAGATCAGAGTGGTGCTGGAAAAGCACAGCAGTTCAGGCAGCATCCGAGGAGCAGGAAAATCGACATTTCGGGCAAAAGCCCTTCATCAGGAATAGAGGCAGGAAGCCTCCAGGGTGGAGAGATAAATGGGGGGAGGGGAGTGCTGGGGAGAAGGTAGCAAAGAGTACAATAGGTGAATGGGGGTGGGGATGAAGGTGATCGGTCAGAGGGGAGGGTAGGGGAAACCTCACTCAACCCTCTGTACACACACTCACTATGTACCCAGCACCCTCACTCACACCCTCTGTACACACACTCACTGTGTACCCAGCACCCTCACTCTCACCCTCTGTACACACACTCACTATGTACCCAGCACCCTCACTCACACCCTCTGTACACACACTCACTGTGTAGCCAGCTCCCTCTATTTATTTCCCTGAGGTCCTTAGCTTCCACATCTTTTTCCACAGCAATTACTGACAAGAAATATTTGTTTAAGATCTCACCAATCTCCTGTGGTCCGACACATAGATGACCTTGTTGATCTTTAAGGTCCCTATTTGCTGCTTTGTTATTCCTTTGCCCTTAATATATCTGCAGAATCTCTTTGGATTCTCCTTTATCTTATCTGCCAAAGTGGCTACAGGAGCGGGCGTGATGTTAGGAATCCTGCAGCGAGTAACTCACCTCCTGACTCCCCAAAGCCTGTCCACCGTCTACAAGACACAAGTGAGGAATGTTATGGAATAATCCCCACTTGCCTGGCACCACATCCACAAACATCCACTCCCTCCGCCACCAACAGTCAGTAGCAGCAGTGTGTTGTATCTACAAGATGCACTGCAGGAATTCACCTTAGACAGCTCCTTCTAAACCCATGACCACTTCCATCTAGAAGGACACGGCCAACAGGTACACCTGCAAGTTTCCCTCCAAGCCACTCACCATCCTGACTTGGAAATAGATCACCTTTCCTCCTCTACCACTGGGTCAAAGGCCTCATTGTGGACCTAACTGACCTGAAGGACTTGAGTGATTTTAGGAGGCAGCTCACTATCACCTCATCATCAGTGATTGGCAACAAATACTGATCGCATAGTGATGCCACCCCATAGAGGAGCTTTTCTAAGATTTGAAAAGTGGAATGGGTAGCCCTGGTGAACCATTTCACTCCTGTGACACTGCAAGCCCTCAAACATCAGTAAAGAAGACATTAACACACTCTGCTTTAAAGCACATCTGTACAATGAATTGTGTCGATGAATAATGAAGTTTATATTAAGCTCCTGTTAATTCAACTGATAATGCAGCTTTGTTGAACGTTTTTATGCTCAGAACATAAGCTCTTCGCAGCGAGGGGAAGGATTTACATGGAACAGATCAACTGCATTTTAATAAACAGCATCTTCAATCAGCTATCTGATGGGTGTCTGCATTTCTCTTGAATTATTCATCAGTCTAGGTTTCAGAATGAACCACTGCATCCTCTAAACACGACAACAAAGTGAATGAGGAATAATGGTGCATGAAACCTGGCTGAGAAACAGAAACAGTAAGGAGCAGAAAGGAAGCTGGAGAGGGGCCAAGGTGGAGCAGGCAGATGGAGGGGCACAGGTATAGAATCATAGTGCAAGAGACCATTCAGCCAGTCATGTCTGTACTGGCTTTTAGCAATAGCAACTCACCCAGTGCCCCTTCCCTGCCTTGTCACTGTAACACTGCAGATTTGACCTTTTTGGATAATGGTCCAAATCTCTTTATAATCTGCCTCCGCCATACTCTCAGGCAGTAACCTCCAGAACCTAACCATTCACTATGTTAAAAACATGGTTTGCCTCATGTCACTATTTCTTCTAAAAATCACCTTAAATCAGTGAAGGTACAAGATAAACTGGAAAAGGCAGAGAGGACATAGATTCAAGATGGCGCTGACACATGACGACTCTTGTTAGCTCTCTACAGCAGACCACATTCTCATGTTTCTTACAATCACTCTGCACTTTTAAATCTCAATTCAGTAACTTGGTATTCCTCGCTCTGTTCAATCAGCCTATGATCTTTGTACGTTATGGTCTGCCTGTACTGCCTGCAAAACAAAACGTTTCACTGTACTTAGGTATATGTGACAATAATAAATCAAATCAAATCAAATAGAGGAGAGACAGAGAGAGTGAGAGAGATAGAAAGCCAGTGAAAGCGAGAGAGAAAAAGCGAGAGAGAGAGAAAGCCAGTGAAAGCGAGAGAGTGAAAGCGAGAGAGAGTGAAAGCGAGAGAGTGTGCAAGCGAGAGAGAGCGCAAGCGAGAGAGAGCGCAAGCGAGAGAGAGCGCAAGCGAGAGAGAGCGCAAGCGAGAGAGAGCGAGAGACAGAGAGCGAGAGAGAGAGAGAGCGCGAGAGAGAGAGCGCGAGAGAGAGAGAGCGAGAGCGAGAGAGAGAGAGAGCGAGAGCACAAGAGAGAGAGAGCACAAGAGAGAGAAAACAAGAGAGAGAGAACAAGAGAGGGAGAACAAGAGAGGGAGAACAAGAGAGGGAGAACAAGAGAGGGAGAACAAGAGAGGGAGAACAAGAGAGGGAGAACAAGAGAGGGAGAACAAGAGAGGGAGAACAAGAGAGAGAGGGAGAACAAGAGAGAGAGCGAGAGAGAGAGAGAGAGCGAGAGAGAGAGAGAGAGAGAAAGAAAACAAGAGAGAGCAAGAGAGAACAAGAGAGAGATAGAGAGAGAACAAGAGAGAGAGAGAGAGCGCGAGAGAACAAGAGAGAGAGCGAGAGCGAGAGAACAAGAGAGAGAGCGAGAGAGAGAGAGAGAACGAACGAGAGAGAACGATCGAGAGAGAACGAACGAGAGAGAACGAACGAGAGAGAACGAACGAGAGAGAACGAACGAGAGAGAACGAACGAGAGAGAACGAACGAGAGAGAACGAACAAGAGAGAACGAGAGAGAGAGAGCGAGAGAGAGAGCGAGAGAATGAGAGAGAGAGCGCGAGAGAGAGAACACAAGAGAAAGCGAGAGAGCAAGCGAGAGAGAGAGAAATATATGCATATGCAAAGAGACATGACAAAAAACACAGTGACAGAAAGACAAAATCATGAATAAACATTTTCCGGGAGATATAGGGACAAAGGTGGGTAGGGAGGAAGCTAAGTGTGTAACAGTGAGAACAATGCTTGATTCCTCCAAGAGAAACTTTAAATCTGCCAGCCCGCAATTCAGCCCCATTGCTTCTGGTTTACCCTCTAACCACAGTGTCGTCCAACCACAGTGTCGTCCAACCACTGAGAAAACAGTCTGTTGGGGAAAAAAACCCAAAGTGCCTCCTGCTCCATTCAATCATCCACTGAATACAACTAACACTGGGTCACTCCGTACACCCCGAATACAAGAGGCAGTCAACAACAGGACTGAACAGCAGCAAGGGGAATCTGCCTGCCAAAGGTTCCATTATCTTGACTAGAAATGATACTTTGAGTCAGAAAACATTGACTTGGTAATGGCTATGTGGTAACAAGAGGGAAAACACTGTAAAGTGCAGCAGGCTAAGGTCCTTCACACCCTGCACTGAAGTTCAGAGGATGTTATGAAGAGAGTGTAGTTTTCAGTTGCTCTGGTAACAGGTTAGGATGGTCATTAACATCTCCACTATCTTCCTGCACCAACTGAAGACACTACTCTCCCAATGTTTCATGAATGAAAAACTGAAAGTAACAACAAGAGCCCTCTGCCTCCACCAGCCCGATTTAAATCGGGAGGTAGGTAAAAGATAAATGGCTCACTCCATTCCAGGCAGCAAGCTCTCATACCTGGCTTTCCTCGAGGGCTTTTGCCCAAAGCTGTGGATCTGGAGGGAGTAGGATGTGGTTCCTCCTTAGCTAGACCCTTCTCTGCCACCTCCTCCTCCTTGCTTAGGCTCTTCTCTCCCTTCTCCGCTGTGACTGGCCCTTTCTCTCCTTCCTGGTCATTGGCTGGCCCTTTCACTCCTTCCTTGTCATTGGACGGCCCCTTCTCTCCTTTCTCATCATTGGTCGGCCTCTTCTCTCCTTTCTCGTCATTGGTTGGCCCCTTCTCTCCTTCCTCTTCCTTGGTTGGCCCCTTCTCTCCTTCATTTTTCTTGGTTGGCCCCTTCTCTCCTTCCTCTTCCTTGGTTGGACTCTTTTCCGCTACAATCTTGATGTCAGCAGCTGCAAAATATAAAGAACATGCATGTGAGTTTCCAATATCTATCACTGTTGTTTTCAGCCACTTGTAGAGAGCCAGTCCTTCCCTTATCCCCACCATACACACTCAATAGCCCCAGCCCTACCATCTATAGCCAGCCTCTCCCAGTTGTTACGTACAAGTATGGTATAACTGCTTTCTATCAAGCACATTCAACTCAGACCCTTCCGTCAACTCTATTCCGACTCTCCCCTTCACAAACACTTGTGGTAAACCTAGCTCCAACCTGCAGCTGATAAAATCCTGTTTGAAAAGGGTCAATAAACACAGCGTCCATCCAGAAAGAGCAAATAGGGAATTTTCACTCTGTTCTATCACTGTGTGGTATGATCTGCACATTTCACTCGGTACCACCTGTGACAATAATAAGGCCAATCAAAAATTAAACCATCTGCAAAACTGAATAAGATGTAACCTGCAACATCCTTCAGCATAATCCACAACTCTACCGACCTTAGTGTCATCTGCAAATTTACTAACCCATCTTTGTACGCCCTCATCCAGGTCATTTATATAAATGACAATCAACAGTGGACCCAAAACAGATCCTTGTGGTACCCCACTAGTAAGTGAACCAGGATGAATATTTCCCATCAACCACCACCCTCTGTCTTCTTTCAGCTAGCCAATGTCTGATCCAAACTGCTAAATCACCCTCAATCCCATGCCTCCGTATTTTGTACAATAGCCTCACGTGGGGAACCTTATCAAACACCTTGCTGAAATCCATATCCACCACATCAACCGCTTTACCCACATTCACCTGTTTGGTCACCACATCAAAGAACTCAACAAGGTTTATGAGGCACAACCTACCCTTTACAAAACCATGTTGACTATCCCTAATCAACTTATTCCACTCTAGATGATTATAAATCCTATCTCTCATAATCCTTTCCAACACTTTACTCACAACTGAAGTAAGCCTCACTGGTCTATAATTACCAGGGTTATCTCTACTCCCCTTCTTGAACAAGGGAACAACATTTGCTATCCTCCAGTCTTCTGGCACTACTCCTATAGACAATGGCAACATAAAGATCAAAGCCAAAGGCTCGGCAATCTCCTCCCTGGCTTCCCAGAGAATCCTAGGATAAATCTCATCCAGCCCATGGGACTTAGTTATTTTTACACTTTCCAGAATTACTAACACGTCCTTCCTTATGCACCTCAATCCCATCTAGTCCAGTAGCTTGTATCTCAGTATTCTCCTTGACCACATTGTCTTTCTCGAGTGTGAATACTGATGAAAAATATTCATTCTCCTGTCTTCTCTGACTCCACGCACAACTTCCCACTACTATGCTTGATTGGCCCTAATCTTACTCTAGTCATTCTTTTATTCCTGATATAGTTATAGAAAGCCTTAGGGTTTTCCTTGATCCTATCCACCAATGTAATCGCATGACCCCTCCTAGCTCTTGATCAGTATCAGTGACTGTCTGCTGTTTATGACCCCAGGTTCAGAGGTCTGGTGGCACAGTAAATTGTCTCCCTGCCTCAGGATCAGGAACTCCACATTCCACTGCCACTCTACGGCTTGTTAGCCATGGAAGAGGTGTTTGCAACATGACCAATCATGCTGCTTCTCAGAAGAAAGTGAAAAAAATTGAAACTTTAACCTTTTTCCCCAGCTATATGCTTGATAGCCACTCAAGCCCAGTACAGAACAACCTCAGTTATCTGAATATCAGATTATCCAAACAAGATCTCAAGGCCCCCAGGATAGCATCCTTTGTTTATAATCAAATCCGTTATCCAAACAATCAGTTATTTGAACAAAATACTCCCCGGCCAACCTGAATCGAGGTTGTTCAGTATTTTTCCCTTCTTCACTTGCACAGGTTTTCTTCAGTGACTTCCTGCACATTGACCGAATGTGATCCACTCCATTCCTGTGTCTTTCCCAGGACACACAGACAATCTCACACACTCTCTCTCTCCTCTGACTTCAGCCACTTGGAAGCTGATAAAACAGCTTCCAGCTCTGCTAGTCTGAAGATTTCCATCAACCAGAAACTGCCTTTCTGCTGAAATGAATCTTTTCTTCTGAACCTGACTGGCCCGTGGGCCCTGGATTTTCTGACATTTGCATGGGTCAGAAAAACTCAAACAGATAAGAAGCAGCAATGATCAATTATGCAGGCAGCACATTGAATCTGGGAGTTCAAGTCTTGTGATCTCTTGGAAAGGCTGTCTTTCGGTCACAGTTCTATCAAATTTTCCGTCTGCTGCTTCAAAAGTTGAGATCAGACCTTCACAAGACTGAAACCCAAAACCCTGTTTACCTTGACTTGAGAATCCAAACTCCCCTCCAAACATCACAATCCACCGACTCCCTCCACATTCCTCACTGCTTCGGGAAGGCAGCCAACAAGATCAAAGACCCCTCCATCCTCGGCTATAATCTCATCCAACCTCTTCCACAGGCAGAAGATACAAAAGCTTAAATATATGAACCAAAGATCCCAGAACAGCTTCTGCTCTTATTCACCTTCTGAACGGACCTCTCAAATTTTAAATGTAATGTTGATCTCGCTCTTTGTACAACTACTCTGCAGCTGTACACAGTATTCTTTGCTCTGTTCTATTACCCTCAGGCACTCCGTATGGTATGATCTCACTGTACTGCATGCGAAACAAAACTTTTCACTGTGCCTTGGTACACGTGACAAGACTAAATCAAATGAAAGATTATCATGTATTATTAATTTTCGTCACAACTGCTCATCTTGATAAAACAGAAGAGACCATACAAACAGGATTAAGCCCGTTCAATCTCTCAAGTGTCTCCCTGCCTCAGGATCAGGAACTCCACATTCCACTGCCACTCTACGGCTTGTTAGCCATGGAAGAGGTGTTTGCAACAATCATGCTGCTTCTCAGAAGAAAGTGAAAAAAATTGAAACTTTAACATTCAACATGATCACGGCTGACCTCACACCCTGTTCCCCTAACCCTTGTTTCCCTGACTGATTAAGAATCTATCGAGCTCAGCTTTCAATGAATGTAAGCAAGCTCTCTGTGGCATGGAGAGAGAGCAGGAGTGGGATACTGAAATTACATGGTCAGCCTGGATCATAGTGAATGGTGGTGCAGGCTCCAACGGCTGAATAGCCTACTCCTGCACGCATTTTCTATGTTTCTAAATGTGGGGATTGCCTGGACTATCACAGCTCACAAAGTGCCCTGTCATTCAGGAGCAATGAACAATTGGTTTTAGGAACAGACAGACACAGGGAGAGAAACAGAGAGACAAAGGGGTACTGCCACACCAGGACAATATTGTGAGAACAGCATATTCCTGAAGCAGGGATTAATGAGACGGAATCTGGGAAAGCTCCCTCCAGTTTGTTCCCAGTCTGCACATATCCAATGGCTGCTTCAGGACAAACGCAGCAAAAAAGAGGACGCTGAAATGAGAGAGGGAAGGCAGGGAGGGAACAGAGACGTGGATTCCAGTTCCTGAACTGTTTCAGAGCTGCCAATTGGACAGCTATTCACGAGGAACTGGCTGGATACACTGTGCTCTCACTCCAACGACACTCTGAGACTCGAGATCTCTAATACTCTCTTCCAGCTTGCCACATCCTCAAGCATGGGACAATCCCATCCACAGGAATCACTCCTTTAAGGGAGAAAACTGGGGGGGAGGGAGAGGGGGGCTGCACACAGTAAGATACCACCAACACCACTGGGGGGAAACAAGTGGCAGTTGATCCCGTTCCCCCATTGTTTGGGGTGAGGGTCACTTCCAGTTCTCCCGTCCAAGTGCTGACAAGGGTGTGTGTGTGTGTGCGTGTGTGTTGGGGGGGGAGGAAGGGAAGGGACAACCTGGTAGGGGTCAGTGGAGACAAGACTAGGTGGGGGGGGGCTAGATTGCTGGGTGAGGGAGGAGCGTCTCTGTCCCAGGACCCCAGGTTTGGGGAGAACAGAGTGGTCAGCCTCAACATCTTCCCCAGCAACACCTCTCCCACTCTGGGCTGACAGAGGGAGTGCACGCAGGCCACTCAGTCCCACAGCTGTGGCTGTCCCCCAGGTGGCCAATCCTCCCCCACTCCCCTCCACTGGTCGCAGTGGGGGTCTCCAGTGCTCAGTGCAGCTTTCACACTGCCCCACCACCCTCCATCTGCTAAGCAGCTGTTCCTACTTCCAGCCTTCAAATCAAAACTGGGGGCTCTGGTTAAACCTTCAGCCCGCACAAAGAAATGTAGGAACTCATTATAAATCAGTCTTAACTGGAGGAATTGTGCTGTTTTCCGTCTCCTTCCCCTCCCCCCCCCAACCATCCACCCCCACCCCGCTTTCCTGACCATCTCCCCGTCCTGGGATGCCTGGAAAATTAAACAAGGAGCTGTCTGAGTGGCAGCACACGGTGAACAGTGATGGAAATTCCAACGGCTGCAGAAAATCCCTGTTCTCCTCCCGGATCAACACTCTGACTCTCTCTCTCTCTCACACACAGACACACTAAAGAACCAGAGATTCCCACACAGCCTTCAGCCTAATTCTCCTGCAAAAGTTTGCTGGGAACAGAGGGTCCCAGAAGACAGTTGAGGCACTTACCCAGAGGAAAGTCCGAGCAAGCTGTGGGACGGGGAAGAATTTCCAGGAGAGGCGAGCGATCCATCCCCAACAGTAATTAGGTTGGGGAATGAGTCTGGGTGGGTTACTCTTTGGAGGGTCGGTGTGGACTTGTTGGGCCAAATGGCCTGTTTCCACACTAGGGATTGTATGAAATCTCTGAACCGATTGATTAGAAACAATGGTAAAAGAAATACTTTATAACGTGAGAAGGGAGTGCTGATTGGTTTATAAGTGGTTTCTGATGGGTAGACATTGCCATTCAGGATTTATCAGTTAATAAGAGACAACATGTACACGGGCTGCACCTGTTAAATAGACACACACTCTACTTGTTGTTACATAAACACACACACACACACCTGTTACATAGACAGATACACTGCCTGTTGTGTAACACACACACCACCTGACACATGGATCCACACTCTGTCTGTTAAATAGACACACTGTGCCTGTTACATATACACGCACAGCGCCTGTTTCAACTCTACAAATCATGAGGCATTCTGGATCAGTGGTGCTGGAAGAGCACAGCAATTCAGGCAGCATCCAGGGAGCTTCGAAATCGGCGTTTCGGGCAAAAGCCCTTCATCAGGAATAAAGGCAGTGAGCCTGGAGCGTGGAGAGATAAGCTAGAGGAGGGTGGGGGTGGGGAGAAAGTAGCATAGAGTACAATAGGTCAGTGGGGGAGGGGATGAAAGTGATAGGTCAGGGAGGAGAGGGTGGAGTGGATAGGTGGGAAAGGAGATAGGCAGGTAGGACAAGTCCGGACAAGTCATGGGGACAGTGCTGAGCTGCAAGTTTAGAACCAGGGTGAGGTGGGGAAGGGGGAAATGAGGAAACTGTTGAAGTCCACATTGATGCCCTGGGGTTGAAGTGTTCTGAGGCAGAAGATGAGGCGTTCTTCCTCCAGGCGTCTGGTGGTGAGGGAGCGGCGGTGAAAGAGGCCCAGGACCTCCATGTCCTCGGCAGAGTGGGAGGGGGAGTTGAAATGTTGGGCCACGGGGCGGTGTGATTGATTGGTGCAGGTGTCCCGGAGATGTTCCCTAAAGCGCTCTGCTAGGAGGCGTCCAGTCTCCCCAATGTAGAGGAGACCGCATCGGGAGCAACGGATACAATAAATGATATTAGTGGATGTGCAGGTAAAACTTTGATGGATGTGGAAGGCTCCTTTAGGGCCTTGGATGGAGGTGAGGGAGGAGGTGTGGGCACAGGTTTTACAGTTCCTGCGGTGGCAGGGGAAGGTGCCAGGATGGGAGGGTGGGTTGTAGGGGGGCGTGGACCTGACCAGGTAGTCACTGAGGGAATGGTCTGTGCGGAAGGCGGAGAGGGGTGGGGAGGGAAATGAGGCAGTCATTGACTAGTTCATTTCTTGGGACAATACCCTGACTAATCAGAGTCAAATTTCTAGTTTAAAATTCAATCAAAGCTGACCAGTTTACCAGTAGTCATTATTAACTACTGCATTCTCCATGACAACACTTCTACCAATCACAGTCTACTGGCCAACCAATCAGCATTCTCCTCTCATTCCAGAGATATACTGTTTTCCCTTCACTTTGGTATTTCATGCTGTGTCCTGATGAGTGCAAGATGAAAAACTTTGACAAAAGCTGTTTTTTCTCTGCAATACTCAGGTCTTGTACTACTGAAGGACTAGAATTTGGACAGAAGCTCATCATTCATGTTCAAACGGTGATGTGATGCTGTACCGAGCAGAGTGGGGATGTAAAACATAGAATGACACACGCGCTCACACATTGCACTCATCAACACGTCTTCCCACTGAGCTATTTGAGGAGGTAAAAGGAGCAAGATGGACTTAGTCCTGGCTTAATTTTCAACAAAATAAAATGAAACTCTTGCATAACTGTATTTCACAAAACAGGCTTTGGCAGTGATTTCGATGGAGTCCGCAGCGTGCTTTCCGCTCTCGTTGGAAGTCACACATGTCACACATCCCAGATATCACATTTCCAAAGAGATTTCCTGGGATACATCCAACCAATTCTATTGGTTACCTCCTTCCCTTTCACCCACTCTGCCTTCTGAGAGTTCGGTATGGCGTTTGAGTGGATTTATCCCGTTGCAAGCCATTGATTATGCTTCCTCCCATGTTCATCCTGTAGTAGGCCTGCTCTCAGCTGGTAGCTCGTAAGGCCTTCAGCAGGGGGAGTTCCAGGAACAACTGCTCATTTTGAATCAGGAACAGCTGGAAGTGGCGAACCAGGACAAATTGCAGCCAGAAAAATATGTGTTGTCGTTGCCAACTGACAGGAAGCTCAGTTCACTGACAAATCTGGAAAGCAAACATCTTTTCAGCTATTCACAATAGTTCAGCTTCGGCCATTCCACTCCCTCCACTGTCATTTCCTTGATTCTCTGACTTACCATCATTGTCCTGCCCTTGTCAAGCTTTAAAATTTGATTTAAAATAAATTAGTTGCCCACAGATTGGAAATCAGGAAAAGGATGTTTGGCTGGAACAAGAGTTGGGATGATAAGAAATCAACTCACTTTTATATTGTTGGGGTTAGCAATGGCATCATGGGAATGGACCGTCCAATGGTGCAATGGCAAGAGGATGTCATGTGATCTCCTGGGCTCCATCCAGTGTTGACTACACTGAGTGTACTGGAACTGCCACACAATCTCCATTGGCCAATTTTCAGGAACCTTGATGAATTGCCGGCATTGTGTAGCAGATTGATCAGATATTCCCTGAACCTCACCTGCTTCAAGAGGCACTACCTCCTCAAAGTTAAGCACTAACAGCAAAGAAAGGACCTGCATTTATGTAGCATCTTTCACAATGTTCACTGACAAATCAAGTCCTTGTAAAGAGTTTTCACTCTTGTCACGTGGCAGCCAATTGACACAGAGCACTCTGTCACAGCGACACATTAGTGCCTCACGACTGCTTTTCCCAGTCACCATGTTTCGAGACTTGACAATTGTAACAACACCCCAATGGGTGGTTTGTGTGGGTGGCGGGGAGCAGAAGAATGATGCCAGCAGAAACAACAGGGGGGTGGGGGAACACACGTTATTGCCTCATAGCTCATAAACCTAAGAATTTCAGCTCGCCACCCCACTTTGGGGCCTGACCCCACTTTGGGATGCCCTAGTATAATTCTTCAATAGGGCATTCATGAGTGACATTGCTTCGTATTGATTAAAATTCATCCACATTTTCAGCCCTCTTCCTCTCAGTCCACACTGCTTACTTGGAGCAATGTTCAAAATATTCAATGATTCTGCCTCCAATGCATATTGGGAAAGAGAATTTCACAGAGTAATACCCTCACAGCGTTGTTAGTCAGAGCTTGCTCGCTGCAAATTGGTTGAGGTACCTCCTGTATTCCGGAATGATTCCCACTTTAGAATCGGGTCACCAGGAAAAATGCTATGCAAATGCAAACCTTTCTTTTACATCAAATCCGTGTTTGTGCGGGGCAGGCCATTCGGCCCATCGAGTCAACACCCTTCCCCTATGCCTGCATCTCCCATGGCCAATCCACCTGACCTGCACATCTTTGGATTGTGGGAGGAAACCAGGGCACCCGGAGGAAACCCACGCAGACACGGGGAGAATGTGCAAACTCCACACAGACAGTCATCCAAGGATGGATTCAAACCCAGGTCCCTGAAGCTGTGAGGTAGCAGTACTAACCATTGAACCACCATGCCACCCATCTTTCCATTTATTGGCTGCACAGGGAAGTTATGAGGTTGTAAAAAGTTCTATATAAACACCAATTCTTCTTTATTTCCACTGGCCAACAAGAAAATCCACAGACCTGCCCACTAGCTCTGGTGTCGCAGTTATTGGTTATTCTGTAAACATATTCCCCCCTCCAGTTCTATTCAGTGAAATAGTCTTTGTCAGCACATAGCAGGCAGGCGGGCTGTGGGTTACACTAGCCAGCTGACCCAACAACTGGTAACTGCACACATACAGGGAGAACATCAGTCAGTGACCCCAGCCCAACAGATTCCAGCGGTACACCTCAGGTAACATTCCACACCGTAGGGAATCTAAAATAAAATCTAAAACATCACTCAGTAAAACAGCTCCAAGCTCTCTACTGCACTGTCTGAGACCAGCAGCTGCACAGTGCATTGCCTCGCTCTGCGGCAGGCAGACCATTACTGAGTGACAGGTGCCCTGTGACCACAGACATCTTGGGCTGACCGTACCCCTGACCTGGAACACCAACCCTGCCCCACCCAGCGAGTGGCACAACAGGTGTCTGGCCTCTCTGTGGGGCCGGTGCAAAGATAGCTGCAGACACTGTGCCTCTAACCAGAGCTGTCCAAGCCATCAAAGGGGGGAGAAAAAAAGACAAAGGCACTTTAACGCCAATGCAGGAAATCTGAATCAAATACAGAAACTGCTGGAGAAATGCAGCAGGTCTGGCAGCAACTGCGGAGAGAGAAGCAGAGTTAATGTTTTGCATTTAATATGACTCTTCAGAATTGGTTCAGTCTTGTTCAGTTCTAAGAAGAGTCATACCGGACTCCTGACATTAAATCTGGTTCTCCCTCCGCACTCGCAGCCAGACCTGCTGAGTTGCTCCATTTATATAGTGCTCTTCCTGACCACTGGACCTCTGAAAGCACTGCTTCCAAAGAAACACTTCTGACTGTACACAGCAAGCTCCCATAAATAATAATCTGAAATCTGTTGATTGTGAAATAAATATTGGCTGGAATACCAGGATCTTAGAACCATACAACATGGAAACTATTCAGTCAAAATGGCATCAGAGTAGGACACTCCAACCAGAGCTCCCCTGCTCCATCTGTTCCATTCTCTTTTCTCCTCCCATTTTTTTCTTTCCCCCTTTGGTCTCTCAATGGCCTGGTTTCTCGGCAGCTCATGGTGAGCCCCAGCATGGTCCCTCAGTGGCTCATGAAGGGTCCCAGCCTGGTCTCTCTGCGGCTCCTGGTGAGTTCTGGCCTGGTCTCTCAGCGGCTCATGAAGGATCCCGCCCTGGTCTCTCAGCAGCTCATGTTGAGTCCCGGCCTGATCTCTCGGCGGCTCCTGGCGAGTCCCGGCCTGGTCTCTCAGCAGCTCCTGGTGAGTCCCGGCCTGGTCTCTCGGCGGCTCCTGGCGAGTCCCGGCCTGGTCTTTCAGCAGCTCCTGGTGAGTCCCGGCATGGTCTCTCGGCAGCTTGGGGCTGGTTTAAGAAGGGAGCAAGGCAAACAATTGGAAAGTACAGGATGATTAGCCTGATCAAAGTCATTGGTAAGACTTTAGAGTCCATTGTGAACGATGAGATTTCTGAATACTTGGAAGTGTATGGTAAAATAGCGCAAAGTCAGCTTGGTTTCATCAAAAGGCGGTCATGCCTGACAAATCTGTTCGAATTCTTTGAGGAAGTAATGAGAATGAGATGTTACCTATCTGGACTTGCAGAAGGCCCTCGAAAAGGACTCACACAGAAGGCTGCAGAGTAAGATAAGGGCTTATGGTGTTAGAGGCAAGGTGCTAGCATGGATAGAAGTTTGGCTGTCTGGCAGGAAGCTGAGAGTGGGAATAAAGTGGTTAAAGGGGATAAAGGGGTCAGTGCTGGGACCACAACTTTTCATTCTATACATTAATAATCTGGATGAAGGAACTGAGGGCATTCTGGCTAAGTTTGCAGATGATACAAAGATAGGTGGAGCGGCAAGTAGTATCGAGGAGGTGGGCTGCAGAAGGATTTGGACAGGTTAGGAAAGTGGGTAAAGAAGTAGCAGATGGAGTACAACGTGGGATAGTGTGAGGACATACACATTGGTAGGAGGAATAGAGGCAGGGACTATTTTCTAAATGGGGAGAAAATTCAGAAATCTGAAGTGCAAAGGGACTTGGGAGTCCTAGTCCAGATTTCTTTTTAGATTAGATTAGATTACTTACAGAGTGGAAACAGGCCCTTCGGCCCAACAAGTCCACACTGACCCGCCAAAGCGTATACCACCCAGACGCATACTCCTACATTTACCCCTTCACCTAACACTACGGACAATTTAGCATGGTCAATTCACCTAACATGCACATTTTTGGATTGTGGGAGGAAACTGGAGCACCCGGAGGAAACCCACGCAGACACGGGGAGAATGTGCAAACTCCACACAGAGAGTCGCCTGAGGCGGGAATTGAACCCGGGTCTCTGGCGCTGAGGCAGCAGTGCTAACCACTGTGCCACCGTGCCGCCCACAAAGGTAAACTTGCAGGTTGGGTCGGTAATTAGGAAGGCAAATACAATGTTGTTATTTATCTCGAATGGACTAAAATATAAAAGCAGGAATGTACTTCTGAGGCGTTATAAGGCTCTGGTCAGACCACATTTAGAACATTGTGAGCAACTTTGGGTTGCCTACCTCAGGAAGGATGTATTGGCCCCTGGGTGCAGATGAGGTTCACGAGAATGATCCAGGAATGAAAAGTTTAACAATAGGAGAAACATTTGAGGACTCTGGGTCTATACTCAATGGAGCTTAGAAGGATGAGGGAGGAACTGATTAAAAGTTTCCGAATACTGAATGGCCTGGACAGACTGGATATTGGGAAGATGTTTCCATTGGCAGGAGAGACTAGGAGCAGAGGGCACAGCCTTAGAGTAAAGGGAAGATCTTTTAGAACGAAGATAAGGAGAAACTTCTTCAGCCAAAGAGTGGTGAATCTGTGGAATTAATTGCCACAGAAGGCTGTGGAGGCCAGGTCACTGAGTACAACAGAGATAGATAAATTCCTGATTATAAAGGGAGTCAAGGGTCATAAGGAAGAAAGCAGAAAAATGGGGTTAAAAAACCTATCAGCCACGTTTGAATGGTGGAGCAGACTCGATGGGCCGAATGCCTAATGTCTGCTCCTACGTCGTATGGTCTTCTAGGTCCCAGCCTGGTCTCTCAGCAGCTCATGATGGTGTCTCGCTCAGCCTGTGAGTGGATCCTGCCCAACCAGGTTCCTGAGGCACTGGGGTAGATCGGAGAGGCAGCAGGTTCAGCAGCAGCAATGGTATCTGTGGCATCGAGACCAGACAGCTGAGATCTCCCAAATAGGGGGATAAGCCGAGGACTCATCAAAAACTACTATACTTTTAACACACTCCTTTATTTTCCTAGTTTAAACCATGAAAGATTTTAATATTAACTATTACCTATTCCTTCACTTTTTTACAATTCTATGTAGTAATGTTTTAACTCTCGTTTCTCTGACTACTTTGTACCTAAGCTATTTTTGTACCTAGGTACCTTATGTGGTGACATTACACACTTTTCACTGTACTCCTGTACTTGCGTACTTGAATCTAAAATCTAAATCTGTAAAATCTAACAGACCCTTTGGCCCAACCAGTCCATGCCAACCACATTCCCAAACTTTACTAGTCCTACCGGCCTACACTTGGCCTATAACCTTCCAAACCTTTCCTATTCATGTCCTTATCCAAATATATTTTAAAAGTTGTAACTTTACCCGCATTCACCACTTCCTCTGGAAGTTCATTCCACACATGAACCATTCTCTGTGTAAAAAAAATTACTCAAGAGTTTTTTAAATCTTTCTCCTCTCACCTTAAAAATATGCTTCTTAATCTGAAATCTCCCACCCTAGGGAAAAGACACCTACCATTCACCTTATCTAAATCCCTCGTGGTTTTATAATCTTCTATGAGGACACCCCTCAGGCTCCTAGGCTCCAGTAAAAAGAGTCCAAGCCCATCCAGTTTCTCCTTATAATTCAAACCCTCCAGCTCCAGTAAGATCCTGCTGTCGGCTCTATTACATTTACCCTTGTTAGGCAAATGAGACCTTAGTTTGGTTTTGTATTCTAAAGATAGCACATCCTACAGTTCAGCACCCTTCAGTACAGTACCAGAGTGATAGCCAGGTTTTGTAGGATCAGGTCCTAAAGTGAGCTCTAAATTCAGAGCTTTATAATTGAGACCTGAGTGCCCTACCAATTGTGCTGCAGTCAACACATCAGCAAACACACTTGCACACTAAACATAGCCTTGACCACAGGAAAAGCCAGCTTCAGAATGAGAACCAGAAGGCAAAACTGACATGCAGAGACACTTGTACTGACAAGCGTGGTTGGCTTGGTGAGTAGCTACACAGTCACACAATGCAGAAGCAGGCCCTTCCGTCCAATGCATCCATGCTGACCAAGTTCCCCAAACTAAACTAGTCCCATTTGCCCATGTTTGGCCCATATCCCTCTACGGGATGGGACCATTCGCCACAGCACATTCGCCGCTGACGATTCGCCATTGCCCTTTCACCACCGAGGACGCTTAGCCACTGCCCATTGGCCACTGAAGACGATTCGCCACCACAAGTGCCCATTGGCCACTGAATATAGTGTTTGCGTTGTTTCAGTAACAACTTCTTTTCATGACAGGAGAGTTTTTTTTAAGCTTGTATTTTTGGAACAGGAATTTTTAGTATGGAAACAGAAATTATTACTAAACGTGGAAATAAGAAGTTTTACCACGATGGTTTTATATCTGTGCTATGAGAGAATGTTTTCCTGAAGTTAGAATTAACCAATATAATGATATTTATTTTACCTCTTTTTTTATCAATATGTAGTATGTAGTTGTATAAATAAAGGGGACTGAGAGGTATGAAAGAACAGGCGGGAGGGAAAACAATCACTACAGATATATCTTTCCGGTGACGAATAGTCTCCAGGGGTCAAATCACCCCAATGGAGAAACGCTGGTGGCGAACCGGCAGTGGCTAATCGGCAGCGGCGAATGTGCCGTGGCAAATCGTCACCAACCCATCCCTCTAATCCTTTCCTATTGATGTACCTGTCCAAATGTCTTTGAAATGTTGTAACTGTACCTGCATCTACCACTTCCTCTGCCAGCTTGTTCCATATATGAACCACTCTCTGCGTGAAAACGCTGCCCCTCGGGTCCCTTTTCAATCTTTCCCCTCCCACCTTAAACCTCCGCCCTCTCGTTTCGTACTCCCCTCAGCCCTCAGCCTCCTACACCCCAGGGAAAACAGCCCCAGCCTCGCCTTATAACTCAAACCCTCCATTCTCAGTAACATCCTGGTCAATTTTTTTTCTGATCCCTCTCCCAAATTAATAATATCCTTCCTGTGGCAGGGCAACCAGAACTGTACAAAGTACGGTTGTTGGTTCAATACCCAGGCTGTGCGCAGTTTTCAAATCTCGACAGTGAATGTGCAAGAAATTGAATGAATGTGAGACAGCAAGTCTAGCAGCAGAAGAGGGAGAGTGAGCAGATTGAGTGACAGCACAAGTGAAGAAGCCAAATGATTGTGTGACAGCAAGCAACTGCATGCAAGAGAAGGTGGGGAAGAGAAATGTATCCACATTACAATCTGAGCAGCTCTTCCACCCCACACTACAGTTAACGGTGCAGATATTGCTGAGGAAGTGAGGGCCACTGTATCTTCCAAGAGTTACTTAAAATCCAAGGGGTAAGACGTGCAGGAGAGTGCTTTGTAATTGTGTTAAAGGACTGTTCTGCTGATGTTCCAGCTCTAGCTGCAAGCTGGTCTTTAAATTCCATTCCATACATGTGTATGAGTGTGTGATTAAATTCAATACAAGCACCTCTGAACAGATTCTTATCCTTTTACAATGATGCTGGGTACAATCCTCACGCCCACATCTGTTCAGACACCATTTCCATTGAACTGACTGGTACAGACACAAAACGACATAGACAGGCTGCTGAGGATACATCCCTGCACGAATAAAGCTTAGAAAATAATCTATAAAACCAGAAACTTTGGAGAGATGAGTAGACATTAAAAGCTCGTAGCTATCGTGCCCTGGGTCATTGCTCTGTTCCTCTTAGAGCGGAGAGCTGAGCACCTGAAAGAGGAGCTCCCTTTCCCTGCAGGAGTTTGTTATAACACCAGACATCATCGCTGCGAAGGAATTCAAAGCCTGCAGCCTTCTACCAGACAAATGCCAACTGCCATTAAAGGGCACAGAAGGGATCAGTAAAAATAAGCTTGGCGTCAGTCCCTGTTGTGATTGGGTTTGTTTATGGGAAGGCCAGCTTCATTAATGCCAAGTTCATGTATAGGCCAGCGGCCTCTCGCAGTTTGCCCTCCAGAATCAGCAACGCTGCTTCATCACTGGAGCTGGAAATGGAAGCACAGCTACAAAATTAACCTTTTTCCACAGCCGCAGTCTCAGGCTCACCAAGAAGAGTTGACCTGCCTCGATTAGGCAACGTGATAACAGGACAGCACTAATACAGGGTTCATGCACAAAAATAAATCCCGCAGCCATTTCAGCCTGGAACGAGGTGGAAGGACTTGAACAAAAGGCCTATGTATGACAGCTCACTGTGTACCTCACAACCAGCTCCATCACTGTGAGCAACCAGAATCCCACAAGGCTCATGCACTTCCTGTCAAGAGGTAGCATACGGATTCAGTTTCTTGTTATGGGGCTGTTCCTGCTCATCCCTAGCTGACCTTGCATAGGTGGTGGGGAGCTGCCTCCTACATTCTGTTTAAAGTAGATACTCCCACAGAATGCATTCCCAGATTGTGACCCATGACAGCGAACAATATATTCCTAAGTCAGGATAGTGAGTAGCTTGGAGGGGAATCAACTTTCAATGCGCCACTCAGGAGCGAAATCAGGAATTTAAAATCAATTGGTTTCTTTCAAGGGCAGCTGATTTACAACTCCCAAGTACCAAATGGGAAATCTCCCTTGTAGCCTCCTTGCCTCTGGTTTCCCATTCTTTTAAAATCTATTCATGGGATGAGGCATCACCAGCTAGGCCAGCATTTAGTGCTCATCCCTAATTGTTAAGAGCCATCCCCTGAGGGTCTGGAGTCACATGTAGGTAAAGGTAGCCGTTTCCTGAGAGAGTTTGTACATTAATGAACCAGATGGGATTTTCTGATAATTGACAATGGATTCATGGTCATCATTAGACTCTTAATTCAAGATAGTTATTGAATTCAAATTCCACCATCTGTTGTAGCAGGACTCGAACACGGGTCACCAGAACATTATTTTGGTCTCTGGATTAACAGTCCACAGTGATGGAACCATCCAGCACGTACTCTCCTCTGACACAGACTTGTTTGACCAGGAAGCTTCATTCTGCTTCTTGCCAAGGACATGCCCAATCAAGGTCCAATTATCCGTGTCAGGTCGGTTTTGCAAACCTCCAGAAATCTCCAGGAGCTAAAGTTTCAAGACCAGCAACCAAATTGTTTGTTGTTATTAGCTACACGGTTAGCACAGCTGGGAAGAGAAGGGTGCTTTGATAGGATGATATTCTGACCATCAATCACGCAACAAAGAGATTGGTTGCTTTCCCATTTGGTGTGAGAAGGCAGTACACCTAAAGATGGACAGGTCGGGCAGCCAATGGCAGAAGTGGGAAGTCACATGATGAGATTTCCCCAAATGAGTCCAACTCAGCACGGTGGCTCAGTGGTTAGCACTGCTGCCTCACAGCACCAGAGTCCCAGGTTCGCTTCCAACTCGGGCAACTGTCTGTGTGGAGTTTGCACATTCTCCCCGTGTCTACGTGGGTTTCCTCCGGGTGCTCCGGTTTCCTCCCACAGTCCAAAAATGTGCAGGTCAGGTGAATTGGCCATGCTAAATTGCCCATAGTGTTAGATGCATTAGTTAGAGGGAAATGGGACTGGGTGGGTTACTCTTCGGAGGGTCGGTGTGGACTTGTTGGGCAGAAGGGCCTGTTTCCACACTGTAGGTAATCTAAAAAAAAATCTAAGTTGGCATCACAGGTCTCACAATTGGATTTCAAAGAGCATAGAATTTCCACAGCACAGAAGCAGGCCATTCGGCTGGTCACCGACCCTCCAAAAAGCATCCAATCCAGACCCACCCCATTCCCTTAACCCTGCATTTCCCATGGCTAATCCACCTAGTCTGCACATCCCTGGACACAAGGAGCAATTTCCCATAGCCAATTCACCTAACTTGCACATCTTTGGACTGTGGGAGGAAACCCACGCAGACAGTCGCCCGAGGCTGGAATCGAACCCAGGTCCCTGGGGCTGTGAGGCAGCAGTGCTAACCACTGAGCCACCGTGCCTCCTCAGTGATTTCACCCTCGTGCCCCAGCTGATATTTATCCTTCTCCCGAAACCAGTCACACAGATGTTGCTGTTTCTGCGATCTTGTTCTGTGCAAATGGGTGGGTCTGTTTCCTCCACAGTGATAGTTTAGCAGTTACTTCATTACTACCAGAGTGAAACACTGGAATATTAATATTAATATTAATATTAAAATGAGTCACCAAAATGCACATCTGAGTTTTTGTTTTGATCTCCTTTCTCTTCCCAATGCAGGAAGGGTTCCTCCTCTCTAATGATGTAGACTGGGATATGCACGGTTTTCCGAGACTTCCCTTAGAGCGGGCAGCCGGATTTTGGGATGGGGCCAGAGATGCTCAAACTAAAGTAACCCAGGGGCTCGCTACCCCTGAGGGCGGGGTTCGGTTTAGCTCAGTTGGCAAGATGGTTGGTTTGCGAAGCAGTGTGATACCAACAGCGTGGCTTCAATTCCCTTCACTGGCACCAGTTACCATGAAGGACTCTCCTTATTAACCTCTCCCCTCATATGAGGCATGATAACCCTCAGGTTAAACCACCATCAGTCGTCTCTCTCTGAGACAACAGCTCTGGTAAGACTTGATACCCCTGAGGGTGTTGGATATGGAAACAAAAGAAAACTGGACGTGTGTTTAGAGGGACCAAGTTTGAACAGGAGAGTGGGGCTGAGGGGAATTCTCAGCCAGGAGACACTATGGATTCGATGGGCTAAATGGCCTCATTCTGTACTGTAAATGACTCCATGACTAAAGCCCAAAGGAGAGTTCCATCAGCCTGCCTGGAACCACTCAGCATGATTTCACACGCCTACATCCTCGACTGTAAGGATCCCCAGGGAAACCAGCAGGACATACAGATCACTGTCCACCCAATTCACTTGAAAAACATGAAGGATGGGCCTCAGTGAGGGAGAATGCACAGAGACCTGCCAGGGCTTTGACCCAGACGTCAGTACAAGCTATTTTAAAATTTAGTGAGACACATTGAAAACAGAGAAATGTAAGAGATTGAGGACTGCAGGGAAAGTATAGGGACAGAAGAGATTGACAGGCTGATAGACAGTTTGCAGCTACCCAGCCTAACTCAGAAGCTCTTCAGTGCCTCACCCAAGTCTCACTTTCCATGGAGCCCAAACATTTAGAGTGTCATCAAGAAACCGCCAGCACCGCTGTTTGTTTGGAGGACGGGAAGGAAATGGCTGCCGTGGGGTTCCTGACCTGTGACAGCACAACGTCAGTTATTCGCAGGAACAACTGAACAGACACCCACTAACTCCGAGCCCACACTGATACTCTCCACAGCTTGCCTCTGTCTGAAAAAGCCACCTGGCACATTCTATTGAGTGTGGGTGAGGAGGTTGGTTGGGGGGGAGGAGGTGACATTGAGACGGAAAGGCAGGTGTATGCATCTATGAATGTGTGTATCAGCAAGAATTTGTGTGCATTCTGTGTGTGTGTGTGTGCGTGTGTGTGTGTGAGTGTGCATGTGGGTGAGAGAGAGTGTGAATGTGTGTGTGCACGAGAGAGAAAATGTGAATGCGTTTGCGTGAGTGATTGTGCATGTATGAGAGAATGAATGTGTCTGTGTATTTGTAAGTATAAGCGACAGTATGTGAATATGTCTATGTGTGTGTGACAGCAAGTGTGAATGTGTGTGTGAGTGAGTGTGAATGTGTGTATGAGATAAAGAGTTTGTGAATGTCTGTATTATGTAAGAGGGAGTGTGTGAATGTGTGTGCGTGTGTGAGAGAACGTGTGTGCAAATGTGTGTGAGAGTGGGAGTGTGAATGTGTGTGTGTGAATGCATGTGTTTGTGTGTGTGTGAATGTGTGACAGAGTGTGTGTGAGAGGGAGTATGTGTGAGAGACAGTGTGTGAACATATGTGTGTGAATGTATGTGTGTATGTGAGAGAATGTGTGAGAGAGACAGAATGTGTGAGAGAGACAGAGCGTGCAAATGTGTTTGTGAGAGTGTGTGTGAATATGTGAGTGTGCATGAGAGACAGTGTGTGAGAGAGTGTGTTTATGAGTGTGTGTGAGAGAGTCTGTGTATGAATGTGAGAGAGAGGGTGTGTGAATGTGTGTGTGTGAGACTCTGTGTGAATGTGTCCGTGAGTGTATGTGTGAGAAAGAGTATGTGAATGTGTGAGAGAGTGTATGTGAGAGGGAGAGGGTGTGAATGTATGTTTGTGAGAGACAGTGTGAACGTGTCTGTGAGAGAATATGTGTGAATGTGTGTGTGCTTGAGAGACTGTGTGTGTGTGTTGGGGGGGAAATGCATTTATGTGTACGAGTGTGTGTGTGAATGTCAGAGACTGTGTGTGTGTGACAGACAGCGTAAGGGTGTCTGTGTGCATGTAACAGAAAGTGTGTGAATGTGTGTGTGTGTGTGAGAGAGAGAGTGTGTGTGAGAGAGAGAGTGTGTGTGAGTGAGAGAGAGACAGTGTGTGAGAGAGAATGTGTGTGAGTGAGAAACTGTGTGTGTGTGTACATGCATGTGCTCTGTACCCGATCAAGGGATGCGAGCTCAGGAAGAGGGTAACGCTGACAGCTACCATGTCTGAGCCTCTCTTTACCACAATCCCTACTCTACCATGCCCACCCCGTTCTTCAGGCACCTTTGCTCTGGAGATTCCCAGATCACCCGAGCACTATCCACCCCCCTCCCTCCCCGTCTCCCCCTTCACAGCCAGCCCCAGCTCACTGAGCACCTCCTACCAGTACACTGATGGCATGAGGAGGTGCATGCCTCTGACTGGTCAGCACTGTCAGCAGACATGTATTAACCCTGAAGAGGGTACAATGGCGACCCCTTGGGTACCCAAAGAGCACTTTGATTCTCTCAAGCTTCCCTCCCAGTACCAACAGGGGTCTCTAGCTAGTTCTCCAAAGGCTGGGCACAACAGAATCCCAGCCAATGATGTAATCGAGTAGCATTAGCATTCTTACCATGTTTCCAACAAACATTGAATAGCTTGCCTTCCCGAAAAGAGTTCCCTTTTAAAAATAATTCTTTGAGTAAAAGCACCAATGCTCCCTGGGAAGATTCAAATTCTCACCCTAAACCATTGGTTCAGGGAGATGGGGAGCTCAGAGATTAAGATGTACAATAGAATTCGACTAAATGTCACACCACAGTACTCAGTCAGACAAAGCAGCGGAATGAACAGCACGCTCTGTCACACTAATACCACACTATTGTACTGAATACCACGCAAGGCACCTCCGGAGTTTAGCAGAGTAAGCTGGTTACTTGGGATCATTTTCATTCTGTCTTTCCCTTCCCTTGTTAACTCACTCCCTGACCAGAGAGAAGGGATTAAGGAGCACAAGCCCACAACATGTGATTAAAAATTAACAGCCAAAGAGCCTCAGAACATTACCTCAGTTCCTGTTTCTGACAAACAGGAATGCTCATCCTTTCATGTGAGGAAGCTGCAGGTCATTGTGGTCAGAGCCGTGGCCATGATCGAAATGAGGTGGCGACAGGAGAGGCATGTAGGGATGGGGAGGGGGTAGCATTAACCGCTCACACATCAGCAGTTTCGGAAATTGAAGGTCACCACAGAATGAAATTCACCCCATATAGTCGAGACCAGATTTGATCAGGAGCACAGTGAGGAATGCAGGCTCCTCTCCCTTTGTTTCCAAGAGTAGGCCTTTTGAACTTACCCTGCCATTCCTTAGGATCGTGGCTGGTCTGATTTTAACCTTGACTCTACATTCCTGCACATCCCCGATAACCCTTCCTCCTTCAGTAATCAATCTCCATCAGCCTTAAAAATATTTAAAGATACTGCATCCATGGCCTTTTGAGGAAGGGAATTCAACAACCCCCTCAGAGACTTATTTGTTTCACATCTCCATCAAAAGCTTGTGGATGCTTTAGAAAGAGGCAACAGGCACACACCATAAATTCTGTTCCCTCATTAAGTTGCTCATTGGAATGAGGAAGATGAAATCTCCAACAAGTCTCCATCCAGTTGCTCACTGGGATGAGGAAGATGAAATCTCCTACAAGTGACTGAGAGGAGTGCTCAGGACTGCAAGGAGTGGAGAAAGGAACCAGAAGGACCTTCATTCAGACAGATCACTGCTGCTGCCCTCCAATGGTTAGTGCTGCTGCCGAGAATATCCCAGTTCAGACAGGCCACCAACATTCCTGATCTGATGACACAATGCCATGGGCAAAGCAGGTTATGGGGATAAGGCGGGGCACTGATTTTGGATGGTTTGCTCTTTGGAGGGTCAGTGCAGACTAGATGGGCCAAATGGCCTCCCTCTGCACTGAGTCCATTTCCCCATTGGTGTGGAGACACCAGTTATCATGCTTCACCAGATTTGTAAGCAGGTACTTTGTGCCTTCTATTTGACAGAGACACAACACCAGTCAGAGGCCACTCAGCCCCACAGGCCTGCTTGTCCATTCAATGGGATTATAACTACCCTCAAACTCTGTTTATCACAGTGGCTTCAATTCCCGTACACACTCGCTGAAGATAAATTCACCCCTCTCTGTCTTCTTGCCCCAAATGAGGCCTAGTCTCCTTTCCCAAAAGGAGATGGCTCCAAAATGTCTATTCTCCTCAGTCTGAAGAAACACCTCACTGTTTGGCCTGGCTCTGATTGCAAGGTTATACCAACAATTTCTGGGCTGCCCCCGCCACGTCCCACCCAGGGAGAAATTATTTTTCTACATCTCTCCTTTCGAAACATATTCCGAAAGATTGGAGTTTCTTGATGCTCCATTGTGCCCGGGTGCTAAAGTCCACAAACTGTGTCAACAGGATGTTTGTGGCTTCGGTCCCACCCAGATGGCAAACTTGCAGCTAGTCACCAGGGAAATGGCTATTCTCTCGAAGTTACAGACCACATGCACTACAGATGCAGTTAGGAGAGACGTGACTGCAGCTTTTCCTGTATCGTCTCAACTCCCACTGTCAGTGCGAGACCGCCAGTCACTGGGCTCAGAGACATTGCTGTGAGGAACACCAGAGTAAGAGTCATCCATTTAGAATCCCAGAATCTGGTACAGTGCAGATAGAGGCAATCAAATCTGCACTGATACACCAAAGAGCATCCCATCCTATTCCCATAACCCCACTTTTACCATAATTAACCCACCCAGTCTGGACACAACAGAACAATTTAGCATGGCCGATCCATTTAACCTGTACATTTTTGGACTATGGGAGGAAACTGGAGCACCCAGGGGAAAGCCATGCAGACACGGGGTGAATGTGCAAACTCCACACAGACAGTTGCCTGAGGCTAGAATCGAACCCGAGTCTTGTGGCCATTTAGCCCCAGGAGCCTTCCTTACCCTTCAATGAGATGCGTTGGTGGTTGATTTTGAAACTTGGCTTTGTCCACTGTCCCCCTGCCCGTGGGCAGGCCTACTTGCCAGTGGCATTGGGTCACTTTGAGAACATTAATGACTGCTACCTCCACCCCCACCCTAAAGTGCAGACGTCCTGTCTAAACAAGGCAGTCCCAAGGGATAGTGAATCCCGCAGTTGCAACACAATTAAGCGGAATCCCAAACTGGATTCCGGCTCTTCCCACCCAGGCCCATGGTGAGACTTACATACACAGGTCAGCGGGTGACAAGCCCCTTGGCCAGACTCTACAGACTGGATCCATTCGGACCCTTGGAGAGCAAAAAAGATGGCCGCCTTCAATAGCATTCAGGAGTCTTCCAGATCAGCAGCACTGTAGAACAATTCCTTCTCACCTCCACAACTAGATCCTCTCCTCAGTGGCAGCATGGCAAGTTAAGGGCAGGGTTATATATGCCCCTGCTCAGTGGTTAGTACTCTCACCTCTGAACCCAGAAGGCTGTGGGTACAAGTCTTATTTTGGGACGTGAACACACAGTGCGATGTGTTGTTGAAGGAGACAGACCTGGCGACCTTCAAATAACCAGTTAAATTGAGGAACCGTCTACCTTCCCAAATGGCCATCATGGGATCCCATGGCATTACAGTGATAGTCAAGCAACATGGAAACAGGCCCTTCGATCCAACTAGTCCATACTGACAATGTTCCCAAACAACTAGTCCCATATTCTGGCCCATATCCCTCCAAATCTTTCCTATTTATGTACTTCTCCAAATGTCTTTAAGTCAATGTGGGTTCTCCCCATCTCCCAGCCAATATTTATCACTCTCCCAAAATCACTTTAAAAATGAGACTCTGAGCTTCAGTAATGGTCTTTGTGACACCCTAAAAGACATTTCAGACACTGTTTATTGCACTAATGAGTGAGAGTGATCCTGCTTAACACTTTCAAACCCACAACCGGGATCCATTGGTGGTTTCCAATGATAAAGCTGCTTAGCAACAAATATCTCCATAGACAGGGCTGGCTCTGGGAGCCGTGAGCAAACATTACACATCAGAGAGCGTCAGTGCATGGTTAATTCAAACAGAGATGAGGAAAATGGTTACAATGAAGCAGGTTTCTGTCTACATCAGGCAGCATTCCCAGAAAGAGAGTGACAATCAGATGTTATTGTGCTGACATCACACCAGCAAGCCGGCACACACATGTGTTCACCACAGACAGGGTGGGGAGGCCTTCACAGAACTTCCAAAGTCGGTCCTTTTAAAAAACTGTGGCCTATGTAGCGAGCTGGAACTAGTCCGGGCCCTCCCAATGACTCAAAGTTTACCCAATATCTGGCAGAGTCACAGGAGGCAGGTCAAGATCAGTTTGCTGGGCGTGCACCAACAGAGCTGCCTCTCTCTTGGCCATTCCTGGAATGTTTTACCCATGATGCACAGTGGTGAAAGGCTCCTGCTTAGCTGGTTAACCTCCAGATAGGACAATCATTCCTGACTCACCCGATGACTTTTGCTTTCTGCACTGGGGAGGAGGCAGGTGACGAGCCTCAGGGCTAGTAACCTGCATCCTCCCCAGGTGAGACAAGAAACTGGGCCTACACCCTTGCTGACATAATGCATTCCTGCTCCCAGTCGTATTGGCTGCTTCTTTCAGGTACCATGGTGCTGAATCTCCCCACAGTACAGCGAGACCAAGAGTCATTCAATGTGTTTCATGACAAATATCAACTGCCTTCTTCAGGCTTCCAATTTTACAGAGGTTCTGCCGTGCCCAAGTCAGTGTGTTCATCCTCACAGGCACAACGCACTCCAGTTACAATCCATTCCTGATACAGTGTGGCATTAGACTCAAAAATAACTGTTTCCCAGTGTAATACAGGTGGGTTTTGGCCAATTAGGGGCAGCAGTCCTAGCAGTCACTGGGAGGAGTGATGCTGAGTCAGGAGGGAGGCTGGAGTGGTTTTTGAGTAAGCACTCACTGTGACACATTCGGCAGGCTCCTGACCTTCAATGTCTGAAACTTTTAAAAGATATGGACGGTTTCTCTCCTTTGTAATTGGAATGGTTTCTGTTTGAGAAGGTGGGCGGAGAGGACAGTGCAGACGAAGCTCTATTTTAGATCCAATTCTATCCTGTCAGCTGGAGTTAACAGGATACAGCGGGAAAGTTGTGCCAAACGCAGCGCTGGTACTTTCCAAGGAGCTAGCTGTTGGTGAGAATGGTGCACTGACCCAGATCAGATAACTACACCAACTGGCCCCCATGAAGAAGGCCTCAACATCTCTGCCTCTGCAAAGTTATAAATCAGTTGTCACCTACCAGTCTTCAAGGAGAAAGTGAGGGCTGCAGATGCTGGAGATCAGAGCTGAAAATGTGTTGCTGGAAAAGCGCAGCAGGTCAGGCAGCATCCAAGGAACAGGAGAATCGACGTTTCGGGCATAAGCCCTTCTTCAGCCCTTCTCCATTCCTGAAGAAGGGCTTATGCCCGAAACGTCGATTCTCCTGTTCCTTGGATGCTGCCTGACCTGCTGCACTTTTCCAGCAACACATTTTCAGCACCTACCAGTCTTCAACAGGAAGGCAATGCCTGTTTTAGAACATTACCAATTTGAGCAGGACACCCAAATTCAGTGGTTCTGACTTACCACATGAATCAGGGTAATGATGACACAAGAGGCACACGGTGGGAATGGGAGAGGCCTTTAGAGGTTATACAGGGAGCGTACTCTATGAACAAACCAGGGGCCTGATTGCAGTGCATAAGTTACACCAACTTCACAAAACGTCAATGGAGAGATGCTTTTTGCTAATCAGTTATCCATCTTAAACTCAGTTTGTGAGTCAGCTGATCATTCAGAGTGAGCCAAGACCTTGGTGCCTAAACAATGCTAAGGAATCCTCTTCTTATTTGTTCATGAAATGTGGGCATCACTGGCTGAGCCTGCATTTATTACCCATCCCTATTTGCCCTGGTAAAGGTGGGGTGAGCTACCACCTTGAACCACAGTAGTCCTTGGCATAGAGGGCTATCCACAGTAGTTCTGAAGGCAATTCCAGGATCCTGATCCAGTGACAGTGAAGAAATGGCACTACATTTCCCAGTCAGGATGGTGTGTGGCTTCAAGGGGAACCTACAGATAAGTAGTCTTCCCAATGATCTGCTGGCCCTGTCCTTCTGGGTGATAGAGGTCCCAGGCTTGGAATGTGCTGCTGAAGGAGCCTTGGTGAGTTGGTACAGTGCACCTCATAGATGGTACACACTGTTGCAACTATGTGCTGGAGATGGATGAAGTGAATGTGGTGGATAAGGTGTCAATCAAGTGGCTGCTTTCTCCTGGATGATGTTGAGACTCTTGAGTGTTGTTGGAGCTGCAAGTGAGGAGTATTTCATCAAAACCCTGAGGTGTGCTTTGTGAATGGTGGTTTGGGTTTGGAAGTCCGGAGGTAAGTTACTGCAGGAGGTTTAGCCTTTGACCTGATTTTGTAACCACAGTATTCATGAGGCTAGTCCAGTTCAATTTCTGGCCAAGAGTAATCCCCATCAGGATGTTGTTAATGGGGGATTCAGCAATGATAAAGCCATTAAATGTTAAATGGTGATGGTCAGATTCTCTCTTGTCGGAGATGGTCATAACCTGACATTTGTGTGGTGCAAATGTTAATTGTCACTTGTCAGCCCAAACGTGGATATTGTCTAGGTCTTGTTGCATTCCAACATGATTGGCTTCAGTATCTGAGGAGTTGTGAATGGTGCTGAACATTGTGCTATGTTTGGCGAACATCCCCACTTCTAACCTTATGAACAGTCATTTATGATGCAGCTGAAGATGGTTGGGCCTGGGACACTATCCTGCAGAAGTCTTGCAGAGATGTTCCGGAGCTGAGATGACTGATACCCAACACCCACTAACCACCTTCCTACAAGCCAAGTATAATTCAACCAGCATAGAGTTTGCTCCCAATACCCACTAATTCCAGTTTTGCCAGGGCTCCTCGAATCCACAATTGGCTAAGCGCAGCCTTGATGTCAAGGACTGTCATTCTCATATCCCCTCTGGAATTCAGCTCTTTTGTCCATGTTTGAACCAAGGCTGTAATGAGGTCAGGAGCTGAGTGGCCCTGGTGAAACCCAAACTGGGCGACACTGAGCAGGTGACACCTTCCATCAGTTTACTGAAGGTCGAGAGGTGACTGATGGGGCAGTAATTGGCCAGGTTGGATTTGTCCTGCTTTCTGTGTGCAGGACATACTTGGGCAATTTTCCACATTGTTGGGTAGATGTCAGTGCTGTAGCTGGACTGGAACAGCTTGGCTAGGGGAGCAGCCAGTTCTGCAGTGCATTTTCAGTACTGTTGCTGGAATTGTCAGAGCCCGTTGCCTTTGCAGTATCCAGTGACTCTAACGGTTACTTGATATCACATGGAGTGAATGGAATTGGTTGAAGACTGGTAATAAAGGGCACCACTGTAGGAAGCCAAGATGGATCGTCACTTAGAGTCATTCAGATGTACAGCACGGTCCAACTCATCCATGCCGACCAGATAACCTAAATTAATCTATGCCCATTTGCCAGCATTTGGCCTATTTCCCCTAAACCCCTCCTATTCATATACCCATCCAGATGCCTTTTAAATGCTGTAATTGTACCAACCTCATCACTTCCTCTGGCAGCTCATTCCATACACGTACCACCCTCTGTGTGAAAAAGTTGCCCCTTAGTCCCTTTTATATCTTTCCCCTCTCACCCTAAACCTTTGCCCTCGAGGTAAAAACAATGACTGCAGATGCTGGAAACCAGATTCTGGAGTAGAGTGGTGCTGGAAAAGCACAGCAGTTCAGGCAGCATCCGTGAAACAGGAAAATCGACGTTTCAGGCAAAAGCCCTTCATCAGGAATACAGGCTGAATATGCCCTCTAGTTCGATACTCCCCCAACGCAGTGAAAAGACTTTGTCTAATCATGCCTCTCATGATTTTATAAACCTCTATGAAGTCAATCTGGCTGAAGATTGCTCTGAATGCTTCAGCCTTAAATGTTGCAATAACATGCTGGGCTCTTCCATCATGGAGGGTGGGGATATTTGTGGAGCCTCCTTCTTCAGTGAGCTGTTCATGACTGAAGGCAGCAAGTCGCAGAACTGATGCTAGGAAGCACACACACACACCTCTGTCTAACAAAGCAAACTCCTAGCACTAATTTGGCTAAAACAAAATGGGTCACACACCATCAGACATTTCTTGTAGTTGACTTGTTCTATGCCTCTGCCCCACTTCTCCTCCACCTCCCCCACTCCTGACAAAGCGTTGCCAACTCCACCCCGCTCTGTTCTTTCAGAACACTGTCAGACTGCGAACAATTTCCTGTTCTGTAGCTGGTCCCTGGGCCTTGGAACATCAGGGTAAAGCTTGGCATTTGGGAGCCTGTCTCAAAGTCAGTAAATAGGGATCTCAACAAGGGAAGCCAAATCAGCTTTGGTTTCGGGGGAAGTGAGAACAGTCATGCTCAGCATTAGCCTCCTAATCACCATCAATTTCCAGTTTAAACCTTTTTGCTTTTAACTCCTTGCAAAAACTGCACATCCCCCCAACCCTGATGTCTTTACAC
Source organism: Chiloscyllium plagiosum (assembly GCF_037043375.1). Classification (NCBI taxonomy): domain Eukaryota; kingdom Metazoa; phylum Chordata; class Chondrichthyes; order Orectolobiformes; family Hemiscylliidae; genus Chiloscyllium; species Chiloscyllium plagiosum. The sequence goes on from NW_028270168.1 coordinate 47,184,293, forward strand.
TCGGATGACCCTCCCTCAGTCCATCCATTCTGATCTCCAGAGAAGCTCTGATTTCTTTTGCTTCACCATTGTTTGTTGTACCTTCATCTCTCAGAGCAGAAAGTTCTGGAATTTCTGTCGACGTTTCTCGGCCCCTGCCTCCTTCAAACCTGACCAAGCTTTCAATCATCTGTCTTAGGATGGCTCATTTGGTACTCGCCAGTTTGCCTGGCAACACCTCAGTGAGGCTCCACTCAGTGACAGGCACTAGGTAAATGGAAGTCCCTCCCTGTTTGTGATGGTGACACAGTCAAATGAAGGAAAATGACTGAGACTGCAAGATGTGATGATGATTTCATGAGTACAGGGTGCTGGTCATGAATCATGGCTTATAATTCAGGAAGATGTTTTCACTGCGGAAGCAGCACAAAGGGAACAAAGAGCCTAGATTTATCCACAGGACAACTTGTGGCCTGCTGTGGGGCCTAGCTGCGATACAGAGGGTCTTGCATGACAGTGGAGCTGCAGAAGGAAAGCTAGCCTGTACCTGAAGCACACTGCAGCCAGGGCTGCTGTTTCATTCAGGCTGTAAGACTGAACAAAAGGTCTGCCTCTGCTGTACAACACGTCAGGCACTGGATGATGGAGGCAGCGTGGGTCTGGGCTATCGGTTGCAGGGTCCAGCTCACTTACAGAAGGCCTGCCTCAGTTGGTGCCAATTAGCTGTCCTCCTGGGCATAGGGTGGAATGCCAAATACCCAAGACAGTGCCACCGACAAAGTGAGGATGGGGGGAATGCTTCCAGTAGCAAAAAGCGAAGGTTTGCCTATCTTAGAATCATACAGCACAGAAACAGGCCCTTCAGCCAAACTCATCCATGCTGACCAAATTGATCCTAAACTGATCTAGTCCTGTTTGTCTGCATTTGTCCCATATCATTCTAAATTATATATTGTCCAAATATCTTTTTCCCAACTCTACCACTTCTTCTGGCAGGTCGTTCCATACACACACCACCCTGTGCTTGAAAGCGTTGTCCCTCAGATCCCTTTTAAATCTTTCCCCTCTCACTGTAAACCTATGCCCTCTAGTTTATGACTCCTTTACCCTGGGGAAAAGACCTTGGCTATTCACCGTATCCAAGCCCCTCATAATTTTATAAACCTCTATAAGGTCACCCCTCAGCCTCCTATGCTGCAGGGATAAAGTCGCAACCTCAACCTCTCCCTCCACCTCAAACCCTCCAGTCTCGGTAACATCCTTGCAAATCTTTTCTGGATCCTTTCCATTCTCTCATTGGGCCCCACAACCCACCATTTCCAATGGCTCACAGAGGAATAGAAAACGTGCATGGGCAATAATTAGTAGGTCTAAATAAGGGTTACAATCAGCACAGGCTCGGTGGGCCAAAGGGCCTGTTCCTGTGCTGTATTGAATTGTATTATTGTATAACAGCATCAATCTCCACGCAGCCTGCACATCAACAGCAGTCAAGATAAACCTGGTCTGTTTCTAACTCAAAGAGATTATGTCCTCAATCTCACTATGTTTCACACACTACAGATTTCACTGGCTTTCATCAAAATGCTAGTTCCTGTCTCACTCTGGCTTTTACTAACACTGATGTTAATCGATAAACATCAGGGCTGGAGGATGAAATAGACAGACAAAGAGAGAGAGATCCCTGTTCATTCCCCCTCTTCAACCCAATCTCCATACATTAAAATCACCACTACCAGCAAAAAGTAAAAGCAAGAGTCGAAATTGTCTGAAAGCCTTATAAAGAGATTATATCATTGATAGATAAGCTGAGAAATTAAAGAACAGCAGCCTCCCTCTGGGTTGTACCATTCTATTACATAAAAAGAGAGAGAGAGATGAATGGAGAATTGATCGGGAGCAATGATCCTGATGCTGACAATCTGTCACTCTACAAAAGGGGGAAAGCAGTTATACCCGGCAGTGCCCCGGCTCAGAGATCTGCCACCTGTGGATCTAGAACCATGCACAGCTCTTTGATATGTCATCTGTGACTCCCAATCTTTTCCAAATGAATAGCATCAATTTGAAAAGAGGCCTACAGAGAGGAAAAGCCAGATAAATAAAAGGCTCTTTTTTAAAATTATTGTGGGGGTAGGAAGCTAAGCTGCACTTTACGGTTTCAAATGATTACTTTAACATTTAAAAAAACTACCATCGTGTTCAAAATGGAGCTGTCTGAGTGGTATAACGACACCAGGGTCAGAGGTCAGGCCTTGTGTTTGAGGAGGCTTTATGCCTGTGACCGTCACTGATTTCTGGCACAGCAGAGACTGTTAAATTATTCTCAAAGTGCTACTACAGGCCTTTGTAAAGTCACAAGAATCAATAGCCAAACAGATTCGCAATTTACTGATCTCAAATTAAAATTTGTTTAAAAGGTGACATTACAGTCAAACCTTTAGGAAAACAAAGCATGATAATTCAGATGTAGGTCCATTTTAATTCTGATTTTTTTGCATCATAAATTTAGTAAGTGTATTTTATTTACTGTGTGTGTAAAGGATGCATCTACCATGGCGATTTCTTAAGCATTTAGCTAAAACTTTTCATCTTGCTTTTCCAGTGGTTTTTATTTTCACCAACTTTTTGAAAAAGGTGCTTCAGATAAAAAAAAGGATTCCGACCCTACCAAGTTCCTGGAGATTGGTTGCCAGTTAACGACGGAAAGTAGATTCTATCACATGGACAACAGTGGATGAAAGAATCAGCAGTTAAAGTTTGACTTTTGTACAGCTGCTTAAGGCTCAAAATTAAATCAGAGTGCTTCAGATACAAAAAAAAGAACAGAAAACACCCATCAGCTAGTTTGTTCACAACAAGATCTCGTGAACCACAATTGGCGAAGGAGCTGAGTTATAAGTAGAGGCTGGATAGGCTGAGACTTTTTTCACTGGAGCATAGGAGGTTGAGGGGTGACCTTATAGAGGTTTATAAATTCATGAGGGGCATGGATAAGGCAAAAGGCAGGTGTCTTTTCTCCAAGGTGGGGGATTTCAAGACTCTGGTGTGAAGGGAAAGATTTAAAAAAGACATGAGAGGCAACATTTTTACACAAAGAGTGGTTTGCGTGTGGAATGAACTTCTAGAGGAAGCCATGGATGCTGGTATAGTTACTTAAAAGACATTTGGGTAAGGACATGAATAAGAAATGTTTGGAGGGATATGGGCCAAGCGCAGGCGGGTGGGACTAGTTCAGTTTGGGATTATGATCGACATGGACTGGTTGGACCGAAGGGTCTGTTTCTATGCTGTATGACTCTATGGTGCTAATACACACATCTCCCACCAACCTAAATCAGACCGAGCATATCTGTCTCATCGGAAGGGCTGCTTCCCTCACAATATGTAATTTCTTCTCCTCTTTCAGAGATGGATAGGTTCTTGATTGTCAAGGGATCAAGGGTTACGGAGAGAAAAACAGGAGAATGGGGGTGAGAAAAGTATCAGCCATGACTGAACGGTGGAGCAGAACTGATGGGCCAAATGGCCTAATTTCTGTTTCTACGTCTTATGTTCTTTCCTGGGGGATCAGCCTACTGAATGGACTCCTATTGCCATGTGCCAAGACAATGTTCTGATTCAGATTCAGGATCGATGCAAAGGTTGTCACCCATCTGGTTTCTGTGAAGCTGGGGGAGGTCACTCAACCAATGAGAGCGAGTTGTTGCTCAAAAACAATTTCTCTTGCCCAGAACCCCCTCAGCAACACTCTATAAAATAAGGGGTGACAACTCTACTGATTTTCTGCTTTCAACTATGCAGAGTAAACCAAACCTGAAATAAATCTCTTTCCAGCGATTTCAGTATCTAAGCTGAGCTGACAGTGCAGGGCCAGGGGAGTGCTGCACACTCAATGGTGCTGTCTGTTGGATGAGACGGTCAACCAAGGCTTGGTCTGCCTCGCTGATGGATGTAACGATCCCTGTGACATTACATGAAGACGAACAAGGGAGATTCCTAGTCAACAACTGTCAACCAGCACAACTTATCCACTTACAGTCATACAGTCAGACAGCATCATACCCTTCGGTCCAACTCGTCCATGCCGACCTGACATCCCAATCTGACCAAGTGCCATTTGCCAGCATTTGGCCCATATCCCTGTAAACTCTTCCTAATCACATACCCACCCAGATACCTTTTACACGTTGTAACTGTACCAGCCTCCGCCACTTCCTCTGGCAGCTTTCATGCACCACCCTCTGCTTGAACAAGTTTCCCCTTCTAACCTGCTCAGTGGTGCCCAGCCTGGGTTCCGTCTTACTCCTGACCTCATTATAGCCTGGGTTCAAACAAAGAGCTGAACAGCCTTTGACACTGAGGCAGTATTAGACTGAATACAGATCCTAGGAGCCTTGGCAAAACTGGAATCAATGGGAATCAGGGAAATCTTTTCCTTCTCACCAGAGTCTTGAAATTCCCCACCTTGGAGAAAAGACACCTGCCTTTCGCCTTATCCATGCCCCTCATGAATTTATAAACCTCTATAAGTCCACTGGTTGGAGTTTGACCAACGGGAAGGCAATGGCCCAGTGGTATTACCATTGGACTGTTAATCCAGAGACCCAGCTAATGTTCGGGGGACCCAGGTTCTGGAATTGAGAGACTAATGATGACCATGAAACCTGTGCTGAAAGTCAAAAAAACCCATCTGGTTCCCTAATGTCCTTTAGAGAAGGATTACCCTTACCTGGTCTGACCTACTGACTCCACACCCTTTGCAGTGTGGTTGACTCTTAACTATCCTCTGCGCAATTAAGGATGGGTAATAAATGCTGGCCTAGCCAGCGATGAGTGAATTAAGAATTAAGAAATGTAAAGTGACAATTAGAAGTCAGTCATCTCAGTCCCAGGACATCTCTGCAGGAGTTCCTCAGGAGAGTGTCCTAGGCCCAACCATCTTGAGCTGCTTCATCCATGACCTTTCCTCCCCCATGATATCAGAAGTGGGGATGTTGACCAATAATTGCACAATGTTCAGCAGCATTCGCAACTTCTCAGGTACTGAAGCAGTATGTGTCGAGAATGTGGTGCTGGAAAGGCACAGCAGGTCAGGCAGCATCCGAAGAGCAGGAAAATCGATCAGGAAGGGGTGATGAAGGGCTTTTGCTCGAAACGTCAATTTTCAGATGCTGCCTGACCTGCTGTTCTTTTCCAGCACCACACTCTCGACTCTAATCTCCAGCATCTGCAGTCCTCACTTTCAGCACTGAAGCAGTAAGTGTCTATTTGCAACAAGACCCGGGCAGTATCCCAGGCTGTACTGGTAAATAACAAGTAACAGTTACATCATGCAAGTGTCAGGCAATGACCATTCCAACAAGAGACAATCTAATATCACATTTGCTTCTTTTGCGAATTACTTTATCTCTGAGCCATCTCATTTTGAATCCTTTTATAACTGGGAAGAGTTTCTCCCTATCAGCTCTGACCAGTCCTCGAATGAAAACTGTTATTAGATCTGCTTTTGGCCTTCTCCTCTCTCAGAAAAACAGCCACAACTTCTCCAGTTTATCTTCACAACTTAAGTTTCTCATCTCAGAAACCATCCTTGTAACCATCTTCTGTACTCTCTCCAATACTTTCATATCCTTCCTAAAGTGCAGTGACCAGAACTGTACATAGTACTCCAGCTCAAGTCTAAATAATGTCTTATACAACTTCAACATCACCTCTTGGCTCCTGTATCCTCTGCCTGAATTAACAAAGCCCAGATACTGTATGTGTCATTAACATCTCACGCTGCCTGACACATCCAATTCTCTCTGTTTCTGCACACTTTGCAGTATTTTATTTCACTTTGTCTCTCCATATTCTTTTTACCAAAGTGCATCACCTCCCGTTTTTCTACATTGAACTTCATCTGCCACTTATTCACCCACTTCCCCAAATGGTCGGAGTTCCACACTGCCCTCCTCACAGTTTACAAGTCTTCCACGTTTTGTATCAATCTGCAAATTTATAAATTGCCCTCTGCACACCAAGATCTACATTGCTTACACATATCAGGAAAAGCAAGGGTCCCAATACTGGCCCCTGGGGAATTTCATGACAAACCATTCTCCAGCCGATAAGTCGGTCAATTATTGTTTTTTGATGTTTGTACCACATGGCAATTACCTCATGTGTTCCACGAGGTATAACTTTCCTCACAATTCCATTCTGTGGCACTGTATCAAAAGTCCATGTACATTGCATTATCCTCAGGCCTTCCATAGAATCCCTACAATGTGCAAACAGGCTATTCAGCTCAACAAGTCCACACAAACACTCCAAGGAGCATCCCACCCAGAGTCCACCCCCCCCCCACCCTATTCTTGTAACCCTGCATTTCCCATGGTTAATCCACCTAACCTAGGCATCCCTGGGCACTACGGGCAATTTAGCATGGCCAATCCACCAAACCAGCACATAGAGTCATAGAGATGTACAGCACGGAAACAGACCCTTCAGTCCAACCCGTCCATGCCGACCAGATATCCCAACCCAATCTAGTCCCACCTGCCAGCACCCGGCCCATAGCACATCTTTGGATTGTGGGAGGAAAGGATTACCCGGAGAAAACCCACGTAGACAAGGGGAGAGTGTGCAAACTCCACACAGACAGTCACCCGAGGCTGGAACTGAACCAGTGTCCCAGGTGCTGTGGGGCAGCAGTGCTTATCAATGAATCACTGTGACTCCTCATTATTACTAAATTATTTCACTGTTGAGTCAAAATCTTGGCATTTTCCACAGATATCCCTTCATGACATGGACTACAGCCAATCAAGAAGCTACCTGATGAAGGAGCAGCGATCTGAAAGCTAGTGCTTCCAAATAAACCTGTTGGACAATAATTTGGTGCTGTGTGATTTTTAACTTTGTCCACCCCAGTCTAATACCGGCACCTCCACATCATGCCAATCAAGAAGACAGCTCACCAAAGCCTTCTTCAGAGGAAATAAGTGCTGACCCAGCCCACATCCCATGAATGAATATAAAAGCATTGCACCTTCTAATCCCAAAGTATGATTTATAATTGCAACTCGACACTAAGCAGCGACAGGATGAAAATACAAACAGAGGACACAATGCCAGCACATGAGATCAACTCCCTAACCTTGTGCTCCCTGAAGTTATGTAAAAGCATGTAAATTCTGGCTGGACTCACTGTCTGTACTCTGCAATCACAATGTCCTGGCTCAGCCTACACCAAGGAGCTGATAACACTTCCAGTGTTAGATACAGACCAGACAATGGACCTTGAGTGTCTCTCTGCTGTGCTGCAGAAATATGGCAAACAGATCATCACTAGCAGAGGAGCTAGCCAAATAATAAAGTATATTCATGTAGCAATCTTTTTTTTGACCTCAGGGTGACTCAAAGCATTTTACTGCCAATGGAGTATTTTTGAAGAGCTGCCATTTTAGTAATGAAAGAAATGCAACAGACTTTTGCGAACTAAATGTAACACACCAAGTTTGCAGGCGACACATAGCTGGGTGGGAGGATGAGCTGTGACGAGAATGCAGGGATATCGCAGTGCGATTTGGACAGCTGACTGAGTGGGCACATACAGAGCAGATGCAGTATAATGTGGAGAAATATGAGGTTATCCCCTTTGGTAGCAAAAACAGGAAGGCAGATTATTATCTGAATGTGATAAGATTGGGAAAGTGTCCTTATTCACCAGGCATTGAAAGTAAGCATTGTAGGTGCCGCAGGCAGTGAAGACGGCGAAAGATATGTTAATCTTAATAGCAAAAGGGTTCAAGTACAGGAGCAGGAATGCCTTGCTGCAATCATATCTGGCCTTGATGAGACCACACCTGGAGTATTGGGTGCAGTTTTGGTCTTATCTGAGCAAGGATGTTCTGGCAATGAAGGGGCGTATAACAGTAGTTTACCAACACTGATTCCTGGGATGGCAGGACTGACTTATGAAGAGACACTGCATTGATTAGGACTATATTCACTGGAGTTCAGGAAACTAAAGGGGGATCTCATAGAAGCCTGGTTGAAATTCTAATGAGCTGAAAATGTGTTGCTGGAAAAGCGCAGCAGGTCAGGCAGCATCCAGGGAACGTCAACCTGTTCCCTGGATGCTGCCTGACCTGCTGCGCTTTTCCAGCAACACATTTTCAGCTCTGATCTCCAGCATCTGCAGACCTCAATTTCTCCTGAAATTTTAATGAGACTAGACAGGGTAAAAGTAGGAAGGCTGTTCGTGATGACTGGGGAGTTGGGGACCAGGGACCACAGTTTGAGGATGTGGGCTCAGATTGGGCTGAGATGATGAACATAAAGCCTCTGAACTCTCATCATTACATTTATGAAAGCCTCCCACTTGCCAGTTGCCCCTTTACCTGCCCACAGCCTACTCCAATCAACCTTTGAAACTTGCGACTGTTCTCCTGCAGCTTCAGTTCAAGGGGTCAATGCGAGGTCCCAGGTCCCACCAAGCCATCAGCACCTGAAATTTCTTTTAATCCATTCATGGGATGTGGGTGTCACTGGCTGGACCAGCATGTATTGCCCTTCCCTAGTTGCCCCTTGAGAAGGTGATGGTGAGCTGCCTTCTTGAACCGCTGCAGTCCATGTGCTGGAAGTTGACCCACAATGCCATTAGGGAGGGAATTCCAGGATTTTGACCCAGTGACAGTGACTGAACAGCCGAGTCAGGATGTTGAACGGGTTGAAGGAGAACTTGTGGATGGTAGTGTTCCCATGTATCTGCTGCCCCCATTCTTCTCCATGGAAATGGTCATGGGTTTGGAAGGTGCTGTCTAAAGATCTTTGGTGAATTCCTGCAGTGATCTTGTGGATAGTACACACTGCTGCTACTGAACATCTGTGGTGGAGGGAATAGATGCTTGTGGATGTGGTGTCAATCCAGCGGCCTCCTTTATCCTGGATGGTATCAAGCTTCTTGAATGTTGTTGGAGCCGTACCCATCCCAGGGAAGTGAGAACTATTCCAACACACTCCTGACTAGTGCCTTGTAGATGGTGGAGGAGCTCGGGGGAGTCAGAAGATCAGTTACTCACCACAGTATTGCTCGCTCCTGACCTGCTCTTGTAACCACTGTGTTGATGTGGCGAGTTCAGTTGAGCTTCTGGTCAATGGTAACTCCCAGAATGTTGATAGTGGGGAGATTCAGTGGGATAACACCATTGAATTGTCACTGGGCAATGGTTAGATTGTCTCTTATTGGAGATGGGTCATTGTCTTGGCATTTGTGTGGCACAAATGTTACTTATCAGCCCAAGCCTGGATATTGTCCAGATCTTGCTGCATTCGAACATGGACTCTTACAGTATCTGAGGAGTTTGCGAATGCCCTAAATGCCATTCTCCACTTGGTCCCAGTTGAGTGACTGACATTAAGATAATTGTTTTCAGTATTTTTGAGTTTCAAAGTGGGAACGGGGCATACGAATTATCACAGTGTGATAAAACACTGGAGGAGGCCAGTCTTACAGGCTACTTGGAGGAATCATACAATTCGACCCACTCCCCTTGAACCAAAACCAGCTTCCTTTACAAAGCTTTGTTGTTTAATATTTAGGATTGGGACACAACAGGATGTGGGAATACAACTGGTACACTTAGGGCCAATTGAATTTTGTGGATGATAAATATGCTTTCATTTTGCTGTAACTGTGATAACAAACAGCAGGGAAGCTCTGGCTGGTTACAGCTTCTCTAATGTGCCCTCACCCCAGCTCTCCTCCACTCATACCCCACCCTCACTGTGGCTCAGTACCAAACCCCGATTATACAATAAAAACAAGGGAATGCAAATGTTGCAGACCTGACAGAGACAAAAATCAGAAAGTGCTGGAGAGACGCAGCAGGTCTGGCAGCATGTGTGGAGAGAAAATACTATGTTCAGTTCTGGTCTCCCTGCTGTAGGAAAGATGTTGTGATACTTGAAAGGGTTCAGAAAAGATTTACAAGGATATTGCCTGGACTGGAGAGTTTGAGTTACAGAGAGAGGCTGAATAGGCTAGGGCTATTTTCCCTGGAGTGTCAGAGACTGGGGGGTGACTTTATAGAGGTTTATAAAGTAATGAGAGGCATGGATAAGGTAAATAGGCAGGGCAGGGGAGTTCAAAATTAGAGGGCATACGCTTAAGGTGAGAGGGAAAAAATTTAAACGGGAACTGAGGGGCAACTCTTTCACGTAGAGAGTGGTGCGTGTATGGAATGAGTTGCCAGAGGAAGTGGGGGAGGCTGGTACAATTACTGCATTTAAAAGGCATCTGGATGGGTATATGAATAGAAAGAGTTTAGAGGGATATGGACCAAATGCTGGTGAATGGGACTTGATTAATTTAGGTTATCTGGTTGGCATGGAGAGTTGGACTGAAGAATCTGTTTCCGTGCTGTGTGACTCTATGACTCTAAAGAAAGGTCCCTGCACTCGAAACGTAAACTCTGCTTTCTCTCCACAGATTTTGCCAAACCTGCTGAGTTTTTGCAGCAGTTTCTGTTGTTGTTTCCAATTTCCAGCATCTGCAGTTCTGATTTTTGTTTGTTAAGTGTACCACACTCTCTGGACTGGAGTGACAGCAGGTCAAACCCATGGGCCTCAGGAGGGTCACCAATCCCTCAGCATCATCTGTCAATCACCAGGAGTCAAAGATTCATCTCCTCGGCACGGCCATCAACCTGGGAGGCAAATCCTCATGGAGCCATTTTTTGTTGTTCATTTTAAAAATACTGGGAAACCGCACCAGTGGGGAGAGCGAGTGAATGAAAGGCTGTTTTTAAAGCAAGCACAAGGAAAGCATCAAGCCACAAGTGAAACCAGGATCATTTGTCTATATAGATTAGAATAGAAATTTATTGCCCCGTGTACTATTGTGTGAAAAATACAGTGAAAGATTTTATATGTTTATCTAAAATAAAACAAACAACTGCAGATGGTGGAAGCAAAAACAGAAATTGCTGGGAAAACTCAGCAGGTCTGGCAGCATCTGTGGAGAGAAAGCAGAGTTACCGTCTCAGGTCCAGTGACCCTTCATCAGAATAAGCAACGTTTGTCCTCCTGCACTTTCTTTGAATCTCCTCGCATCAAAAACCCTACTGGAAGGCCCCAGTACTACAAGCGGAGTGTTGCTCATGGAAAATTTCACACCTTCAGTCATATCTCCAGAAAAAGTGACATCAGTCAGCTGTAACTGATGCAGGAAGACATTCTCCACCTCCTCCAACCATGCTGACAGCGAGAGTGCAAAGGTCCACAGGGCAATGGGGTTGGTTGGTGCGGGTGTCCCGGAGATGTTCCCTAAAGTGCTCTGCAAGTAGGCATCCTGTCTCCCCAGTGTAGAGGAGACCGCTCTTGGAGCAATGGATACAGTAAATGACATGTGTGGAAGTGCAGGTGAAACTGTGATGGATGTGGAAAGCTCCTTTGGGGCCTTGGATGGAGGTGAGGGGAGATTTGAGGGCGCAGGTTTTGCAATTCCTGTGGTGGGGGGGGAAAGTGCCGGGAGGGGAAGGTGGGTTGGTGGTGGGTCCGTGGCCAAACACTTCAACTCCTTCTCCCACTCCACCAAGGACATGCAGGTCCTGGGCCTCCTCCATCGCCATACCCTAACCACCCGATGCCTGGAGGAAGAACGCCTCATCTTCTGCCTTGGGACCCTCCAACCACACAGCATCCATTTTGACTTCAGTTTCCTCATTTTCCCATCCCCCACCTTATCCCAGATCCAATCTTCCAGCTCAGCACAGCCCTCATGACCTGTCCATCTTCCTTCCTACCTATCCGCTCCACCCTCATCTCCGACCTATCACCTACACCCCCACCTCCCTCCACCAATTGCACTCTCAGCTACCTTCCCCCGAGCCCCACCCCTCTCCCATTTATCTCTCCACCCCCAAGGCTCCCAGCCTCATTCCTGATGAAGGGCTTTTGCCCGAAACGTCAATTCTCCATCTCGTCAGATGCCTGGCCTGCTGTGTTTTTCCAGCACCACTTCCAGAGAGTATCTGGCACCAATGGGGACAGCAAGGTGTAATCATTGACGTTAGTAAAAATTATTAAAATGATCAAATTATACATTTGTATGTTTACGTGTTTCACATCATTTTAAAAAAATGTTTCCTTTCTGCTCTTACAAAGTGAATAACCCCTCAGTTCTCCACATTATACTCCAATTGGTATGACGCTGTACACACTCATCTATATCTCTGCTGCTTCTTTCAACCTCACTTAACTTTGTATTGTCAGCCAAACTTAAAATGCCGTACTCTTCCTTGTCTTTGTAATACATTCTAAAGATTCTCACATGCTGCCATCTGGGCACATTACCATCTCTGTCACGGCTGTCTAACCTTCTTTATTTAATGAGTCAATTAGTTATTAATTAACACAGAGGAAGAGACTCCTAGCTCGGAAACAGTAGGAATGGGGGCATAAAGGAAATGCCAGTGAAGGGTCCATGTCGGGTGGTACGTGACTCAGACACGGGCGCGTCCTGAGAGCATTGCTGCCCTTGGAGGGAACAGTCACTGCTAGGGATTGGGGGGGAAACTCTGATGATGTAAGATGGCACAAGGCTACAGCAAAGAGCGATTTGGGAGTCCTCATGCAAGAATCTCAAAAAGCTAATAGATAATCGAGAAGGCAATTTGGCCTTCACTTCAAAGGGAATATAACAAGCTCAAAGTTTGTGAGAAGGTTTGTAGCTCGGGTGCTCGTTGTTGTGGTTCTGTTCGCCGAGCTGGGAATTTGTGTTGCAGGCGTTTCGTCCCCTGTCTGGGTGACATCCTTAGTGCTTGGGACCCTCCTGTGAAGCGCTTCTGTGATCTTTCCTCCGGCATTTGTAGTGGTTTGAATCTGTCGCTTCCGGTTGTCAGTTCCAGCTGTCCGTTGCAGTGGCTGGTATATTGGGTCCAGGTCGATGTGCTTATTGATTGAATCTGTGGATGAGTGCCATGCCTCTAGGAATTTCCTGGCTGTTCTCTGTTTGGGTTGTCCTATAATAGTAGTGTTGTCCCAGTCGAATTCATGTTGCTTGTCATCTGCGTGTATGGCTACTAAGGATAGCTGGTCATGTCGTTTCGTGGCTAGTTGGTGTACACCTTAGGCTATCCTTAGTAGCCACACACGCAGATGACAAGCAACATGAATTCGACTGGGACAACACTCCTATTATAGGACAAGCCAAACAGAGAACAGCCAGGGAATTCCTAGAGGCATGGCACTCATCCACAGATTCAATCAATAAGCACATTGACCTGGACCCAATATACCGACCACTGCAACGGACAGCTGGAACTGACAACCGGAAGTGGCAGATTCAAACCACTACAAATGCAGGAGGAAAGATCACAGAAGCGGTTCACAGGAGGCTCCCAAGCACTGAGGATGTCACCTAGACAGGGGACGAAACGTCTGCAACACAAATTCCCAGCTCGGCGAACAGAACCACAACAATATAACAAGCAGGCAGCATGGATAAGTTGGGCCGAAGGGCCTGTTTCCATGCTGTAAACCTCTATGACTCTATTTGCTGAGCTGCTCTAGTGCATTTTTACATCTGGTTGCTTCTCTGTGACCTGGTTATTTTAGTCAGGAAGTTAGCACCACAGCCCTCTTCAGAGATAAATTCCTGAAGGGCATGTGCCCGAAACGTCGAATCTTCTGTTCCCTGGATGCTGCCTGACCTGCTGTGCTGTTCCAGCAATAAAGTTTCAGCTCTTCAGAGATAAAGCCCACCTCAAAGGAAATCATTAAAAGCTGATGACGTGTTCTACTGATTACCAATTGGAGGAGATTGACTGTGTGTATAGCAGTGAGCAGAACAAATTAAAGCATTTACCCCTCAGTACAATACAGAACCAACTTGTAGAAACAGGTAGACTGATTGGAAAGTTTCGCTCATCAACCATTTGCACATACAAATGTAGTAGGACAGTCCAGCCAATCAGGACCAGCCTCTCTATTAGAAAGATCGTATCGGATTGTATTTGCAATGGAATGCCTCCAGTCTTTGGTCTTTCCTTCAGAGTAAATGAGAGGCTCAACAATCATCAAAGCAAAATGGAAGGCCTGAGGTTTTTCTTGTGCCAACAACTGCACATGCTTCCGATGGCAAGAAGCAAGTTCTGACCGGCTAAATCATCACGGCAACACGCACCCCATTGGACAACCAGCTCTTTCTCATCCAGACTAGTCACTGACAATCCACAGTCCTGCTCAGTGCCTTCGAGTTCCCAGTCACCATTTGGATGTCAAAACAAATCGTGTCCACAGCAGACAAGAGAAGAGGTCATTGCATTCACAAACTACCCCCTTTAAAAAAATCTCTCTCCTTTGGCTTTGTTTAATGCATATTTAAGCATTGAATTACAGATGGTGGTGAATATGAAGGGTACTCTTTACTCCAGCTGTTTTTAGTGGAGGTTGGCAGTTATGCTGACAGTGCAGACCACAGGAGACAAAGCGAAACTTAAAATACGCACAGAAACTCCCTTGGCAGCATACAAAGTTCTCCTTATTTATAATGAAATGTTGAAACCAGGACAGAGATGACAGTGAAACAGAGAGGTTGCTGGGATGTCACAGAGTTATACTGTCACATAACTAACAGGAAGCTAGAAAAAACAAGTTTGATTAAAACGTTCATTCAGCAAAATAGGACCGCGCCAAATGGGAGCCCACACACTCAAAAAAACAATTTCATTATCATAGGAATAGAGTCAGTGCAAAGACCCAACTCATCTCAGACTCTAGCCAATGACATTAACACGCCAGTACAGTATACAGTGATAGACCAGTACACTCCAGTACTGAGCCTCAATAACGTACATTGATAAATCTGTGTATTTCAATACTACACCCCGTAACACAGTAACAAATTGGTACACTTCAATGCTGCAATCCAGTAACATACATTGGCAGATCAGTTTACTCAATACTTCTCCCCAGTAATACATAGCATTGTAAACTCTACTACAGCACCCAGTTATCTAGTGTGGCAGCTCTGCACACAGAAGTGCTGCAATCTAGTAATAACATTGACAGGTCTGTACACTGCAGTAATAGACACACTGACAAATCCATATATTCTTCTACTGCACGGCAGTAATATACATTGACAGATCCACATACTCTTACACTGGGCAGTGATATACACTCACAGATTGGTATATTCCTGCATTGCAATTCAATTGTGTACACTGACAGATCCATACATTTCAACACTGCACTCTAACAATATACTGTGTCAGATCTGTTCACTGCGGTACTGCATCACAGTAATATACCATGCCAGGTCTGTACACTTCAATACTGCACCAGACTAATGTACATTGATAGATGAGTACAATTTCACACTGCATGCCAGCAATATAGATATTTTCAAGTCTATCTGTTCAGAGGTGATATTACACATCTCGAGACAAAGTGAGCCTTGAACCCAGTCTCGTTGGCTCAGAGGTAAGGACACTACTAATACATCACAAGGGCCGATACCTGTAATATACACTGACAGATCAGTACACTGCAGTCTGCATCCCAGTTATGTACTTTGACAGATCTGTACACCAGTCACATAATGCTAGATGGCCATGGGACAAGTGAAACTGAGAACAAACAGAAATTACTGTTACTAAAGAGGTAATAGTTGAAAGGTTCACTGAACGGAAGGCTGATAAATTCTCTGGACTAGAGCTTCATCTCAATGAAGGATCTGGCTAGAAAGGCAAGGTATAAAAGATTGCTGGTTATCTTTCAAAATTCTATCCAGTCTGGAAAAACTCCTGTGGACTGGAAAGTAGCAAATGTAACTTCACTATTTCAGAAAAGAGTTGGGAAAATAGAGAACTACAAAGTTAGTAGTTTGATGTCAGTGGATAATTGGTGGAATTTGTTTGAAAGGATGTGATAATTGAACGTGGTAATAGTAGCAAAATTGGGCACAGTCATCATGGTTTTATTAAAGGAAAATCAGATTTGACAAGTCTGTCGGAGATTTTGTTTGCAGATATAACTTACAGCAGTGGTGAAGGAAACCCAGTGGATGAGGGGTGTTTGTATTCCCAGAAGGCCTTTGATAAAGTCCCACACATATCAGTAAACAAAATGAGATCTCATGGGATGAGACAAATATGTTAGTATCTATTCAACTCAGTGCTCCTCCACCTTTGTCACCAGCATTAAGACATGATTTTCAGCAACTTGTCAGCTCTGAAGAAGAGTCATACTGGACTTGAAATGTTAACACTCCCTCCATAGAAACTGAGACCAGTCATTGAGCAGTTTCAAGACAGAGATTCATAAATCTTCTTGAGACTACAGTCATCAAAGGTTATGGAGATAGTGCAGGAAGGTGGAAAATTAAGAAGATGATTGGCCAATCTAAATCAATGCTTCCCAGACATTTTCCCATGTGACCACATTCTGACACTTGAAAAGTGTCACCACAGGTTAACAAGTGATGGGGGTGGGGGGGGGGGGGGGGGGGGAGGAGGGAGGAGGAGACCTATTACAGAAAGGGAATGGTGGGTCAGCTATTACTGCCTCAGAGCCAGAATCCCAACATTTTAAATCATGGTCTCCTTTAGGGACGTGATGCCACTTTGGGAAACTATGATGTTATTCAATGGCACAGCAGGTTTGACAGGCTGAATTCCCTTCTCCTGTACTTATATTCATTTACATAGTGACAGATCCTCACACTCAGTACTGCATCCTAGTAATATGCACTGACACATCTGTACACACCAATAGAGCACCTAAAAATATAATGGCCAATACTTATGCTCTAGTATTGCGCTCCAGTAAGATCCAGGGACAAATCACTATCCTCCAGTAATAATACCAGTAAAATACACTGACAGACCTGTACACACCAGCATTGCAACCCAGTAACATGACACTAACAGATTTCTACACATTGGTACAGCACCCAAGTACTGCACTTTAGAAAATCTATGTAATCTCCACTATTGAAACTAGTAATATACACAGATCGATATATCCCAGCACAGCACCACAATAACATACAGTAACACAGCATCATGTAGCCTGCAGTAATATACTGCAGTGTTAGTGTCAGACCTGTGCCCCACAGTAATATACTGCAGTATTAGTGACAAACCTGTGCCCCACAGTAATATACTGCAGTGTTAGTGACAAACCTGTGCCCCACAGTAACATACTGCAGTGTTAGTGTCAGACCTGTGCTCCACAGTAACATACTGCAGTGTTACTTACAGACCTGTGCCCACAGTAACATACTGCAGTGTTAGGGACAAACATGTGCTGGAAATGTGTTGCTGGAAAAGCGCAGCAGGTCAGGCAGCTTCTAGGGAACAGGAGAATCGACGTTTCGGGCATGAGCCCTTCTTCAGGAATGGGACAAACACAGGTCTGTCACTAATACTGCCGTATATTACTGTGGTGTGCAGTACGTTACGGCGGGGCACAGGTCTGTCACTAACACTGCAGTATATTACTGTGGGGCACAGGTCTGTCACTAACACTGCAGTACGTTACGGTGGGGCACAGGTCTGTCACTAACACTGTAGTATGTTTCTGTGGAGCACAGTTCTGTTACTAACACTGCAGAATGTTACTGTGAGGCACAGGTCTGACACTAACACTGCAGTATGTTACTGTGGGGCACAGATCTATCACTAACACTGCAGTATATTACTGTGGGGCACAGATCTTTCACTAACACTGCAGTATGTTCCTGTGGGGCACAGGTCTGTCACTAACATTGCAGTATATTACTTTGGGGCACAGGTCTGTCACTAACACTGCAGTACGTTACGGCGGGGCACAGGTCTGTCACTAACACTGCAGTATGTTTCTGTGGGGCACAGATCTGTCACTAACACTGCAGTACGTTACGGCGGGGCACAGGTCTGTCACCAGCACTGCAGTATGATATTTGGGGCACAGGACTGTCACTAACACTGCAGTATGTTACTGTGGGGCACAGATCTGTCACTAACTCAGCAGTATATTACTGTGGGGCACAGGTTTGTTACTAACACTGCAGTATATTACTATGGGGCACAGATCTGTCACTAACACTGCAGTATATTACTGTGGGGCACAGGTCTGTCACTAACACTGCAGTATATTACTGTTGGGCACAGATCTGTCACTAACACTGCAGTATATTACTTTGGGGCACAGGTCTGTCACTAACACTGCAATATGTTATTGTGGGGCACAGGTCTGTCACTAACACTGCAGTATGTTACTTTGGGGCACAGGTCGGTCACTAACACTGCAGTATGTTATTGTAGGCACAGGTCTGTCACTAACACTGCAGTATGTTATTGTGGGGCACAGGTCTGTCACTAACACTGCAGTATGTTACTGTGGGGCACAGATCTTTCACTAACACTGCAGTATGTTACTGTGGAGTTCACGTATGTCACTAACACTGCAGTATGTTACTGTGGGGCACAGATCTGTCACTAACACTGCAGTACGTTACTGTAGGGCACAGATCTTTCACCAACACTGCAGTACATTACTGTGGGGCACAGGTCTGTCACTAACACTGCAGTATGTTATTGTGGGGCACAGGTCTGTCACTAACATGCAGTATGTTATTGTGGGGCGCAGATCAGTCACTAACACTGCAGTACATTATTGTGGAGCACAGGTCTAACACTAACACTGCAGTACTTTAGTGTGGGGCACAGGTCTGTCACTAACACTGCAGTATGTTACTGTGGGGCATAGGTCTGTCACTAACACTGCAGTATGTTACTGTGGGGCACAGGTCTGTCACTAACACTGCAGTATATTTCTATGGGGCACAGGTCTGTCACTAATACTACAGTATGTTACTGTGGAACTCGGGTCTGTCACTAACACTGCAGTATATTACTGTTGTGTGCAGGTCTGTCACTAATACTGCAGTATATTATTGTGGGGCTCAGATCTGTCACTAACACTGCAGTACATTACTGTGGGGCACAGGTCTGTCACTAACACTGCAGTATGTTACTATGGGGCACAGGTCTGTCACTAACACTGCAGTATGTTAGTGTGGAGCTCACGTCTGTCACTAACACTGTAGTATGTTACTGTGGTGCACAGAACTGTCACTAACACTGCAGTATGTTACTGTGGGGCGCAGGCCTGTCACTAATACTGCAGTACATTACTGTGGGGCACAGGTCTGTCACGAACACTGCAGTATGTTACTGTGGGGCACAGGTCTGTCACTAACACTGCAGTATGTTACTGTGGGGCACAGGTCTGTCACTAACACTGAAGTATGTTACTGTGGGGCACAGGTCTGTCACTAACACTGCAGTATGTTACTTTGGGGCACAGGTCTGTCACTAACACTGCAGTATGTTACTGTGGGGCACAGGTCTGTCACTAACACTGCAGTATGTTACTGTGGGGCACAGGTCTGTCACTAACACTGAAGTACGTTACAGCGGGGCACAGGTCTGTCACTAACACTGCAGTATATTACTACGGAGCACAGGTCTTTCACTAACACTGCAGTATGTTACTGTGGGGCACAGGTCTGTCACTAACTCTGCAGTATATTACTTTGGGGCACAGGTCTGTCACTAACACTGCAGTATGTTACGGCGGGGCACAGGTCTGTCACTAACACTGCAGTATATTACTCCGGAGCACAGGTCTGTCACTAACACTGCAGTATGTTACTGTGGGGCACTGGTGTGTCAATAACACTGCAGTATGTTACTGTGGTGTGCAGGTCTGTCATTAACACTGCAGTATGTTACTGTAGAGGTCAGGTCTGTGGGGCACAGGTCTGTCACTAACTCTGCAGTATATTACTTTGGGGCACAGGTCTGTCACTAACACTGCAGTATGTTACGGCGGGGCACAGGTCTGTCACTAACACTGCAGTATATTACTCCGGAGCACAGGTCTGTCACTAACACTGCAGTATATTACTGTGTGGCACAGGTCTGTCACTAACACTGCAGTATATTACTGTGGAGTGCAGGTCTGTCACTAACTCTGCAGTATGTTACTGTGGGGCACAGGTCTGTCACTAACACTGCAGAATCTTACTCTGGGGCACAGATCTGTCACTAATACTGCCGTATGTTACTGTGGAGCTCAGGTTTGTCACTAACACTGCAGTATATTACTGTGGGCACAGGTCTGTCACTAACACTGCTGTATGTTACTGTGGGCACAGGTCTGTCACTAACACTGCAGTGTATTACTATGGGGCACAGGTCTGTCACTAACACTGCAGTATGTTACTGTGAGGCACAGGCCTGTCACTAACACTGCAGAATGTTACTGTGGGGCACAGATCTGTCACTAACACTGCAGTATATTACTATGGGGCACAGGTCTGTCACTAATACTGCAGTATGTTACTGTGGGGCACAGATCTGTCACTACCACTGCAGTATATTACTGTGGGGCACAGATCTTTCACTAACACTGCAGTATGTTACTGTGGGGCACAGGTCTGTCACTAACACTGCAGTATATTACTTTGAGGCACAGGTCTGTCACTAACACTGCAGTATGTTACTGTGGGGCACAGGTCTGTCACTAATACTACCGTATAATACTGTGGTGTGCAGATCCGTCACTAACACTGCAGAATCTTACTCTGGGGCACAGATCTGTCACTAATACTGCCGTATGTTACTGTGGAGCTCAGGTTTGTCACTAACACTGCAGTATATTACTGTGGGGCACAGGTCTGTCACTAACACTGCTGTCTGTTACTGTGGGGCACAGGTCTGTCACTAACACTGCAGTATGTTACTATAGAGGTCAGTTCTGTCACTAACACTGCAGTATATTACTGTGAGGCACAGGTCTGTCACTAACACTGCAGTATGTTACTGTGGGGCACAGATCTGTCACTAACACTGCAGTATATTACTATGGGGCACAGGTCTGTCACTAATACTGCAGTATATTACTGCGGAGTGCAGGTCTGTCACTAATACTGCAGTATGTTACTGTGGGGCACAGATCTGTCACTAACACTGCAGTATATTACTATGGGGCACAGGTCTGTCACTAACACTGCAGTATGTTACTGTGAGGCACAGGTCTGTCACTAACACTGCAGTATGTTACTGTGGGGCACAGATCTGTCACTAACACTGCAGTATATTACTATGGGGCACAGGTCTGTCACTAATACTGCAGTATGTTACTGTGGGGCACAGATCTGTCACTACCACTGCAGTGTATTACTGTGGGGCACAGATCTTTCACTAACACTGCAGTATGTTACTGTGGGGCACAGGTCTGTCACTAACACTGCAGTATATTACTTTGAGGCACAGGTCTGTCACTAACACTGCAGTACGTTACGGCGGGGCACAGGTCTGTCACTAACACTGCAGTATATTACTATGGGGCACAGGTCTGTCACTGATACTGCAGTATGTTACTGTGGGGCACAGATCTGTCACTGCCACTGCAGTATATTACTGTGGGGCACAGATCTTTCACTAACACTGCAGTATGTTACTGTGGGGCACAGGTCTGTCACTAACACTGCAGTATATTACTTTGAGGCACAGGTCTGTCACTAACACTGCAGTACGTTACGGCGGGGCACAGGTCTGTCACTAACACTGCAGTATATTACTCCGGAGCACAGGTCTGTCACTAACACTGCAGTACGTTACGGCGGGGCACAGGTCTGTCACTAACACTGCAGTATGTTACTCTGCGGCACAGGTCTGTCACTAACACTGCAGTATGTTACTGTGGGGCATAGGTCTGTCACTAAGACTGCAGTATGTTACTGTGGGGCACAGGTCTGTCACTAACACTGCCGTATATTACTGTGGTGTGCAGATCCGTCACTAACACTGCAGAATATTACTCTGGGGCAACGATCTGTCACTAACACTGCAGTATGTTACTGTGGGGCACTGGTCTGTCACTAACACTGCAGTATGTTACTGTAGAGGTCAGGTCTGTCACTAACACTGCAGTATGTTACTGTGAGGCACAAGTCTGTCACTAACACTGCAGTATGTTACTGTGGGGCACAGATCTGTCACTAACACTGCAGTATATTACTATGGGGCACAGATTTGTCACTTACACTGCAGTATATTACTGTGGAGTGCAGGTCTGTCACTAACTCTGCAGTATGTTACTGTGGGGCATACGTCTGTCACTAAAACTGCAGTGTATTACTGTGGGGTGCAGGTCTGTCCCTAATACTGCAGTATGTTTCTGTGGGGCACAGGTCTGTCTCTAACACTGCAGTATATTACTGTGGGGCTCAGATCTGTCACTAACACTGCAGTATATTACTGTTGGGCACAGGTCTGTCACTAACACTGCAGTATGTTACTATGGAGCACAGGTCTGTCACTAACACTGCAGTACATTACTGTGGGGCACAGGTCTGTCACTAACACTGCAGTATGTTATTGTGGGGCACAGATCTGTCACTAATACTGCAGTATGTTACTGTGGGGCACAGGTCTGTCACTAACACTGCAGTATGTTACTGTGGGGCATAGGTCTGTCACTAACACTGCAGTATGTTACTGTGGGGCACAGGTCTGTCACTAACACTGCAGTATATTTCTATGGGGCACAGGTCTGTCACTAATACTACAGTATGTTACTGTGGAACTCAGGTCTGTCACTAACACTGCAGTATATTACTGTGGGTGCAGGTCTGTCACTAACACTGCAGTATATAACTTTGGTGCAGAGGTCTGTCACTAACACTGCGGTATGACATTGTGGGGCACAGGTCTGTCAGTAACACTGCAGTATATTACTTTGGGGCACAGGTCTGTCAGTAACACTGCAGTATATTACTTTGGGGCACAGGTCTGTCACTAATACTGCCGTATATTACTGTGGTGTGCAGTACGTTACGGCGGGGCACAGGTCTGTCACTAACACTGCAGTATATTACTGTGAGGCACAGGTCTGTCACTAACACTGCAGTACGTTACGGTGGGGCACAGGTCTGTCACTAACACTGTAGTATGTTTCTGTGGAGCACAGTTCTGTTACTAACACTGCAGAATGTTACTGTGAGGCACAGGTCTGACACTAACACTGCAGTATGTTACTGTGGGGCACAGATCTATCACTAACACTGCAGTATATTACTGTGGGGCACAGATCTTTCACTAACACTGCAGTATGTTCCTGTGGGGCACAGGTCTGTCACTAACATTGCAGTATATTACTTTGGGGCACAGGTCTGTCACTAACACTGCAGTACGTTACGGCGGGGCACAAGTCTGTCACTAACACTGCAGTATGTTACTGTGGGGCACAGATCTGTCACTAACACTGCAGTATATTACTATGGGGCACAGATCTGTCACTAACACTGCAGTATATTACTGTGGAGTGCAGGTCTGTCACTAACTCTGCAGTATGTTACTGTGGGGCATACGTCTGTCACTAAAACTGCAGTGTATTACTCTGGGGTGCAGGTCTGTCCCTAATACTGCAGTATGTTTCTGTGGGGCACAGGTCTGTCTCTAACACTGCAGTATATTACTGTGGGGCTCAGATCTGTCACTAACACTGCAGTATATTACTGTTGGGCACAGGTCTGTCACTAACACTGCAGTATGTTACTATGGAGCACAGGTCTGTCACTAACACTGCAGTGTATTACTATGGGGCACAGGTCTGTCACTAACACTGTAGTATATTACTGTGGGGCGCAGGTCTGTCACTAATACTGCAGTATGTTAGTGTGGAGCTCACGTCTGTCACTATCATTGCAGTACATTACTGTGGGGCACTGGTCTGTCACTAACACTGCAGTGTGTTACTGTGGGGCACAGGTCTGTCACTAACACTGCAGTATGTTACTGTGGGGCACAGGTCTGTCACTAACACTGCAGTACATTACTGTGGGGCACTGGTCTGTCACTAACACTGCAGTATGTTTCTGTGGGGCACAGGTCTGTCACTAACACTGCAGTATGTTATTGTGGGGCACAGGTCTGTCACTAACACTGCAGTATGTTACTGTGGGGCACAGATCTTTCACTAACACTGCAGTATGTTACTGTGGAGTTCACGTATGTCACTAACACTGCAGTATGTTACTGTGGGGCACAGATCTGTCACTAACACTGCAGTACGTTACTGTAGGGCACAGATCTTTCACCAACACTGCAGTACATTACTGTGGGGCACAGGTCTGTCACTAACACTGCAGTATGTTATTGTGGGGCACAGATCTGTCACTAACATGCAGTATGTTACTGTGGGGCACAGATCTGTCACTAACATGCAGTATGTTATTGTGGGGCGCAGATCAGTCACTAACACTGCAGTACATTATTGTGGAGCACAGGTCTAACACTAACACTGCAGTACTTTAGTGTGGAGCTCACGTCTGTCACTAACACTGCAGTATGTTACTGTGGGGCACAGATCTGTCACTAACACTGCAGTATGTTACTGTGGGGCACAGGCCTGTCACTAATACTGCAGTATGTTAGTGTGGAGCTCACGTCTGCAGTGACAGACCTGTGCCCCACAGTAACATACTGCAGTGTTAGTGACAGACGTGTGGCCCACAATAACATATTGCAGTGTTAGTGACAGACCTGTGCCCCAAAGTAATATACTGCAGTGTTAGTGACAGATCTGTGCCCCAAAGTAATATACTGCAGTGTTAGTGACAGACCTGTGCCCCACAGTAACATACTGCAGTGTTAGTGACAGATCTGTGCCCCAGAGTAATATATGCAGAGTTAGCGACAGACCGGTGCCCCACAGTAATATACCGCAGTGTTAGTGACAAACCTGAGCTCCACAGTAACATACTGCAGTGTTAGTGACAGACCTGTGCCCCACAGTAACATACTGCAGTGTTAGTGACAGACCTGCACTCCACAGTAATATACTGCAGTGTTAGTGACAGACCAGTGCCCCACAGTAGCATACTGCAGTGTTAGTGACAAACCTGTGCCACACAGTAATATACTGCAGTGTTAGTGACAGATCTGTGCCCCACAGTAACATACTGCAGTGTTAGTGACAGACCTGTGCCCCACAGTAACATACTGCAGTGTTAGTGACAGACCTGACCTCTACAGTAACATACTGCAGTGTTAATGACAGACCTGCACACCACAGTAACATACTGCAGTGTTATTGACACACCAGTGCCCCACAGTAACATACTGCAGTGTTAGTGACAGACCTGTGCCCCGCCGTAACGTACTGCAGTGTTAGTGACAGACCAGTGCCCCAAAGTAATATACTGCAGTGTTAGTGACAGACCTGTGCCCCACAGTAACATACTGCAGTGTTAGTGACAGACCTGTGCCCCGCCGTAACGTACTGCAGTGTTAGTGACAGACCAGTGCCCCAAAGTAATATACTGCAGTGTTAGTGACAGACCTGTGCCCCACAGTAACATACTGCAGTGTTAGTGAAAGACCTGTGCTCCGTAGTAATATACTGCAGTGTTAGTGACAGACCTGTGCCCCACAGTAACATACTGCAGTGTTAGTGACAGACCTGTGCCCCAAAGTAACATACTGCAGTGTTAGTGACAGACCTGTGCCCCACAGTAACATACTGCAGTGTTAGTGACAGACCTGTGCCCCACAGTAACCTATTGCAGTGTTAGTGACAGACCTGTGCCCCACAGTAACATACTGCAGTGTTCGTGACAGACCTGTGCCCCACAGTAATGTACTGCAGTGTTAGTGACAGACCTGTGCCCCACAGTAACATACTGCAGTGTTAGTGACAGATCTGTGCCCCACAGTAACATACTGCAGTGTTAGTGACAGACGTGAGCTCCACACTAACATACTGCAGTATTAGTGACAGGCCTGCGCCCCACAGTAACATACTGCAGTGTTAGTGACAGATCTGTGCCCCACAGTAACATACTACAGTGTTAGTGACAGACCTGTGCCCCATAGTAACATACTGCAGTGTTAATGACAGACCTGTGCCCCACAGTAATATACTGCAGTGTTAGTGACAGATCTGAGCCCCACAATAATATACTGCAGTATTAGTGACAGACCTGCACCCACAGTAATATACTGCAGTGTTAGTGACAGACCTGAGTTCCACAGTAACATACTGTAGTATTAGTGACAGACCTGTGCCCCATAGAAATATACTGCAGTGTTAGTGACAGACCTGTGCCCCACAGTAACATACTGCAGTGTTAGTGACAGACCTATGCCCCACAGTAACATACTGCAGTGTTAGTGACAGACCTGTGCCCCACAGTAACATACTGCATGTTAGTGACAGATCTGTGCCCCACAATAACATACTGCAGTGTTAGTGACAGACCTGTGCCCCACAGTAATGTACTGCAGTGTTAGTGACAGACCTGTGCCCTACAGTAACGTACTGCAGTGTTAGTGACAGATCTGTGCCCCACAGTAACATACTGCAGTGTTAGTGACAGATCTGTGCCCCACAGTAACATTCTGCAGTGTTAGTGACATACGTGAACTCCACAGTAACATACTGCAGTATTAGTGAAAGATCTGTGCCCCACAGTAACATACTGCAGTGTTAGTGACAGACCTGTGCCCCACAATAACATACTGCATGTTAGTGACAGACCTGTGCCCCACAGTAACATACTGCATGTTAGTGACAGATCTGTGCCCCACAATAACATACTGCAGTGTTAGTGACAGACCTGGGCCCCACAGTAATGTACTGCAGTGTTAGTGACAGACCTGTGCCCTACAGTAACGTACTGCAGTGTTAGTGACAGATCTGTGCCCCACAGTAACATACTGCAGTGTTAGTGACAGATCTGTGCCCCACAGTAACATACTGCAGTGTTAGTGACATACGTGAACTCCACAGTAACATACTGCAGTGTTAGTGAAAGATCTGTGCCCCACAATAACATACTGCAGTGTTAGTGACAGACCTGTGCCCCACAATAACATACTGCAGTGTTAGTGACAGACCTGTGCCCCAAAGTAACATACTGCAGTGTTAGTGACAGACCTGTGCCCCACAGTAACATACTGCAGTGTTAGTGACAGACCTGTGCCCCACAATAACATATTGCAGTGTTAGTGACAGACCTGTGCACCAAAGTAATATACTGCAGTGTTAGTGACAGACCTGTGCCCCACAATAACATATTGCAGTGTTAGTGACAGACCTGTGCACCAAAGTAACAGACAGCAGTGTTAGTGACAGATCTGTGCCCCACAGTAATATACTGCAGTGTTAGTGACAGACCTGTGCCCCACAGTAACATACTGCAGTGTTAGTGACAGATCTGTGCCCCAGAGTAATATACTGCAGTGTTAGTGACAGACCTATGCCCCACAGTAACATACTGCAGTGTTAGTGACAGACCTGTGCCCCACAGTAACATACTGCAGTGTTAGTGACAGACCTGTGCCCCAAAGTAATATACTGCAGTGTTAGTGACAGATCTGTGCCCCACAGTAATATAGTGCAGTGTTAATGACAGACCTGTGGCCCACAGTACCGTACTGCAGTGTTAGTGATAGACCTTTGCCCCAACGTAATATACTGCAGTATTAGTGACAGACCTGTGCCCCACAATATCATACTGCAGTGTTACTGATAGACCTGTGCACCAAAGTTATATACTGCAGTGTTAGTGACAGACCTATGCCCCACAGTAACATACTGCAGTGTTAGTGACAGACCTGTGCCCCGCCGTAACGTACTACAGTGTTAGTGACAGACCTGTGCCCCACAGTAACATACTACAGTGTTAGTGACAGATCTGCGCCCCACAGTAACATACTGCAGTGTTAGTGACGGACCTGCGCCCCACAGTAACATACTGCAGTGTTAGTGACAGACCAGTGCCCCACAGTAGCATACTGCAGTGTTAGTGACAGACCTGTGCCCCACAGTAACATACTGCAGTGTTAGTGACAGACCAGTGCCCCACAGTAATATACTGCAGTGTTCGTGACAGACCTGTGCTCCACAGTAACATACTCTCGTATTAATGACTGACCTGTGTCCCACAGGAATATATTCCACTGTTAGTAACATACATGTGTCCGACAGTAACATATCCCATTGTTAGCGACATACCTGTGTCTGACAGTAATACACTCCATTGTTGGTAATATACGTGTCTGACAGTAATAAACTGCATTGTTAATGACATACCTGTATCTGACAGTAATATACTCCAGTTTTAGTGACACATCTGTCAGCCACAGTAACATAGTGCAGTTTTAGTTACAGACCTGTATCCCACAGTAATATTACTCCAGTATTAGTGACAGGTTCTGCGTCCCACGTTAACATACTCCAGTATTACAGGCAGATCTGCATCCCACAATAATATGCTTCAGTGTTAGTGACATACTGTATGCCACAGTAATATACTCCAGTATTAGTGACAGATCTGTGTCCATCAGTACATTATTCCAGTGTAACTTAGTGAATTATCACGGGCTGATAGTACTGTGGCTCAGTGTTGTACTACTCAAAATGCAGTCTGCACACACAATTCACAAATTCTCATTTGCTTTTCACAATTCAAGTGGACATGAGATCACAATTCCAACCAGCACCACATTGTGGTATCTGACTGACTGACTGACAGACAGCAGCAAGGGGATGTGCCTGCCGCCTTCATGTTAAGAGCAGAAGAGAGGTATGGCTGCTCTGGGTTAGTACAGTCTTTTTCTGACTCCAAAGGCAGTTGTTCACACTATTATAATTGCCTATTCTATCTTTCAAGTCTATCAGCTGTTACCATGACTGACCTTCAACTGTTCTGCTAACTGCTTGAGACCTCAGCAGCTGCACTGGCACTGGGAATGGGGGAGGGCCAGCTCGGAGTCCAGTTCCCTCGAGGTGTTGAAAAAATGCATCAAGTACTGGCACTGTGTTCTTATCATTTATCACACCATCAGATCTCTTACTTTGGCCATAATTGTCCCAGTTTGTTCTTTGAAGAGTGAGAATTGAACAAGATGAGGAACAACATACTCGAATTAATCATTTCTTTACTCTCACTTTGCTGACAAGTGCTGAGCTCACAACTGCATTCAAATCACTTCCACAGTTACATCACAGTTTATGATTTACAACCACAACTGAGTCAACTCGACAATCCATCTCCTGAATTCTGATAACATTCACGGTTAGGATGGTGAAACTGCAGCTAATTACTACTTATTCGCCAATTTGAATCTCAAATTGCACTGAGTAAATATTCTTTCTAAATCAATTGACAAAAACCTGATAAAGAGAGCAATGAGGCAGCATAACTTGGCTCCTATCATTCAACAAATAAAACAAGAGTCCCAGTCAGCATGAGCACTACCGTGTCTATTGTTGTGAGGTACAGCTTTAACAGTATTAACCCTCAAGATAGATAGGGTCAAAGTCGCTATAATGCCCTGAATATGAGTTGATGTGGAGGAGCCGGTGTTGGACTGGGGTGGACAAAGTTAAAAATCACCCAACACCAGGTTATAGTCCAACAGGTTTAATTGGAAGCACTAGCTTTCGGAGCGCTGCTCCTTCATCAGGCGGGTGTGGAGTATCGGGTGGTTGTGTCTCACAATCTTATACTCCACACCAACCTGATGAAGGAGCAGCGCTCTGAAAGCTAGTGCTTCCAAATAAACCTGTTGGACGATAACCTGGTGTTGTGCAACTTTTAACTAAATATGAGTGATCACCAAAGCAGGATAGGTGGACCTTTTCATGTTTACTATAAAGAAAGAGGATTTATGTAGTTATCTTGCAGCGACTAACCTGCAAATCAGAAACATTGACCTAAACAGCTGTGAGAAGCAAGGATTGCAAACTTCTCCTTACGTTATCTTCTTGCAGAATCAGAAACAGAAGCTTTCTTTTCGGGTTGTACACTCAAACTTTATATAAAGACTTCATCAGTAAGCTTTCTGGGTAATTTGAACAAAAAAAAAACCTCACAGTTGACGCTATGTTCTTAGCCCAAGGATTTATTTCACGGTCATAAGCCATCTTTATCATGTTCCTTGTGTTTATGGCCCTGCTGCAAAGGCTTTTGGCTATAGCCCAGTGTTGACAATCCTGCTTCAAACCACAGCTTCCCTTGATCCAACAAGGCCCACCGCGATGTTTGGATCTGTTTAGCTCAGGGAAGTGGGTCTTCCAGCCATTTGGAGAACTACCTGCCAGGCCTTGCCACCTCTGCTTGATTCGTCAGCAGAAAGTTTCAGATTAAAAAGTCAGCAAGATGTTTTCTTGGATCAGAGGAACTGCTTCAGCTTCGTGCCAGAGAGCATGTTAGGTTTCCACGGCAAGCATTTTCACAGGCTGGTGTTTTTATCCAACTTCTTAAGCTACGACACTGACGACCTCTTTTTCACCCTCACCTACCTCAATGTGAATCCTACCCGGATCCCCTGTACCTTCCATCTCCTCTTAGCCTGGAGTCCACCCAAAGAAAACACAGACTCTTCAAAGGGATACAGACAGGTTAAGTGAGGGGCTGAGAATTTGGCAGGTGGCCTACAATGTGGGAAAATGTTAGGTCGAACACTTTGGCAGAAGAATAGAAAAGCATAATATTATTTAAAGAAGAGAACCATTACTCAATAAGGGCAACTCCAGAATGCTGCAGTACAGGCAGATCTAGGTCTGTACCATAGGAAAAGTGGCCTTTGTTGCAAAGGAGATGGCGTATAAACGTAGGGAGACTTCGCAACGGGGTTAGAGACAAAAAAAAACTGCACATGCTGGAATCTAAGGTAGACAGGCAGGAGGTTGGAAGAACACAGCAAGCCAGGCAGCATCAGGTGATGGAGAACTCAACATTTCAGGTGTAACCCTTCTTCAGGACTGGGGGTGGGTAGAAGAGGAGCTGCAGATAAAGTGGGGGGAAGGTTTTGGGTTGGGAGAAGGGCTGAGTGGTGTGGTATCAGTAGTTAGTATTGCTGTTTCACAGCAACAGGGACACGGGTTCAATTCCATCCTCGGGCGACTGTCTGTGTGGAGTTTGCACTTTCTTCCCATGGCTGTGCAGGTTTCCTCTGGGTGCTCCAGTTTCCTCCCACAGTCCAAAGATGGGTAGGTTAGTTGGATTGGCGGTGTTAAATTTCCCACAGTCTGCAGTTATCTGCCCCCTAGGTGAGTTAACCATTGGAAATATAGGGATTGGGTGGGCCGCTCTTGAGAGGGTTGGTGTGGACCCGATGGGCCAAATGGTCTGCTTCCATACCTTAGGGATTCTATGAATTGTATCAGGCTATTAGCAGCACTGCATCCACAGTACTGTGTGCAGTTTGGTCTTCTCATTTAGTGAGGGTCAGAGATGCATTGGAAATGGTTAGAGGAGGATCATTAGGAGGATACCTGGGAATGAAGGATTTTATTTTACGAGGAACAAAGTTTCAGCCTACAAGCAGTGACCTTATTGAAACAAATTCCAAGGAATTTGACAAGATAGATGTTGAGAGGATAAGGAATTTTCAAAATAAGGGGATTTTTGATTTAAGGTGGAGATGAGATTTTGTTTTTTCCAAGACAGTCAATCGTCTTTGGCATCCTTTACCACGGTTAGCAAGGGCAGATGAATCATTAGCATATTCATGGCTGAGGTAGACTGAGTCTCCAATGACAGCAGAGTTTTCAGTCACATGGGAGTTGAGGCTACAATCAGTTCAGCCATGAACGTATTGAATGGTGGAGCCAAATGGTCTACACATGAACTTATTGAATGGTGGAGCCAAATGGTCTACACATGAACTTATTGAATGGTGGAGCCAAATGGTCTACACATGAACTTATTGAATGGTGGAGCCAAATGGTCTACACATGAACTTATTGAATGGTGGAGCCAAATGGTCTACACATGAACTTATTGAATGATGGAGCCAAATGGTCTACACATGAACTTATTGAATGGTGGAGCCAAATGGTCTACACATGAACTTATTGAATGGTGGAGCCAAATGGTCTACACATGAACTTATTGAATGGTGGAGCCAAATGGTCTACACATGAACTTATTGAATGGTGGAGCCAAATGGTCTACACATGAACTTATTGAATGGTGGAGCCAAATAGTCTACACATGAACTTATTGAATGGTGGAGCCAAATGGTCTACACATGAACTTATTGAATGATAGAGCCAAATGGTCTACACATGAACGTATTGAATGGTGGAGCCAAATGGTCTACACATGAACGTTTTGAATGGTGGAGCCAAATGGTCTACACATGAACTTATTTCTTACAATCACATGTTTGCCATACACCCCAACCCACACCCTGCATCCACACCCAATCCTACCCTCCAACTCCACACTATACACAAACCCTCTCATGCCATGCCTACTCTATGCCACAAGACAGTATCTGTCACCCCACACCCTGCCCACAGCCTGTGGCAAGCCCCGATCCTTATTTTGCATCTGCTCAGGACCAATGCCTTTGCGGAGGGGAGATACTTAAAGTGAATGACTTGTCTGCAACAATGGAAAGCCAGACCCTATGCCAATGATACAGTGAATGCGGAGATTCTCACACTAGGCTGCTCCTAATAGATTAAATTAATCGCCTTGCCAGAAAGAAAAAAAGAACCCTGCACCGCAACCCAGTGTTTATAGAGACAGTACAAAACACCCACATTTGGAAGAGCAAAGTCTATAATTGTGCTGCTGAGTAATTATCACCAGTGAAGCAGCCGCTGTTTGCTTACAGACCATTATAATTTACTGAGCTCCCAGTTACAACATTGGCAATTCAGGGCTGCAAAACCTTTAAAAATATCCTGCTCCTCAGTGACGGCTGCTGCTGCCACCCCTTCTTATCATGGCGAATATGAAGCTTCAAGATGACCAATTAAAAGGGAAAACCAAAGATCATTTGCATATCACTAAACTTTCAGCCTTAGGATGATACATGATAAAGACTGCAACTACATTGGTGTAGCACCTTTCAAAACATGAAGACATGCAATGAAGTACTTTGTGAAATATAATCACTGTGGAGAATTAAGAAAGATAGCAGCCATCTTGCACCCTGGAAACAGCAATGTGATGATGACCATTTTTTTGAATGAGGTTGGTTGGTAAATATTGCCCAGAGGGAGTAAACCCCTGCTTTTTGGAAACGACATCCTGGGTTCTTATGATCCAACAGAGAGGGCAGTCAAAGCTTCAGTTTCTGCCTCATTTGTAGGGCTGCACTGCTTCCATCTTACACCGGGCGGTCAGTCTGAATTAGACACTCAGGCCCCTGGTCTGGGACTCAACCCACGACCTTCCAACCAGAGGAAAGGCCATTCCCAAAAGACCCTTGAGCCAGGGGGTGGAAGGCCAGCCCAGTACTCAGCATGCTATTGGCTTGGAAAGGTCTATTCACATTACAGTCACGGCCCAGTAACAAATCCACCTCAGCTCTGGACAACAGCGGGCAAACACAACAGCTGTTTTGCAAATGGCAAGATCCCAAACTGAAAAAGTCCTGGTCACTTAATCTGCTTTTGACCAAGGTAAGCGCTGTGGGCACCAATCAGTCGGTTCAATTGACTGTCGAGCAGATTAATGCCAATGCGCAGGATCAATCCCTCCACTACACATCCCCAGCTGAGGCAGTGCTTAAAGCTTGGGGCCTATATTACCTTATAATGGCATGAGAGGCAGGCCTAGAAGGTTCACGAGGCTGATACCAGGTGTGGAGGGAGTGTCTTATGAGGTGAGTTTGAATAGGTTGGGACTGTCCTCATCAGAGGTTTGAAAAATGTGACCTTATTAAAATATGCAAGATTCTTAGGGGACTTGACAGTATAAATGTGGAAAGGTTGTTTCTCCTTGTGGCCAGTTGAGGAGCACAAGGCATCATCTCAGAATACAGATGCTTCCATTTAAGACAGAAATTATGCAATTCAATTTGAATTGAGGAGGATCTCTCTCAGAGGGTAGTGAATCTGTGGAATTCTTTACCGCAGAGGGCTACTGAGGCTGGGTCATTAAGGGCTTTTTAAGAGTTTATGCAGGAAGCGTCGACTCTCCTGCTCATCGGATGCTGCCTGACCTGCTATGCTTTTCCAATGCCACACGTTTCCACTCTGCGTCATTAAATAGTCAAGGCTGAGACAGATTTTAAATCAGTAAGGGAATCAAGGGTTATGGGGAAAAGGCAGGAAAACAAAGTTATGGATTATCAAATCAGCCATGATCGCATTAAATGGCAGAACAGATTTGATGGGCTGAATGGTCTATTCTGCTCGATGTCTTATGGCAATATTGTGGCATAAGCCATAGCAACACAGAGACAGAGAATGATAGACAGGGTGTTGGATATAACGATAAAGATAGAGAGAGAGAGAGAGAGAGAGAGAGAGAGACAGGGAGAAAGAGAAAATGAGACAGTGAGAGACAGACAGAGAGAGAGACACACACAAAGAGAGAGACAAAAACACAGAGAAAGACACAGAGAGAGGGGGAGGAGAGAGAGAGAGAGAGGGAGAGAGAGAGGGAGACACAGAGAAACATAGAGATGGAAAGGGAGGACTGATCTCTTAACACCAGAACAAATCTGCTCTTCTCCAAATTGTGTTCTAGTACCTTCCAGCAATACCTAGGAACTCACTGTAGCAACGTATCCAATAGGTAGCACCTCCCTCCTGGCAGCCCCTGCCTCAGAGCAGCACCCTCCAGGGCAGCACCCCCAAGGGCAGCCCTCCCTCAGGGCAGCCCCTACCTCAGGGCAGCACCCCTGAGGGCAGCCCTCCCTCAGGTCAGCCATCTCCCTCAGGGCAGCACCCCCCAGGGCAGCCCCTCCCTCAGGTCAGCCATCTCCCTCAGGGCAGCACCCCCCAGGGCAGCCCCTCCCTCAGGGCAGCCATCTCCCTCAGGGTAGCACCCCCCAGGGCAGCCCCTCCCTCAGGGCAGCCATCTCCCTCAGGGTAGCACCCCCCAGGGCAGCCCCTCCCTCAGGGCAGCCATCTCCCTCAGGGTAGCACCCCCCAGGGCAGCACCTCCTTCAGGGTAGCATCTCCCTCAGGGCAGCACCCCCCAGGGCAGCCCCTCCCTCAGGACAGCACCCCCCAGGGCAGCCCCTCCCTCAGGGCAGCACCTCCCTCAGGGCAGCCATCTCCCTCAGGGCAGCCCCGCCCTCCATAACCTGAAGGAATTGCTTTGATGCAGTAAGTGTTCACATCCTGCAGTCTCCGGGTAACATTGGCTTGAGAATCCCCTTTCATCCAGCAGGTAATTCAGTGTGAGCCATTCTGAGAAGGTGTTCCTGTGAATCATTGCCCTGTGTGAGCAGGTGATAGTGAGCAAGAGTGCCCATGTCAGGGAGGAGTTATTTAGTGGGGCAGACTAGTCCTATTACAAACCAACCTCCATCTACATAGCATGCAATAAACTGTTTCAAAATGTTTCACAGGGGCTTCGTTGCTCAAATGTGATGCTAATTAATTGGTATTGTAGGACTTACGGACTTGGGCTAATGAATGAGACATGTATATTTGTGGAAAAAGTGAGGACTGCAGATGCTGGAGATCAGAGCTGAAAAATGTGTTGCTGGAAAAGCGCAGCAGGTCAGGCAGCATCCAAGGAGCAGGAGAATCGATGTTTCGGGCATAAGCCCTTCTTCAGGAATTCCTGAAGGGCTTATGCCCGAAACGTCGATTCTCCTGCTCCTTGGATGCTGCCTGACCTGCTGCGCTTTTCCAGCAACACATTTTTCAGCATGTATATTTTTGGGCATGGCATGGCTCCCCCGCCCATAGTTAAACAGCACATAAGACCATCAGAGCGCACAATGAATCATGGATTCGTGAGCGAGCTGCTGGAGTACAACACGGCTCTCGGAAAACACAGCTCAAGTAGGAAGCCAATGGGATTGAAATTAAAGAATGGTCAATAAGTGAGTATAGTCCTCAGTGCATGATGGCGACATGCTCCATGTATAGTTAGTGTAGATGGAGACTATCTCCACAATCATTGAGGTGGCTGACAATGACCTATTGCGTCCCCTATTCATCACCAAGCAAGAAGGCTGTGGATATAAGTCCCAGTCGGAAGACATAAGCACAAAGTTTAGACCAAGAGACCTGTGCAGTACTGAGGGAGTGCTGCACTGTCACAGGCACCACCTTTCAGAGGACACATTAAATCAAGGGCCACCTACCTTCCCAGATAGATGTAAAAGCTCCTTCAGCACTACTTCGAGTGTTGCCCTCAGTGTCCACATCAATACCCATCCCTCTAGTAGCACCACTTAAACAGATTATTGCCATGTCATTGCTGTTAGTGGGAGCATGATGGTGCTTTACATTACAATTGTGACTTCAATAAGTATGACAATGCCTGCAAAATGTTGCCTGACGTCAAGTGAGGCTACATGAATGCATGTCTTCTTTCCCTTTGAAACAGTGGTTGGTTCTTGGTAAAAGGGCTGGAGGTGCAGTGGTGGTGGTGCAGATGGGGAGAACTCTGTTTTCCTTTGGCAACTTGTGGTGATGTGGAATCCACTGCCACAAGGAGCTGGGGAGGCAGTCTCAAGAGGAACTCTTAACAAAGAAGTGAATTTACATAGTGAAACACTAGGAGGGGAGTGAGAAAAGGGAGCAGACTAACTTTACAGACCTTTTCAGAGAGCTAGGATAACACGGCACAATGGGCCAAATGGCCTCTTTCTGTACTGAATGTTTATATAGGATTCATACATTTAACAGCCATGAGTTACAGGTAATGGCGATTTATTTTGCAGTACCGCTCTGCATCATACAGAACTAGGTTGCCAATGCCAGGTGCTGAGGGAAAATTCCAGAAGCTATGAGTAAGAGAGATGCACAATGCATAAAATCTCACCCTTTCAGACATTTTTAAAAACTCTTGCTTCGGGTAAACGAGTCACTAGGCCTGCAGGCAATCATTGAACTTAAATCTCATAATAGGAACAACCTCGAGGGCAGGACGTTGGTGCAACGTGTCTTACACAGTGGAAGCAATGCACCAAAGTGAGTGAGAGCTTTTACGCCCTCCCACACTCGCACAAATCCCATGAGTGGTGCTGGATGTGAACAGACATCGCTCTCTCTCTCTCTCTCTCTGAACAGCCTTTTAGTTTTATCGATCAGTGAAGACCAAGTTGCTGAAAGGGTTAATAGAGGCCTGCAGGATGTGAATCCCTCAGTCGTCAGGAAACGCACTGGCCTCAGGCTCACATCCTGCAACCATCAGGGATCATTAACCCAGTGGTTTCATCGGGCCGCTTACTGGAAGACAGCTCAGCTGTGGTTAACTACGCCAGCAAATTGGAAAAAAAGGATGGGGACAGTGGGGAGGGAATGAGACAGAGGAAGGGGAAAAAAAACAGAACAGGGAGGGAAAAAAAACGCGGTAAGGAGGGAGGTGGGAGGGGGTGAAATTGTAGGGTTAGGGATTCCATTTGCATAAGCTTTAACAAACAAGTCATTAGAAATATCAATTCCAAACCCTCTGAGTACGATCTATTAACACCCATCTTCAATTCACTGCTCTGTTCAGGATGTCGTGGGTCAAAGGTCAGCCACGTATCTTTCCCAGAGTTGAGACAAGTTGATGTCAGAAGAAGATTGTGT
Organism: Chiloscyllium plagiosum; assembly: GCF_037043375.1. Taxonomy (NCBI): domain Eukaryota; kingdom Metazoa; phylum Chordata; class Chondrichthyes; order Orectolobiformes; family Hemiscylliidae; genus Chiloscyllium; species Chiloscyllium plagiosum. The sequence continues at coordinate 47,221,835 of NW_028270168.1, forward strand.
CACATTATTTTGCTTGCGAATGTTAGGGGGTAATTTACTGTTATACGGCGAGAAATCCACTGGCTCTCTGACTGCTACCGGTCAGTTAATTTGAGGAAAGAGTCAATCTTTGGGTGAGGGATAATGTTGAACTTCCTTGTTCACTGACCATTCAGTAAAAGAGTCAAATTGGCAACACTGCAGCAACAATGGCTTTGAGAATGATACTTCAATGATATTGATGCCAATAATGCCCTGGAAGTGTATTATTGTCACCAATGTTTACATTATACATTTAACTAGTCAGCTATTTTATGTCCTTGAAAATGCAGTTGTTCAGATATTATAAATTCAACTTACCCACTTCCAGTTCTATTAAAACTCCTCACAACAACAACTTGAATTCAAGCAGCCCGTATCAGACAAAACTTCACTGAGCAACAAAAACAGTGCCAATTAGGAGAGCTGGGAAAAACCGAATCAAAGATCCAGGCATGATATTATCGAAAAACAGGGCGGACTTGAGGCATTGAGTACCTTAGTCCAGCTCTGAATTCATATGGCACTATGTAAAGGTAGATTATAAAGACAGGCTTCAAGGAAGGGAAAGAGAAAGAGGATGAAGGGGGAGTTCCACACGTTCAGGCCCAGATAGCTGTAGGCATTGTCGCACATATGCAGAGTTCTGAGAGGGTTTCGGGCTGGAGGAGGGTACACTGACAGGGAGGGGAGGCTATGGAGAGATTTGAATACAAGGCCTAGGCTCTGGGTCAGGGAGTCAACGTACCTCAGTGAGAAAGTGGACAACGGGCTCACCCTGTCCACCCTCTCTCACTGCCCTCCCTCTCACACAGTCCCCCCTCTCACACTGTCTCCCCTCCCACACTGTCCTCCCTCTGACACTGTCCTCCCTCTCTCACACTGTCCCCGCTCTCACACTGTCCTCCCTCTCTCACACTGTCCTCCCTCTCACACTGTCCCCCCTCTCACACGGTCCCCCCTCTCACACTGTCCTCCCTCTCACACTGTCCTCCCTCTCACACTGTCCTCCCGCTCTCACACTGTCCTCCCTCTCACACTGTCCTCCCTCTCACACTGTCCTCCCGCTCTCACACTGTCCTCCCTCTCACACTGTCCTCCCTCACACACTGTCCTCCCTCTCACACTGTCCCCGCTCTCACACTGTCCTCCCTCACACACTGTCCTCCCTCTCGCACTCTCCTCCCACTCGCACTCTCCTCCCACTCGCACTCTCCACCCTCTCACACTCTCCTCCATCTCACACTGTCCTCCCTCTCACACTGTCCTCCCTCTCACACTGCCCCCCTCTCACACTGTCCTCCCTCTCACACTGCCCCCCTCTCACACTGTCCCACCCCTCTCACACGGTCCCCTCTCTCGCACTGTCCTCCCTCTGACACTGTCCTCCCTCACACACTGTCATCCCTCTCACACTGTCCCCGCTCTCACACTGTCCTCCCTCACACACTGTCCTCCCTCTCACACTGTCCTCCCGCTCTCACACTGTCCTCTCTCTCGCACTGTCTTCCCTCACACACTGTCCTCCCTCTCACACTGTCCTCCCTAACACACTGTCCCCGCTCTCACACTGTCCTCCCTCACACGCTGTCCTCCCGCTCTCACACTGTCCTCCCTCACACACTGTCCTCCCTCACACACTGACCTCCTTCTCACACTGTCCTCCCTCACACTGTCCTCCCTCACACACTGTCCTCCCTTTCACACTGTCCTCCCTCTCACACTGTCCTCCCTCTCACACTGTCCTCCCTCTCACACTGTCCTCCCTCTCACACTGTCCTCCCTCACACACTGTCCTCCCTCTCACACTGTCCTCCCTCTCACACTGTCCTCCCTCACACACTGTCCTCCCTCATACACTGTCCTCCCTCACACACTGTCCTCCCTCTCACACTGTCCCCCCTCTCACACTGTCCCCCCTCTCACACTGTCCCCCCTCTCACACTGTCCTCCCTCACACACTGTCCTCCCTCATACACTGTCCTCCCTCACACACTGTCCTCCCTCTCACACTGTCCCCCCTCTCACACTGTCCTCCCTCACACACTGTCCCCCCCTCACACTGTCCTCCCTCACACACTGTCCTCCCTCATACACTGTCCTCCCTCACACACTGTCCTCCCTCTCACACTGTCCTCCCTCTCTCACACTGTCCCCCCTCTCACATTGTCCTCCCTCACACACTGTCCTCCCTCACATACTGTCCTCCCTCTCACACTGTCCCCGCTCTCACACTGTCCCCGCTCTCACACTGTCCTCCCTCACACACTGCCCCCCCACACTGTTTCCCCATTTCACACTGTCCCCCCTCTCACACTGTCCTCCCTCCCACACTGTCCTCCCTCTCACACTGCCCCCCTCTCACACTGTCCTCCCTCACACACTGTCCCCCCTCTCACACTGTCCTCCCTCTCGCACTGTCCTCCGGCTCTCACAATGTCCTCCCTCTCACACTGTTCCCCCTCTCACACTGTCCTCCCTCTCACACTGTCCTCCCTCACACACTGTCCTCCGGCTCTCACAATGTCCTCCCTCTCACACTGTTCCCCCTCTCACACTGTCCTCCCTCTCACACTGTCCTCCCGCTCTCACAATGTCCTCCCTCTCACACTGTCCCCCCTCTCACACTGTCCCCCCTCTCACACTGTCCCCCCTCTCACACTGTCCCCCCTCTCGCACTGTCCTCCCTCTCACACTGTCCTCCCGCTCGCACTGTCCTCCCTCTCACACTCTCCCCCCTCACACTGTCCCCGCTCTCACAATGTCCTCCCTCTCACACTGTCCCTCCCTCTCACACTGTCCCCCCCTCACACTGACCCCGCTCTGGCACTCTCCTCCCTCTCACACTCTCCTCCCTCTCACACTGTCCTCCCTCTCACACTGCCCCCCTCTCGCACTCTCCTCCCTCTCACACTGTCCTCCCTCTCGCACTCTCTTCCCTCTCACACTGTCCTCCCTCTCACACTGTCCTCCCTCTCACACTGTCCTCCCTCTCACACTGTCCCCCCTCTCACACTGTCCCCCCTCTCACTGTCCTCCCTCTCACACTGTCCCCCCTCTCGCACTCTCCTCCCTCTCACACTATACCCCCTCTCACACTGTCCTCCCTCTCACACTGACCCCCTCTCACACTGTCCTCGCTCTCACACTGTCCTCCCCCTCACACTGTCCTCTCTCTCGCACTGTCCTCCCCCTCATACTGTCCCCCCCTCACACTGACCCCACTCTGGCACTGTCCCCCCTCTCGCACTCTCCTCCCTCTCACACTGTCCCCCCTCTCGCACTCTCCTCCCTCTCACACTGTCCTCCCTCCAACACCCTCCTCCCTCTCACACTGTCCCCCCTCTCATACTGTCCACCCTCTCATACTGTCCCCCCTCTCACACTGTCCCCCCTCTCACACTCTCCTCCCTCACGCACTCTCCTCCCTCTCACACTATACCCCCTCTCACACTGTCCTCCCTCACACACTGTCCCCCCTCTCACACTGTCCTCCCTCTCTCACACTGTCCCCCCTCTCACATTGTCCTCCCTCACACACTGTCCTCCCTCTCACACTGTCCTCCCTCACACACTGCCCCCCCACACTGTTTCCCCATTTCACACTGTCCCCCCTCTCACACTGTCCTCCCTCCCACACTGTCCTCCCTCCCACACTGTCCTCCCTCTCACACTGCCCCCCCACACTGTTTCCCCATTTCACACTGTCCCCCCTCTCACACTGTCCTCCCTCACACACTGTCCCCCCTCTCACACTGTCCTCCCTCACACACTGTCCTCCCTCTCGCACTGTCCTCCGGCTCTCACAATGTCCTCCCTCTCACACTGTTCCCCCTCTCACACTGTCCTCCCTCTCACACTGTCCTCCCGCTCTCACAATGTCTTCCCTCTCACACTGTCCCCCCTCTCACACTGTCCCCCCTCTCACACTGTCCCCCCTCTCACACTGTCCCCCCTCTCGCACTGTCCTCCCTCTCGCACTGTCCTCCCTCTCACACTGTCCTCCCGCTCGCACTGTCCTCCCTCTCACACTCTCCCCCCTCACACTGTCCCCGCTCTCACAATGTCCTCCCTCTCACACTGTCCCTCCCTCTCACACTGTCCCCCCCTCACACTGACCCCGCTCTGGCACTCTCCTCCCTCTCACACTCTCCTCCCTCTCACACTGTCCTCCCTCTCACACTGCCCCCCTCTCGCACTCTCCTCCCTCTCACACTATACCCCCTCTCACACTGTCCTCCCTCTCACACTGACCCCCTCTCACACTGTCCTCGCTCTCACACTGTCCTCCCCCTCACACTGTCCTCTCTCTCGCACTGTCCTCCCCCTCATACTGTCCCCCCCTCACACTGACCCCACTCTGGCACTGTCCCCCCTCTCGCACTCTCCTCCCTCTCACACTGTCCCCCCTCTCGCGCTCTCCTCCCTCTCACACTGTCCTCCCTCCAACACCCTCCTCCCTCTCACACTGTCCCCCCTCTCATACTGTCCACCCTCTCATACTGTCCCCCCTCTCACACTGTCCCCCCTCTCACACTCTCCTCCCTCACGCACTCTCCTCCCTCTCACACTGTCCCCCTCTCTCTGACCTCCCTCTCACACTGTCCCCCCTCTCGCACTCTCCTCACTCTCACACTGTCCCCCCTCTCACACAGTCCTCCTCCTCACACTGTTCTCTCTCTCGCACTGTCCTCACCCTCACACTGTCCCCCCCTCACACTGACCCTGCTCTGGCACTCTCCTCCTCACACTGTCCTCCCTCTCACACTGTCCTCCCTCTCACACTGCCCCCCTCTCGCACTCTCCTCCCTCTCACACTGTCCCCCCTCTCGCACTCTCTTCCCTCACCCACTGTCCTCCCTCTCACACTGTCCTCCCTCTCATACTGTCCTCCCTCTCACACTGTCCCCCCTCTCGCACTCTCCTCCCTCTCACACTATACCCCCTCTCACACTGTCCTCCCTCTCACACTGTCCTCCCTCTCACACTGTCCCCCCTCTCACACTGTCCTCGCTCTCACACAGACCTCCCCCTCACACTGTCCTCTCTCTCGCACTGTCCTCTCTCTCGCACTGTCCTCCCGCTCTCACACTTTCCCCCCTCTCACTGTCCTCCCTCTCACACTGTCCTCCCTCTCTCACACTGTCCTCCCTCACACACTGTCCCCCCTCTCACACAGTCCCCCCTCTCACACTGTCCTCCCTCTCACACTGTCCTCCCTCTCTCACACTGTCCTCCCTCTCTCACACTGTCCTCCCGCTCTCACACTGTCCTCCCTCTCACACTGTCCCCCCTCTCACACTGTCCTCCCTCTCACACTGTCCTCCCTCTCACACTGTCCTCCCTCTCACACTGCCCCCCTCTCACACTGTCCTCCCTCTCACACTGTCCTCCCTCTGACACTCTCCTCCCTCTCACACTGCCCCTCTCTCACACTATCCCACCCCTCTCACACGGTCCCCCCTCTCACACGGTCCCCCCTCTCACACTGTCCTCCCTCTGACACTGTCCCCGCTCTCACACTACACTGTCCTCCCTCTCACACTGTCCTCCCGCTCTCACACTGTCCTCCCTCTCGCACTGTCCTCCCTCTCACACTGACCTCCCTCTCACACTGACCTCCCTCACACACTGTCCTCCCTCTCACACTGTCCTCTCTCACACACTGTCCTCCCTCACACACTGTCCTCCCTCTCACACTGTCCTTCCGCTCTCACACTGTCCTCCCTCTCGCACTGTCCTCCCTCTCACACTGACCTCCCTCTCACACTGACCTCCCGCACACACTGTCCTCCCTCTCACACTGTCCTCCCTCTCACACTGTCCTCCCTCGCACACTGCCCCCCCCACACTGTTTCCCCATTTCACACTGTCCCCCCTCTCACACTGTCCTCACTCTCACACTGCCCCCCCCACACTGTTTCCCCATTTCACACTGTCCTCCCTCTCACACTGTCCTCCCGCTCTCACACTGTCCTCCCTCTCGCACTGTCCTCCTGCTCTCACAATGTCCTCCCTCTCACACTGTTCCCCCTCTCACACTGTCCTCCCTCTCACACTGTCCTCCCGCTCTCACAATGTCCTCCCTCTCACACTGTCCCCCCTCTCACACTGTCCCCCCTCTCACACTGTCCTCCCTCTCGCACTGTCCTCCCTCTCGCACTGTCCTCCCTCTCGCACTGTCCTCCCTCTCACACTCTCCCCCCCTCACACTGTCCCCCCTCTCGCACTGTCCTCCCTCTCACACTGTCCCCCCTCTCGCACTCTCCTCCCTCTCACACTGTCCTCCCTCCAACACCCTCCTCCCTCTCACACTGTCCCCCCTCTCATACTGTCCACCCTCTCACACTATCCCTCCCTCTCACACTGTCCCTCCCCCTCACACTGTCCTCTCTCTCGCACTGTCCTCCCCCTCACACTGTCCTCCCTCTCGCACTGTCCTCCCTCTCGCACTGTCCTCCCCCTCACACTGTCCTCCCTCTCGCACTCTCTACCCTCTCACACTGTCCTCCCTCTCACACTGTCCTCCCTCTCACACTGTCCTCCCTCTCACACTGTCCTCGCTCTCACACTGTCCTCCCCCTCACACTGTCCTCTCTCTCGCACTGTCCCCCCCTCACACTGACCCCACTCTGGCACTGTCCCCCCTCTCGCACTCTCCTCCCTCTCACACTGTCCCCCCTCTCGCACTCTCCTCCCTCTCACACTGTCCCCCTCTCGCACTCTCCTCCCTCTCATACTGTCCTCCCTCTCACACTCTCCTCCCTCTCACACTGTCCCCCCTCTCATTGTCCACCCTCTCATACTGTCCCCCCTCTCACACTGTCCCCCCTCTCGCACTCTCCTCCCTCTCACACTGTTCCCCCTCTCACACTGTCCTCCCTCTCACACTGTCCTCCCGCTCTCACAATGTCCTCCCTCTCACACTGTCCCCCCTCTCACACTGTCCCCCCTCTCACACTGTCCCCCCTCTCACACTGTCCCCCCTCTCGCACTGTCCTCCCTCTCACACTGTCCTCCCGCTCGCACTGTCCTCCCTCTCACACTCTCCCCCCTCACACTGTCCCCGCTCTCACAATGTCCTCCCTCTCACACTGTCCCTCCCTCTCACACTGTCCCCCCCTCACACTGACCCCGCTCTGGCACTCTCCTCCCTCTCACACTCTCCTCCCTCTCACACTGTCCTCCCTCTCACACTGCCCCCCTCTCGCACTCTCCTCCCTCTCACACTGTCCTCCCTCTCGCACTCTCTTCCCTCTCACACTGTCCTCCCTCTCACACTGTCCTCCCTCTCACACTGTCCTCCCTCTCACACTGTCCCCCCTCTCACACTGTCCCCCCTCTCACTGTCCTCCCTCTCACACTGTCCCCCCTCTCGCACTCTCCTCCCTCTCACACTATACCCCCTCTCACACTGTCCTCCCTCTCACACTGACCCCCTCTCACACTGTCCTCGCTCTCACACTGTCCTCCCCCTCACACTGTCCTCTCTCTCGCACTGTCCTCCCCCTCATACTGTCCCCCCCTCACACTGACCCCACTCTGGCACTGTCCCCCCTCTCGCACTCTCCTCCCTCTCACACTGTCCCCCCTCTCGCACTCTCCTCCCTCTCACACTGTCCTCCCTCCAACACCCTCCTCCCTCTCACACTGTCCCCCCTCTCATACTGTCCACCCTCTCATACTGTCCCCCCTCTCACACTGTCCCCCCTCTCACACTCTCCTCCCTCACGCACTCTCCTCCCTCTCACACTATACCCCCTCTCACACTGTCCTCCCTCACACACTGTCCCCCCTCTCACACTGTCCTCCCTCACACACTGTCCTCCCTCTCACACTGTCCTCCCTCTCTCACACTGTCCCCCCTCTCACATTGTCCTCCCTCACACACTGTCCTCCCTCTCACACTGTCCTCCCTCACACACTGCCCCCCCACACTGTTTCCCCATTTCACACTGTCCCCCCTCTCACACTGTCCTCCCTCCCACACTGTCCTCCCTCCCACACTGTCCTCCCTCTCACACTGCCCCCCCACACTGTTTCCCCATTTCACACTGTCCCCCCTCTCACACTGTCCTCCCTCACACACTGTCCCCCCTCTCACACTGTCCTCCCTCACACACTGTCCTCCCTCTCGCACTGTCCTCCGGCTCTCACAATGTCCTCCCTCTCACACTGTTCCCCCTCTCACACTGTCCTCCCTCTCACACTGTCCTCCCGCTCTCACAATGTCTTCCCTCTCACACTGTCCCCCCTCTCACACTGTCCCCCCTCTCACACTGTCCCCCCTCTCACACTGTCCCCCCTCTCGCACTGTCCTCCCTCTCGCACTGTCCTCCCTCTCACACTGTCCTCCCGCTCGCACTGTCCTCCCTCTCACACTCTCCCCCCTCACACTGTCCCCGCTCTCACAATGTCCTCCCTCTCACACTGTCCCTCCCTCTCACACTGTCCCCCCCTCACACTGACCCCGCTCTGGCACTCTCCTCCCTCTCACACTCTCCTCCCTCTCACACTGTCCTCCCTCTCACACTGCCCCCCTCTCGCACTCTCCTCCCTCTCACACTATACCCCCTCTCACACTGTCCTCCCTCTCACACTGACCCCCTCTCACACTGTCCTCGCTCTCACACTGTCCTCCCCCTCACACTGTCCTCTCTCTCGCACTGTCCTCCCCCTCATACTGTCCCCCCCTCACACTGACCCCACTCTGGCACTGTCCCCCCTCTCGCACTCTCCTCCCTCTCACACTGTCCTCCCTCCAACACCCTCCTCCCTCTCACACTGTCCCCCCTCTCATACTGTCCACCCTCTCATACTGTCCCCCCTCTCACACTGTCCCCCCTCTCACACTCTCCTCCCTCACGCACTCTCCTCCCTCTCACACTGTCCCCCTCTCTCTGACCTCCCTCTCACACTGTCCCCCCTCTCGCACTCTCCTCACTCTCACACTGTCCCCCCTCTCACACAGTCCTCCTCCTCACACTGTTCTCTCTCTCGCACTGTCCTCACCCTCACACTGTCCCCCCCTCACACTGACCCTGCTCTGGCACTCTCCTCCTCACACTGTCCTCCCTCTCACACTGTCCTCCCTCTCACACTGCCCCCCTCTCGCACTCTCCTCCCTCTCACACTGTCCCCCCTCTCGCACTCTCTTCCCTCACCCACTGTCCTCCCTCTCACACTGCCCCCCTCTCGCACTCTCCTCCCTCTCACACTGTCCTCCCTCTCATACTGTCCTCCCTCTCACACTGTCCCCCCTCTCGCACTCTCCTCCCTCTCACACTATACCCCCTCTCACACTGTCCTCCCTCTCACACTGTCCTCCCTCTCACACTGTCCCCCCTCTCACACTGTCCTCGCTCTCACACAGACCTCCCCCTCACACTGTCCTCTCTCTCGCACTGTCCTCTCTCTCGCACTGTCCTCCCGCTCTCACACTTTCCCCCCTCTCACTGTCCTCCCTCTCACACTGTCCTCCCTCTCTCACACTGTCCTCCCTCACACACTGTCCCCCCTCTCACACAGTCCCCCCTCTCACACTGTCCTCCCTCTCACACTGTCCTCCCTCTCTCACACTGTCCTCCCTCTCTCACACTGTCCTCCCGCTCTCACACTGTCCTCCCTCTCACACTGTCCCCCCTCTCACACTGTCCTCCCTCTCACACTGTCCTCCCTCTCACACTGTCCTCCCTCTCACACTGCCCCCCTCTCACACTGTCCTCCCTCTCACACTGTCCTCCCTCTGACACTCTCCTCCCTCTCACACTGCCCCTCTCTCACACTATCCCACCCCTCTCACACGGTCCCCCCTCTCACACGGTCCCCCCTCTCACACTGTCCTCCCTCTGACACTGTCCCCGCTCTCACACTACACTGTCCTCCCTCTCACACTGTCCTCCCGCTCTCACACTGTCCTCCCTCTCGCACTGTCCTCCCTCTCACACTGACCTCCCTCTCACACTGACCTCCCTCACACACTGTCCTCCCTCTCACACTGTCCTCTCTCACACACTGTCCTCCCTCACACACTGTCCTCCCTCTCACACTGTCCTTCCGCTCTCACACTGTCCTCCCTCTCGCACTGTCCTCCCTCTCACACTGACCTCCCTCTCACACTGACCTCCCGCACACACTGTCCTCCCTCTCACACTGTCCTCCCTCTCACACTGTCCTCCCTCGCACACTGCCCCCCCCACACTGTTTCCCCATTTCACACTGTCCCCCCTCTCACACTGTCCTCACTCTCACACTGCCCCCCCCACACTGTTTCCCCATTTCACACTGTCCTCCCTCTCACACTGTCCTCCCGCTCTCACACTGTCCTCCCTCTCGCACTGTCCTCCTGCTCTCACAATGTCCTCCCTCTCACACTGTTCCCCCTCTCACACTGTCCTCCCTCTCACACTGTCCTCCCGCTCTCACAATGTCCTCCCTCTCACACTGTCCCCCCTCTCACACTGTCCCCCCTCTCACACTGTCCTCCCTCTCGCACTGTCCTCCCTCTCGCACTGTCCTCCCTCTCGCACTGTCCTCCCTCTCACACTCTCCCCCCCTCACACTGTCCCCCCTCTCGCACTGTCCTCCCTCTCACACTGTCCCCCCTCTCGCACTCTCCTCCCTCTCACACTGTCCTCCCTCCAACACCCTCCTCCCTCTCACACTGTCCCCCCTCTCATACTGTCCACCCTCTCACACTATCCCTCCCTCTCACACTGTCCCTCCCCCTCACACTGTCCTCTCTCTCGCACTGTCCTCCCCCTCACACTGTCCTCCCTCTCGCACTGTCCTCCCTCTCGCACTGTCCTCCCCCTCACACTGTCCTCCCTCTCGCACTCTCTACCCTCTCACACTGTCCTCCCTCTCACACTGTCCTCCCTCTCACACTGTCCTCCCTCTCACACTGTCCTCGCTCTCACACTGTCCTCCCCCTCACACTGTCCTCTCTCTCGCACTGTCCCCCCCTCACACTGACCCCACTCTGGCACTGTCCCCCCTCTCGCACTCTCCTCCCTCTCACACTGTCCCCCCTCTCGCACTCTCCTCCCTCTCACACTGTCCCCCTCTCGCACTCTCCTCCCTCTCATACTGTCCTCCCTCTCACACTCTCCTCCCTCTCACACTGTCCCCCCTCTCATTGTCCACCCTCTCATACTGTCCCCCCTCTCACACTGTCCCCCCTCTCGCACTCTCCTCTCTCTCACACTGTCCCCCTCTCACTGTCCCCCCTCTCGCACTGTCCCCCCTCTCGCACTCTCCTCACTCTCACACTGTCCCCACTCTCACACAGTCCTCCTCCTCACACTGTTCTCTCTCTCGCACTGTCCTCCCCCTCACACTGTCCCCCCCTCACACTGACCCTGCTCTGGCACTCTCCACCTCACACTGTCCTCCCTCTCACACTGTCCTCCCTCTCACACTGCCCCCCTCTCGCACTCTCCTCCCTCTCACACTGTCCCCCCTCTCGCACTCTCTTCCCTCTCACACTGTCCTCCCTCTCACACTGTCCTCCCTCTCATACTGTCCTCCCTCTCACACTGTCCCCCCTCTCGCACTCTCCTCCCTCTCACACTATACCCCCTCTCACACTGTCCTCCCTCTCACACTGTCCTCCCTCTCACACTGTCCCCCCTCTCACACTGTCCTCGCTCTCACACAGACCTCCCCCTCACACTGTCCTCTCTCTCGCACTGTCCTCCCGCTCTCACACTTTCCCCCCTCTCACTGTCCTCCCTCTCACACTGTCCTCCCTCTCTCACACTGTCCTCCCTCACACACTGTCCCCCCTCTCACATGGTCCCCCCTCTCACACTGTCCTCCCTCTCACACTGTCCTCCCTCTCTCACACTGTCCTCCCTCTCTCACACTGTCCTCCCGCTCTCACACTGTCCTCCCGCTCTCACACTGTCCTCCCTCTCACACTGTCCCCCCTCTCACACTGTCCTCCCTCTCACACTGTCCTCCCTCTCACACTGTCCTCCCTCTCACACTGTCCTCCCTCTCACACTGTCTTCCCTCTCACACTGTCCTCCCTCTGACAGTCTCCTCCCTCTCACACTGCCCCCCTCTCACACTGTCCCACCCCTCTCACACGGTCCCCCCTCTCGCACTGTCCTCCCTCTGACACTGTCCTCCCTCACACACTGTCCTCCCTCTCACACTGTCCCCGCTCTCACACTGTCCTCCCTCACACACTGTCCTCCCTCTCACACTGTCCTCCCGCTCTCACACTGTCCTCCCTATCGCACTGTCCTCCCTCTCACTCTGACCTCCCTCTCACACTGACCTCCCTCACACACTGTCCCCGCTCTCACACTGTCCTCCCTCTCACACTGTCCTCCCTCTCACACTGTCCTCCCTCACACACTGTCCCCGCTCTCACACTGACCTCCCTCTCACACTGTCCTCCCTCACACGGTCCTCCCTCACACACTGTCCTCCCTTTCACACTGTCCTCCCTCTCACACTGTCCTCCCTCTCACACTGTCCTCCCTCTCCCACACTGTCCCCCCTCTCACACTGTCCTCCCTCACACACTGTCCTCCCTCACATACTGTCCTCCCTCTCACACTGTCCCCCCTCTCACACTGTCC